>NW_017731423.1:64651-117104 GCF_001890085.2 Hipposideros armiger | reverse complement strand
ATCTTGGTTTTATTAGCACTATGCTATAACCAACTGAGCTAACCGGTCACCCTACAAAAATTAATACATATCTTAATGTTTGTCTTTCTCTTTTTTTTTTTTTTTGTATTTTACTCCTCAAAATGCTTTGTCTTGAATATATTGATAAAGATTTTTGTTTTGGCCCACTAGGTGGCAGTCTTAGCTATAGAGAAGAAATACTACCAGAGCAAGCTTTCAGTTACTAAAGATTCATTCTTTATTCTATCTGTAATAGAAGGAAATGCCCTAAAATGAGATATAGCACAAGTAAGAGAATTTATTGTATAGTAATTTTAAAAATCAAATAGATAAGTGAACACAGAGTAGTTTGGAGCTAGGTGTGCATCTTTATTTCACAAAGGGATTTAGTATTTCCTTAAATAAGGATCTTATTCATTTAGAGGCAGTATAAATGCAGTGGTTAAGAGAATGGTCTGAGTAGTCTGAGTAGTCAAACTGTAGGTTTAACTCTTAGCTCTGCTCCTTACTAGCTTAGGCAGGATACTTAACCCTTCTCTGAGATTCATCATCTATAAAATAGGTAACTTCCAGGGAAGACATCAAGAAGGCCCCCTCACGCCGCCATTTCTGTGATGTCACTCTCCTCACCTGTAAAATAGGAATGATGGTATCTGTAGCTCATGGTCCTTATAAGGATTAAATGAGTTAATATAAATAAAAGTGCTTAGAGCATGGAACAGAACCTGGCACATAGTAAGAATAATAGTTAGCTATTAGTAGCACTGGAAATATAAAATAGTACTAAAATACTAGGTGTTTTAATCTTACTTATCTGGTTACTTATTTACATTTATTTAGCTATCTGGTTTTTGACTCAGTGGATCTGTAGTTTTGTGCTTGGTTAGACAGATAGCAAAGAAACGGCCAGTTTAGCAGTCTGGCCACATTTGCACTGATCTTTCGCAGTTACATAATGTTTGTTGGTGTTCCTGGTGATAAATTAGATGACATCTGACTTTTTTCCCACTGCTTATAACTTATTCTTTTCTGCCTGGAAGGCTAAACAATTTCAGCTTTATCCTTAGAATTCAGGACTCCTCTCAGCAGCTACATCTCTGGGGCTCTGATGCCTGTTTAGGCCATTATTTTTTTTAATGGCTATATGGTATTCCATTTTATGGATGTACTTAAAATTTTTTTTTCTGGTGTTCCACAGATAGAAATTTAGTTTTTTTTTCTTTTTTTCTTATTTTTTTTTATGAAATACACATTTTTTAGAATTAATTTCAGCTGTACAACACAGTGCAATAGTTATACTTTTTACCCCTCAAAGTGACAGCCCCCCTCCCTCCCTTTTTTTTTTAATCTTATATTTTCTATATGTTATTATAAGTAGTGCTCAGTTCTTGCACATAAATATATGCCCACTTGCCCGATTATCTCATTATAGTTTTCTTTAAGTAGAATTGCTGGGTCAAAACATAAGGCGTATCTTAAGTTTTCAACAGATTGCCTATTACCCATTGTAAGTTTGAGCCAATTCTTTGGACCAATTTAATCCTTCACAGCAGTATATGAGAAGGTATCCATTTCTTTACCTTCATGTTTTTAGTTGACTTTGCCAGTCTCATAGAAAATAAAGATTATTTTGATGTTAATTTGTATTTTCTTGCAATGATTTTATTAAATTAAAGAAAACCAGGTTATTTCTCTTAGTACTACCTCTGTCAACTGAGAAATTTCTTTCCCTACATACATTAAAAAGTAATTAGATTTGGGATCCTGTGAGATCCTGTCGTAGGCCCTGCCTTCTAGTGTTCATTGTAAGTATTTTTGCAGCTGTAGTACATTTACATAGTAGATGTAATTTTTAAACACTGTAACAGTATTGAGCTAAGGAAAGGAGGGATTGAAGTAGAAATGTTTTATTGAAAAAACAAAGACAATGAAGAGTTCTTATTCAGGGATTTTTCTTTTGAAAATAGTTCCAGTGACATTTCTTTTAGCAAAAGGAATGAAATTTTGTTTTTAATATACTTGCAATTCCATTGTGCCATGAAAATTTATAGTGTTGTATATGCCAGATCATTGCTGTCACTATTCTAGTAGGTATTATTGCCTTTGTGATTGTGTCATAAGAGGCCTGAAGTATATAAACTATTACATATCAAGTAGAAAGTGAAAGTAGTTTCAGTTTTCAAGGAACTGAATTTTGCAGTGCTGGTACCAGAGGCTTGGTAAAAAGCGTATTGAATAAAATTTACCATAGGGTAAAAAGTGCTTTTATCATATGCACTTTGCCTTTTTTGTTGTACAGAGAGAATCATACAGCTCAATTGGTATAGTTATATCATGTAATACTCATATTCTAATACAATTTTTACATGTGGATAGAATGTAACAAGTCATAATTAAAATTCCAGAACTATTCTTTTGTGTGTGACATGCTTCCTTCAATAACTATGGTAAATTTGATATGTGAAATTCTGGTTATGGTATACATTTTAAAACAATTTTGTGTACTTTCTTGGAGTTAGAAAAATGTTTTTATTGCTGACTTGAAAGTTTTACCTGAAGCTGATTCTCTCATATATACTCACAGTGAACAGAGCTAGTCACATTAATCACATTGTTCTTAAAGTCTGGCTAAAAAGTAGGTACTTGGCAACTTCTAGCTTTCACTTAGAATGGAAAAGCTGGAGAAAGCATTGTTCCCGCCCTTACAACAATAACAACAACAATAAACCCTAGACAGCTGCAAATTTATAGTTTTCTTGTATCTATCAAAGAGCTGAGGTTGTAGGGCTACCACCTGTCTCGAAATCTAAGGACGGGGAGCTACCTCTAAGAAAAGATGAAATGGAAGCTCTTGTTTACCTGGGACTGACAAAATGGACACCTCTCAGAAGAATTCAGTTGAATTTTTCAATGAACTGCTAAAGGCTTAGTGTGGACTGGCAAGAGAATATAGAACCCCTGGGGGCTGCAGACACATGGGAATTTGCACCCATCTCCACAGACGTCACTGGATGCTTACAAACTAGGCTGGGGGGGGGGTACTGTCCTCTTGGGCAGGTCTGGAGGAGGGGAACAGTTAGTAGATGCTTCAGGAAATACCTGAAGCTCTGTCTAAAAATCCTTCTCCCTACCTCTCTCCTATAAGACAGACGTCTTAAACTGCTGTGGGAAGGTAACAGAAAGAAAGCCCTCTACTGCCAAGAAAGGGGCAGGAATATGTGCTGGGTCCAGAACGTTAGCAAAGGGGCAGAGCAGGAACCCTGAGGCCATCCCCCAGACACCAAGGAACACAGTGCTTGCCTAATACAGAGGTTTAATCAGAATATCAGAAAACTCACACTCCATACCAGGCTAACAGATGTGGATTATCAGGTAACAGTGGAATGCCGAGAGATCCAAGAGCATGGAGGCTGACAGACCATCCTAGGTATAGCTTAAAGGGAAGACCTAAAATCACGGGTTGAGCAGACATTGAGAAAAACCCTCTGGCAAATGAGCCCTTCCCTAAGCACAGGTATGGCTAGAGAAATTTGAAGTCTGTGGTGCATTGTGGGTAACCATAGAAGCAACAAATTCCAAATCAAGCTCATGTCCTGACTCTGGAATGACCCCACCTCCTCACACTAACGGCCTAGCAGAAGGAAAGACGTGCTCATATCCAGGCACGAAAACTATTTACCTCAGTCTGAGCTGTCCTACAGAGGATATCCTGCTTTCAAAAAAGTTAAGATGAAAAAAGTTATGAGGCATAAAAAAGAAACAAGGAAAAGCAATGCACTTTTGAGACAAGGGAATTAATAAAGCTAAATTCTTAGGAGATAGATATTGGAACTATCAGACATGTAAGTTAAAATAACTGATTAATACGTAAGCCCTCTAGTAGAAAAGGCAGGCAGCATGCTTGATCAGGTAGGATATTTCAGCAGAGAGATAAACATTATAAAAAAAAAAACAAATGGAAATTCTAGAAATGAAAAGCACCATAACAGAGACAAAGAATGTCTTCAATAAACTCATCAATGAACTTGGCATAACCAAGGAAAGAAAACTTGAAGATAGGCCAATACAAATTATCTGAACTGAAATGCAAAGAAAAAAAACATGAAAAAATATAACAGAGCATCTTTTAGCTTTGAGATAATTTCAGATGGTCTGAATGTGTAATTAAAATCTCAGGAGAAGAGGAAGAGAATGGAACAGAAGAAATAATGGCCAAGAATTTACCAAAATTAATGACAGACAACAAAACAAAGATCCCAGAAGCACAAAGATCACAAGGCAAGATGATCCCAAAAAACAAACAAATGACAGAAAAACACCTAGTTATATTATATTCACACTGCTAACAAATGAAGATGAAAATAGGGATGGTAATCAGAGGGAAAAGGTCATTATAAAGGAAAAAAAATTATAGTAGACGTCTCATGTGGACATGTGCAAACCAAAAGACAGTGCAGTGACAGCTTTAAAGGGACAAAAGGGAAAAACTTCTCAACTCAAAATTCTGTACCCAGCAAAAATAGTCTTCCAGAAATGAAGGAGAGTTACTCTTTCAGAGCAATACTCTGAGCATCCCAGAAACTGAGAGAATGCATTGTCATCAGACGTGCATTAACAGAAATACTAAGGAAGTTCTTCAGGCAGAGGGAATGTGATACTAGACAGTAACTTGGATGTGTACAAATAAGAGAGTGTGCTGTAAATGGAATAAAGGAAGGTAAGTGTAAAATTCATGTTTTTCTAATTTTAAAATGTTAATTTTTTAATTAAAAACTTTCTTATTTTTAATTGCTCTGTAAGATAGCTGACTGAAGCTAAAAGAAATGTATGTTGTGTTTAGAGCATATGTAATAGTAAAACTTATTACAACGATAACTCAAAGGTCAGGAGGAAGTATATTATTATGACATCTTTACACTACATGTGAACTGGGATAATTTATTTGAAGCTAGAACAACGTGGGAACTAGGAGCACCAATACCCCACACAGTTGAAAAGCCGAGTGTAACTTTTGACTCCCCAAAAACTTAACTACTAATAGCTTATTGTTGACTGAAAGTCTTACTGATAACATAAGCAGTCAATTAACACATATTTTGTATGTTACATGTAAAGTATTCTTACAATAAAGTAAGCTAGAGAAAAGAAAATGTTATTAAAATCATAAGGTTCATCTGCGAGTTTACTCAAATTGTCACAAATCTCCCTCAAATTTTCCCAATGTATTTATTGGGGGCGGGGGGAGGGCAGGAAATCCACATGTAAATGGACCTGTGCAGTTCAAACACCTGTTGTTCAAGGGTCAACTGTAAACTGTTATAGCTCCTCACTCCAGTATAAAACTTGGGTTGCCAATTTCCCTGTGTGTTTCTTTTTACTGTTAGGAGAAGAAATGGAGTATACTGACCTCAGGGGAGAGAAGCAGGAATTTGAACTGTTTCAGTGGAGAGAACTGATTTTTGGAATAAAAGAGTGTTGGCTACCTTTCTTCCCCAGGAAAGCAGGGAGGCCTTAAGCATGTGGCCCTTTATTGACTGGACTAGAAATAGAACACTACTGATCTGCCGTGTAATTATGCAGTTTATGTTCCCAGGCCCTTGTGCTACTCAGTGTCCAGCATTTGAATGTTGTCTTACTTCCTTTGTTTTTATAATGAAACCTCAGATGTGCTAATGTAGACCAGAGGAGATAATATTGAAGCCTGGATTTCGATCACTGAGATGCTATAGTTTGTGAACATCATTTGTAAAATAACTACTATCTTGCTGGCACAGAGTTTCAGAAACTGTGGAGGAGTGTCACTGTGGATTCAATGGATGAGGAGAAAATTGAAGAATATCTGAAGCGACAGGGTATTTCTTCCATGCAGGAATCCGGACCAAAGAAAGTGGTATGTAATCGCTAGAAAAAAATGTAAGCCTCTGTTCTTTGAGCTGTTAGCCCGCCTCCTGTTCTGCTCTCTGAAGAGCAGGTAGTCAGTTCTCACTTCAGTTTCTTCTGTGTCCTAATCCATGGATCTTGGTCAGTTGCAAACTAGATCATGTGTGGGTGATTGAGGGCCCTCAAGTGCTGGTCCCCAGGCATGTGGAGTTTCCCCCATCACCCCTCCACCCCTGCCCTAGCAGTGTCTACTCTTAAGCTCCAGCCATACCAGACTTTTCCTGGTGCCCACATACTGGCCTCCCAGCCTGTAACCAGGAGCCTACTTCCTCATCTGGCCTCTAAGGCTTTAGTCGTGCCCTCCTCCCCTTTGCTCCAGTGAGCCCAGCGGTCTTGGTGCCTGGCTCTTCCTTTGCCCTGATCACATTGAATTGTCCTTGTTGACTTTCAGATCCCTTAGGCACCAGATATTTTGTCTTTGTAGTCCCAAATCCTGCTCAGGTGAGGGATTTGTAATGGAATGAGGACTTGTGAATTGTCTTGTATCAGCTAATCAACTATGTTAGTCCCAGGACAAAGTCCAAATGAGGAATAATTCACCAACACTATAGATTGTAGCTGCCACACCTCTCTCCCCCTTTGCCTTGTCCACCATCAGGCTGTGTAGCTTGCTGCCTTTGTGACTTTTGGGGTGCGTGTGTGCATGCACAATGAATTTTTAGGACTCCTTAAAACGGAAGATTTATTGCCAGTGATCTCCATGAATTAGGGTAATTGCGGCACTTTATGGTTTCTTATCATTGTTTAGCTTGTTGGTTTCATCATGTGGTATTAATATTTCAGGTATACTGAAAAGAATAGAGAATGATAATAACAAATCTTCGTGTGCCCATCCACTTCCCAATTTTGCCATATCTCTGTTTTGCTGCTTACATCAAATCTTTTTTAATTGGTAACGATGGATATATTTTTAAACCAGATAATAGTGATGAAAATCAAAGAGTGTTACTGCCTCTCTTTATCCCCTAAGTGCCTAGAATGGTTCTGGTCAGTTGTTGTGCCAGCCCATTTATTCCAGATGAGGCATGCACGTCATAGCAGAAAGCACCGGGCCTCCTGCGGCTGGGAGTATGCTGTGGACGGGTGTGGGTGAGGCTGGGCGACAAAGCAGAAAAGCAGGCCAAACGCCCCATCTCTCTTTGCTGCTGGTTTCTGGGCATCCTTAGTAAATCCTACTGTATCATCCCTCTGAGTAGCTACTGTTTCTGTTTTTACCTTTCCCTATAGGCCCCTATTCAGAGAAGGAAAAAGCCTGCTTCGCAGAAAAAGCGCCGGTTTAAGACTCACAATGAACACATGGCTGGTGTGCTGAAGGACTACTCTGACGTTGTCCCCGGCAAACAGTGAGCACTGCCGTAGGTGAGCACAGAGCCCCAGGCCAACGCAGGGCCCTCCTTACTGATACTGGCACCTGAAGACTGACTGTCTTCCCACCCTGCTTCTTGGGACTGAGAGAGGAGCAGCGCAGTTTACAGAACAAGTGCAAATTACCAAACTCAAAGCTTATTTTCATTGAATAGGCTAATGAGAAATGTGATGTCCCTGTTAACCTGCTGTTAGTTCTGGGGGGAAAGGCACTTAGCATGGCATGCAGGTGTCTTTGCTATTTATCGCTACTTCTAAGTGGTTCCTGGTTCCATGTTTCCTCTTTTATTACTTTAGAACAAGTTTGCAGATAGTCTTGAATGTAATACTTGTTTATTCCAAAGAACATATTTATAATAAAATCATTGTCAAAGGAACTCTAAGGTGTTAGTGAATTCAGTTTGTGTCTTTTTGTTCTTGGCAATCGCAGTTGGCAGCTCTGGTCTTTAATTCCCACAGGGTGTGTGTTTGAGACACTGTTGGAGACTGTGACCTGTGTGCTGTGTTGCTGAGCATATGGATTTCACAGTTGGAACACAAAGTGTTGCCTCTTGTTAGCAACTGAAGCAATAAAGTGAAGCAAAAATCACTATATATGATTTTTAATGTTTTCTTTTAAAACAGTACCTCAGTATTTAGCGTCCTGGATTTTGCAAGTCATGGTCTCATGCCATCAAGGATGGATAGAGTCTTCTTGCTAACCTGAATATCAGCTTTACATCCCAACCTTCACGTGGCTCTTCTGTTGGAGGTTCCTTTTATCTCCCCATCACTGGCAGAGCTAACGAGAACCATTGTCAAACACATGGGTTGTTAAGAGGCGTGATGACATTAGGGAAATCTCTGTGGTCGTTGCAGCCTCCTGTGGCAAAGTCTTCATTTTCCTTATCTGTACTATGATATGCTTCTCTAATTCTATTCTTTCTTTCTTTCTGCTAATTTTGGACTGTTTGTTCTTTTTCTGGTTCCTTAATGTGTAGAGTTAGGTTGTTTATTTGAGACCTTGTTTCTTAATGTAGGTTTTTATTTCTATGAACTTTTCTTCTTAGAACTCTTCGCTGCATCCATAAATTGTTGTTATATTGTATTTCCATTTTCATTTGTCTCAAGATACTTTGAAGAAATTAAATTGGTTGTTCGGGAGAGTGTTGTTTAATTTCCACATATTTATGAGTTTTCCCATTTTCCCCTTGGTATTGATTTCTAGTTTCATACCAGTGTAGTCACAAAAGATACTGGGCATGATTTCAGTCTTCTTGAATTCGCTAAGACTTGTTTTGTGGCCTAACATACATCCTATATAATTTTATCCTAGAAAATGTTCCATGCATGCTTGAGAAGAATATGTATTTGCTGTTACCAGATAGAATGTTCTCTATATATCTGTTAGGGAAATTTGTCTATAGTGATATTGAAATCTGTTTCCTTATTGATTCTGTCTGGATGATCTAGCCATTGTTGAGCATGGGGTATTAAAGTCCCCAGCTATTATTGTATTGCTGCATATTTCTCCTTTTAGCTCTGTTAGTTTTTTCTTTATATATTTGGGTGCTCCAAAGTTGGATGCATAAATATTTACAATTGTCATATCTTCTTGATGGATTGTCCCGTCTATCATTATATAGTGACCTTCTTTGTCTCTTTTTACCATTTTTAGTAAAGTTTATTTTGTCTGATATAACTACCCGTTTTCTTTGGATGCCATTTGCTTGAAGTATCTGTTTACATTTCTTCACTCTCAGTCTGTGTGTTGTTAAGGCTTGAATGAGTCTCTTGTAGTCATTTGGATCTTGTTTTATTATCCATTCAGGCATTCTTTGTATTTTGATTGGAGAATTGAATGTATTTACACCTAAGGTAATTATTGATAAGTGAGGACTTACTGTTGTTTTAGTTTTTTTCTGGCTGTTTTGTAGATCTTGTGTTCCTTGTTTTATATCCTGCAGTCTTTTTGTGTCTTGATATCTTTTGGTATCAGTATGCTTTAACTTCTTTATCATGTTTTTTTGTGGAATTACTACAGGTTTTTCCCTTATGATTACCATGAGTCTTAAGACATAAAATGTCTTAAATGGGCGATACTTTACATTAGTTTCCTTGCCCTGTACGGTGGAAGAACCAGTTCCAAGGCCAGTAAGGGTCTTTATTTTCTTGACTCAAGCCAACCTGCATCCCAAGTTCTCTGGCTGAACAGGGACATTGGATTTTCTTTGCAGATTTAATAGCTTTGCCTGCCAGACTCTGCTTGAGCATTGTGGGCCATGCAGCTTTCCAGGTGTTCTGGTCAAATTTTCAGGTCAGATGTGGCTGGGAGCGTCACTGAGCAGTGGTTGGGGCTATGACTTAGTCCCCCTGTCTAGGCAAGGGCAGATCAGGCTCCAGGGCTGGCAGATCTCGTAGCTTGAGGCAGGTCTCTTAGACCTGTACCCTGTTGAATTCCCTGCTTGGACCATGCCACCTACTTGGTTCTGTAGATGAACAAGGCTGTTGGTGGGGATTGTTACAGTCATGAGCTGCTTAATGAGGGGGATACTTTCTGAGAAACGTCATTAGGCAGTTCGTTGTTGTATAAAAACAACTGCACTTACACAAACCCAGATGGTATAGCCTACTACTATAATGGTATGTGCTATACTTTCATACGACTGGCAGCACATTAGGTTTGTTTACACCAGCATCACCACAAACACGTGATGTTTGTGATGGATAGGATGTCACTAGGTGATAGGAATTTTTCAGCTTCTGTATAATTTTATGGGACCACTGTCTACATGCGGTTCATCGCTAACTGAAACATTGTTATGCGGTGCCTGAGTCCGTGGGTGCTGCAGGTAGGAACACAGTCTGCCAACAGTTCGGTGCTGTTGCAAGCCCATCTCCCCTTCTCTGCCACAGTCAGATTCCTGATGGTCAATTTCCCTGCAAATCCATGTGGGGTGAGACCAGAGGGGGCTCCTAAAAAGTGACGCACAACGTCAGGGCAGCTGGACATCCTCTTGGGCTCTTTTCCCACTAGAGGAACTGTAGGCTCAGGGGAGACTTCTTGGCGTGGTGCTGCGCTGGCCTGCATTGTCAGCGCGTAGCTGCTCCTCCCACCCTCCTGGGTCTGTCTTGGTCTCTGGTGCAGGGGGTGCTTCACCCTCACCCTTGTGTTCTAGACTGCTCAGTGGTGGCCTCATCCATGAATAGTTGGTTGTCAGTTGTTCTTGTGAAGGGAACAAAATCAGGAATACCCTATGTTGTCATCATGAGGATATCACCTGTCCCCAGCTGTTTTGTTGATTGGGTCTGGGAAAGCATTTTGGACATCTCAAACACCTCATCTTGCTTTGCATCTGTCACAGGTTCTAAGACCAGATGCTTCCCTGCCAGTTGTGTATCACTAGTGGTTCCCAGCTAAGCCTGTGCTCATCAGTACTTCGTGAACTGGCCTTATAGGTTTCTGTTAACTTGTCTCAACTCATTTCAGAAATGAGGAAATGGAGATTTAGAGAAATGAAATGTTTTGCTAAATTTTCACACTTGGAAATTCTGTAGCTCTACCTCATTTACTTGGATTTTCTTGTGTGAAGCCTTGATCGCCTTTGCCTACTACATGGGAGAGAAATTCCTCCCTATACCCCATGTTAAGGTACTGGGATTAGGTCATCTGGTGACATGTGGGGAGGGGTATAGTCTTTGTGGGAAATTGTGATAGCCCAGTTATGTTTGAAGATTGTAATAAAAAGAAAGAAGAATCTTTTACCAGTTCTTCTGGATGTTTAAAGACACAGCCACCAGAAATTTGCGTTCAAGTTGCAGTCATGTTCTTGCCTCTGCCCCTTTCTCCTAGATCTGCTGGCCATTTAGAAGTGGGAATGGGCATGGCTGGATGCGTTAAGAGGTTAGTCTGTACTGCATTTTGATCTATAATTCATCACAGTCATTGGAGGCCTTTAAAAGGGGATAGCTAAGAGAACTGTAGCCGAGCCTAGACCAAGTGTAAAAAGTGAACTTTGGCTGCTGCCGTCACATCCTATAAGCGTGGCCAGATGATGGGTCTCGGGGGACAAGGAGCACTTGATACGTGTGGAGCAGAGTGTTAGTGACAAGGCAGTGCAGGGCTGACCCACTGTTGCCGTTCAGTGTTCATAGGGAGGGCATTGCCAAGGTACAGCCCTTGATTACTTCTCTGAGCTGTTTGAAATCACTAGTAGAAAAAATGTTCTGAATGTGGCAGTAGGCCATTTGGATTTATAAATTCCCCCCTTCTTATTAGCTGACAATTTTCTGAGGCATAGGAGACTCAGTGTCCCTTCTTCCTTCTAACCACTGTTTTTACTTGCAAATGATATATTTGTGGGAAAGGTTTGGGGTTTTCTAAGGTTTTATTGAGTGCTCTTAACAAGCCAGGACTAGCACTGTTGCCCTGTAGCCAGGCTGTAGTACTGTGCATGGAGATAGCAGTGGTGACCTGTCATTAATGTGTTGCTATCCTCAGGGCTTCATGTAGGACGGTCCATCTTTTCCCAGGGTGTATTTTGTGGGCTTGTTCTGAGAAACCAGTAGATGCTCTGTGGGAGGTAGAGGTGTGGGGAAGTCCAAGGACCTCTAGGCAACCACTTCTCAGCCAAACTGGACCTTGGAACACCTGCCCCATTCCTGTCACGCGTGCACATGTGTGTGTGATGTGTGGAGTGAGCACTTTGGAAACAGAGCTAGACTAGGCTTCGGCATTGTGTTTTTGAGTTACCTTCTGCCCATAACTAAAAAAACCAATGTACGTTTTCCTTCATAAAAGGATTTCCATCAGAAATAAATGTGGCTGGTGCCCTCCACCAGAGTGGTAAGGCTGCTGTCCATAGGCCCCTTTGGACAGCTTGGCCCATAGAACTGGGCCAGCCCCCCTGGTTTTGAGGTCCACCAGCACATTCCTGTGACTCAAGCCATGTGGTTTCAAGACCCTGTGAGAACCCAGGGAATTTCAACCACCCAGAATTTTGTAGGGGTTGTACGTCAAAGGACATTCAATGCAAACTTACCTTTAAAATATTTTAAATAACTGAAAACAGAAGGGTACTAACAGGAGAGAACTGAGTAAACTATAGCCTGAACTTGGCAGGGCCTGATCCAGAAAACCCAAGAGCAGGTTTATCTCACACTTGCTGTTGTAAGAATTTGAACTTTCTTACTGAGCCTTTCACACCCAAGACCTGCATTCTAGTTTTAGAGGAAAAGTGTTCTTTTGTCCAGGCAAATATTTTAACTTGAGCCTCATTGCATTCCTTTTGTGCTTTGTGCTCAGAAGACAAGTTTGGGTTGAATTTAAGCATCTGGCCTAATTTTCTAATTTAGTGTTAAATTAGCATGGTCAGGGTGTCACTTGAATTTTAAGTGTGAAATGCGTGTGCACATTGTCTTTATTTATGGGTATAGTATGTTATGGTTTGTAGGTGTATGGTTTGTTTGTGGGTATAGTATGTGATACCCACAGGGCCTTTTCCCGTCTCCCTCATAAAGCAGGAAGCAGTGTGGTTGGTACTCTGGAGGCACTGTTGAAATAGAACCCATGGGTGTCACTAGTGAGCTGTGAAAAGGGGATAAGACAAGGAAGAATTTTTATGGCATATTGACATCTTTGGGAACTTGGGATAGTTACAGAGCCAGGTCAGTTTAGTAAAGAGTTAATACTATTTTATAGTACCATCTTAAGGCATTCTGCAGCAGTGGCACATAGGAGCTTTATTGTGGGAGTCTGTATATTTTCCCAATTTGGGTGCCTTAATTAGCTGATTGCATAAGGGTTTCAGTATCACCAGTTCTTAGTTTTGAGGACCAGTATTTCAGATAATATCTCACTAATAACAAATATTCTTCTGCGTTCTAAGAATGTTGTAAAATTGTTTGATGTCATGAGAGGGTGTGACAGAATAGACTGAGTTGAAGAGTAAGAGCAGTCATGCACTGATACTCTTAAAACCTGGTAAGAATGCTCTTTTCACCTGGATGTCCCAGTGACAGTGGCATGCAGTAGGAAATGTGCATATTCCTAGCACTTGGCATGCCTTGCTCAAAGCACTCAGGAAGAACTAGTTGATTCCTCTTCTGTGTCACCCTGACACAGACACCAAGAGTACTTGTGTGTTGTGATACAGAATTCAGGGATGTTAGCCAGGCCCCCTTCATTCTCAAGAATATTTCTTATGCCACACAGCTCAGGACCCAAAATGCTATGGAGTGCTGGGGTTTGGGGAACCTCAGAGATGAGGGCATTAAGAGTTGTAAGTTGGTCCCATAAAAGTAGGTCCAATGTATATGCAAACACTGGGTCCAGTGAATTTGAAGCCTACATATGATTAACTGGAATAATAACTTTTCATTTTGCAAGTTTTAAGGTACTTTCCCAAGTTCCTTTAATTTGTCATTTTGTTAGAGGTGGAAGGCATAGTATTTAATTTTAGATGGCAGTTTTATAGCTACATTAGTCTTGTGTTCACAAGTGGCACATCTTCCCCTCCCAATGGAGGGTTTACTTGGTAATGAAACAAAAAGATGGCTTAGTTACCATCTTTCTGGAACCTATAAACTGGGACATTATGCAAGAGAACAGACTTGCCTTTTCTCATCTCAACTCCAAGACACTTCATTCCTGCTCAGTAGGGTGACCAAGGCAGTTTTTCAGACTGTAATGAAGCTGGTGTCCAACTGAGTGGTCAGTGGGAATATATCTGGAGTTTTTTTGGGGTTTTTTTAAAAGATTTTTTTATTGGGGAATTGGGGGAGGGGAACAGCGCTGGGAAATCGGGGGAAGGGGAACAGACAAGTTGCTGTCCTTTTGTTCTTCATTCTAGTTGTGGAGGACGTTGCTTCACTGGCCTATGTGGGTATTATCATTGCGATCTTCCCAGGTGAGGCAGATCGGTCGCCGGCCTGTGGACAGCCGCTCACTCTGGCTGCCAGCCACACACGGTAGCTTATGGCAGCCCACTGCAGCAAGGGCTACAGCCTACGCCGTCACTGGTGACTCACGGCAGCCCAGCTCCAGGCCGAGCTGTTGTTCACCATCTTAGCTGTAGAGGGCAGTGTCACTGGCCGTCATGTGGGATCCGAACCGGGGCCCTGCTGCTCAGAGGTGGCGTCCCAAGGCAGCTCTTAACCAACGTGCCGCTCGGCTGGCCCTTTCCGGAGTTCTTAAATGCCATCCAGACTTGTCAGTTGCACATCACTAATGACTGACTGTTGGCATGGTGATTAGGGCACTCATTCCTCCATCCCAAGGCCCCTTGTGAAAAAGCATATGGAAGAGACTGTGTTCAGGCAGTGACTGGGATGGGGGTGGCCCAAGGCAGGCAGAAGGGAGATGCCTTCAGAGGGAGATGCCCTCAGTTCCTGGGCTGTCTGGCCAAGGATGTGGACAGCACCGGTGGTTTTCTGCGGTTATACCTGGGCTCCAGAGTGTTGGAGGGCTATGATGGGGACCTGCTTTTGGTGATGGTCTCCTCTGCAAAAGGGATGTGAGATCCAAACCACAGGACCAACAATGTCAGTGCCGAACAAGACTAATAGTTACTAGTGGTTGTTTCCATTACTGGAATTGAGCACTGTGCTTCCCCCTGCCCTCTCCTCCATCCCTCCTCCTTTTTGGGGGAAGTGGGGTTGGTGAGAGTGTATATAAACACTTTTATCATCTTGGCTATCAATTAAATATATATTTTCTAAGTTAGCAGGAAACCACAAATGACTATTTTGAGATTTCAGATAACCTGGAACTAAAGCTTTGTAGGCTGAGGTGGGTGTGGGGTCAACTGAGTGCAGTACAAGGCATCACAAAAGGTATGCGAACCAGCCCTGAGATCTTCCTGCCAGGTCAGGAAGGCTCCAGAAAGGGCCCGTGGCCTAACGCGTCCATGTCATTCACCGAGTGCCCACAGTAGAGCATTTGTAGACATTATTCTCTGGCTCTCCCAGCTCTGCCTCCTCCTTTAGTCCCTGTCCTTAGCTTGAGGCCAGGAAATGGGAAAGAAATCTGCTGTCCCTCATCTGCAGTGTGGCATGTATGCATTTGGTTCATCTTGTAAAAAAGGAATTTGCCAAGCAGTGGAGTGACAGCTGGGATAAGCACTTTATTTTTAAAAAGAACAATAGAAAAGTACCTTTAAACAGTTTATAAAAGCATAATAGACTGTGTGGAAGTTGCTGTTTTCCTTAGAAACAGGAGTACAGAAGTCTCACTGTGAGCCAGGCGGCGCTGAAGGCGTAAGCGGGCTTGAACACAGCTGGCCCCACGCTGCCGAGCCCTTGGCCTCATGTATGTGCGGGTGGCAGCCCCGCTGCCCTGGCTCTCTGTCGTTTTGTTGTGATGACCTTTAAAAGCTTGACATCTTTATTTCTAATGGAAAATAATGAAACCAAAAAAACCCCAAAAACAACCATATAATCATTAAAACAAGGAAGTCTTCAGCGCAATGTAAGCAGATCAGTAAGAAAGATTGTGATCATTTTTAGCTATATCAGCACTTGAAAATTCTTAGATCAGTGTATTTTTACACACCCGGCTCTTCTACAACAGGGGCAGAGACTCAGCTGTCAGACTGTGGAAATGTGTCAGCTTATGATACAAGACTGACATTCTGGTTTTGAGGAGTCTTGAAGCGAGCTACACAGTTTCATTCCAAACACCCACTGGCTGCACCCCCTCTCTGGGCTGGTGTGGTAGGTAGTGTCCCCGTGAGCACACGGGGTTCAAGATAAAGTTTTCAATGGCTCGTTTGGCTTGTTGCTGCCCAGACTCAGGAATCACTTGGGAGCTGGGAGCTGCCCGCTGCAGCCACGCAGGTTGGGCACCGCCGGCTCCATCCTGAGGCAGCCTAGCCTCCCAAGCCGAGGTTTTGCCTTCTCTGTGAGACACTGCTGTGGGCATGAGGCATCTGTGCGTCAGTTTGTGCAGCCACCTCTTGGGCTGCCAGGGCTTTCTAAGGGCTCACTCTGAGCAGGAATCTGTACCAAGGAAAGGCTTCTTTGCCCAGCTGTGACTGTGCCGCCACGGGAGAAGCTCCTGGAGGCTTTTGATTGTCTTGCAGGGACGTCTTACCAGAGCCGCGAGTGTGCACCTAGCACTGCAGACAGCACAGTTCTGTTTCTAACATCACGCTTCTAATTTACCCTGGACTCAGGCCAGGCACAGATTTCTCTATTCACAATACAATTATGGAAATTTTAATATTTAAAAACATGCCTCAAACATGCAGCTTATTTTAGAGGAAAAAAAATAGATATTTTTAATTACAGGCATTCAAAAGTCAAGCACAAAAATTGTTATCCAACCCAGTGTAAGATTATCCATCCTGTCGTATTTAAATGGTATAAAAATACTCACGCTCTTGGTTTTATTGTTGACATCTTTTATGTTTTGTTTGAAAATATATCCAAACTGTACAGAAATGTCAGACCATGCGTTCACAAAAAAACACTATTTCTTACAATTATACAGTGTAAAAGAGTAAAACATATTTATTATATTTTTTTCTTTGAGAAAAACAGATGTGTGATGGAGGCTGTGGCAAAGTCTTGAAGGGGTCAAAACTGGGCAAGGTTTTTTCAAGCCTGAAACAGAAAGAAGTGTGTAAGGAAAGCAGCTCTCACAAGCGTGTACACTCCCTCCTAGCTGCGGGGCTGTTAGGAAACACCTGTTGATGGGGAAATTCATGGGTGATTCCTTACCAAAGTGCAAGTGTATGTCACCATGGAGTGTATTTACTGACTCACCAAATAAAGACCATACGAGTATCAATGTTCTCACCTTAGATACATAGGGAGCATAAGACCTCCTTCCCCTACAGTTGCAAGGAGATACTCATGTTTGTTTTGCTTTGTGGCAGAAAAAAGGGCCTTCGAATAATCACTGAAGTCTTTCTGACTGCTGATGTCAGAGTCCCACAAGTTTCTTAAATACATCTTGGCTCCTTTGTGTCTGGTTTTACTTTAATTATGTGAAAGGCTGCATTGTCAAACCTCTACTGTTATTCTGTCATTTTACTTTTATCTCAACTCCCAGGTCCCTTGTTTTCTTACCATCATCTTATCAACATGTCAGTCTCATAAATTTATGGATGTAGAAAAGGTATATACAGAAATATGTCCGCATATACTAGAGTTTTGTACAGGGAAATGCTTGTGAGTGGGAGGATGCTCTGAAGAAAATAGCATCATGATTGAGAATCCATATAATTGTCCTAAGTTAGACTTATTTGGGAAAATGTGTATTTAGCAGTATAACCTGAAATTAGAAACATATTTAAATGAACACTCAAATATAGCTAATTGCACAATTTTAGTAAATACTCCTGTTCAAACCAGATCTGTACAATGCCAGCTGCACCTGAATCTGAACTATGATCCAGTAACTCTTCTCACAGTTTCATTTGTAGATGACAGTACAAATGGGTGGAAATAATGATGGGCTACAAGTCAGAAGACCCAATATAATTACCACATACCTATGGATCATGGAAAAATCCACAGGAAGACATCAGGTGTAGCTTTCAAGAGAACGGATCTGGACATGTAAGAACTTTATCTAACGGATCTGGACATGTAAGAACTTTATCTAATGTTAGATATCTATAATGTTAGAATAACATTTACTTGTCTTTTCAGCTTGCTGTAACTGTTAGTCCTAGCACATCAAGTTAATTATGCTTGTTATAGAGAGGCCAAATTAGAGAGCCCTTTGGTTTTAGAAATGCTTCCAACTCAGGCTCTGAGGCCTGGCACACCCACACAGAACTTCAGTGACCCCCCCCCCACCTCACCTCCCATCTGTTCCTTTTACTTTCTCAGTAGAACTCTGCAACAGGGCGTGGCCAGCAGGAGGAAGTAAACGCCTTCAGAAAAACTCACTTTGACTCCTTTGCCTCCCCTGATGCCCAGCACAAGAGAGGGATCAACCCCACTCACCAGATGCTGGATGTGGGCCAGGCCTGTTCACACCCCATCTTTGGTGTAGGTCACACATCCTGTGCTGCTTAGTGAGCAGGGCCAGCAGAAGGACCTGGCTGGAAAGCTATGTTTCTTCTACTACACCCTGAATTCTCTCTGGCAGGCGGTGGGGCACTAGGTGTGCATCTCATGTAGCAGAAGTGAGAGTGCCCAGCCTTGGGGCGTCGGTCCATGGGGTAGGGATCCAGGGTTGTAGGGGGCTTATGAGGCTAGGTATTATCTTTGGGGCTGTACTACTAGCTGACTTTCCCAATGAACCCACGACCTTCTGGCCCATCTCACATCCCCACAAATGCCTGCTCTGCTGCTCTTTAACCACCAAAGCACCCTCCCCTCAAGTGATATGGGGCGACGTCCCCAGTCACCACGCATCAGATGAGGGAAACCAGCTTAGAGGAAGTGGATGCAAGGCCCGTTTCCTTCCCCCACATTCTCGGCTTGTCAGGCATGGAATGACACATTGCACGTCATCCCAAACTTGACCATGTGCCAGCAGCCCAAGCTGTGTATGTTGACTCCAGGAAACCATTTCTGAGGAACAGCAGCCACACCACAGCTGTCCGTACTTTGGAACAATCCACAGGGAATGGCACTTGGCAGCGCTTGGACTCTGGGAACCTAAGGGGCCTGCGCACCCCCAGCAACCTCTGACAGAACACAGACTTGGAGAGCGCCATCTTGGAAAAGCAGCGGAAACTGGATGTGGTGACGGCATTGACACCAACGGCCTGGAACAAAGCTGCCGCACCGCTTTCAGGGACAGAGAAGGGGCTGAATGAGCGGCGGGAAAAGAGGCACTGGCCACGGGTGACCTGCTGCCCATGGGTCCCTGCCATCCCCTCCAGCTCTTGGCTGTGTCTGTAAGGGCCTCGCTGGCCGCCTGCTTTCTTCTCAGGAGAGCTCACAGCCATCTTTGGGCAAATGCACGTTGCTAGGCTTGGCCTCTTTCTGGTTCCACAACCAGTTCCTGGACATTTCTGCCATGACATCAAAGGCTCTGTCGAAGCTCAGACTTACCACACCTCGCCTTAGCACAGCTCCTGCCCCCGCTGCCCGGGTGTCTTTGTCCCGCACTCAGCCCTGCTCTCCTCAGATCATTCTATTCCTGACACCACCACCATGGCTTTGCCTCTCCTGGTGTGTGCTTCAAACTTGACTCTTCATCCATTTTGCTCTGGGTACCAAGATGACCATGACTCCTAACACCCCCGCCTCCTTGTCAGGTCTCGACAGTGCCTCCCGGAGACCCAAATCCCTAACACATCCCTCAAGGCCCTTAAAGGCTTGGTCATGTTTTCACTTCCTCCCTCCTGTTCCAGTCCCCCTCAGCACATACAAACCCTCCTCTCTGTCCACACTCAGCAGCGCCCCACTTTCTCAGCCTTTGCTGAGCCATTCAGCCTGCAGGGCTTTCTCCAGTGAACTCCTCCAGGAGCTCTCACTGGCCGGGCCCCTTACTTGGCTTTTACAGGGATTATCTCACACTAGTTTTGTTCCTAAGACTGTTTCCTCCATCCTCTACCCCGACACAGTCACTTGCATATAGCAAAAATTTAGGGACTTCGTAGGCCAAATGAAACAGGAACAATGGGCCGTTAATGGATGTGGCACTGAAACTTGGTTCCCTAGTCTTGATAATGCCGTGGGCTGAGAGCCAGGAGACTGTGCCCAGGGTTCAGGGTGGGTTCCGATGCCAGCCCAGTGGTGCCTGGAGCACCTCTACGGGCAGCTTTGGGGTCTTTAACCACAAGCTGATATGGGGTCATGGGACGGTGCCGCGAGCTCTCCTGACCTCTTAGTTCTCTGCCCCCTTTCTTCCTGGACCTCTGAGCAGGAAGAGAAGTGGGGGGTGTCCTAGTTAATTCTGGCTGATTAGAAAGGCTGATCTTTTGAACTGAAAAATATGGAAGGGAGAAAGGAAAAGGAGGGGGATGGGAGTGGATGGTTTCCTGAGCTTTTCCATAACTGTGCAGTGTAAATGTAATTCTCACATGGGAAAAGAATGCGTTCACATTGCCATAGATGTTCCCAGACTGAACAGAAGGTCAAAATGTGGCTATTTCAGTCCCTGTAAACAAGGAAGGGGTTTAGCTAGGAATGGAGTTCAAACCTTGGAATGTATTAACAAGGACATTTTAAACAGAATGCAAAGACATCTGAGAACACAGAGCACCATGGGGGCAGAGTGCCAGGTTCTGTTTAGAGAGCAGATTCTCCTCAGAGAACCTTTCCTGAAACGGGGGTGGGGGGTGTGGGGGGGTGTTTGTCAACTATAATATGAGTGTGATGGGATAAACAAGGGAAGAAAATATATGTCTAAAATCTTGTCTGAGATAAGTCATAAATGTCTGACTTTTAAGAATGGAGAATGTCTCCAGATATCTTAGAGAACATTATACAATTCGAAACCATTTCATTTAGCTGTCCTTGATCAAAAAGGTCAGTATGTGGCCCTCAGTACTTGGAGGCAGCTGGGTGTGGGGTCAAGGTGCATGCTGACGCCTGTGGGGGTGGGGCAGTGCCGACCTGGGAGTGGCTGCTTTCCCCTGTCTAGCGTTCCAGCAATAAGAAAAATCCTCTACCCTCCAACCCCAACACATCGTCATAAACAGGTATTCCTCAAGTTACTATGGGGTTACATCCCCACAAACCCATTGTAAGCTGAAAATATCAGTAAGCCAAAAATGCATTTAATACCAAATATCATAGCTTAGCCTAGCTTACCTTTAACATGTTCAGAACACTTACATCATCAACCTACAGTTGGGCAAAATCATCGAACACAAAGCTATTTTATACTAAAGTGGATTAAAGACTTAAATGTAAGACCTGAAACCATAAAACTAAAAGAAAACATAGGCAGTAAGCTCTGACATTGCTCTTAACCATTATCTTTTTGGATATGTCTCCTTGGGCAAGGGAAACAAAACAAACAAGTGGGATTACATCAAACTAAAAAGTTTCTGCACAAAAAAGGAAACCATCAATGAAACGAAAAGACAATCTACTAAATGGAAGAAATATTTGTCAATAATACAGCTGATTAAGGAGTTATTGAAATATCCAAAATATATAAGGAACTCGTAAGACTTAACACCAAACAATCTGATTAAAAAATGGGCAGAGGACCTGAATAGACATTTCTCTAAAGAGGACATACAGACGGCCAGCAGACATATGAAAAGATGCTCAATGTCACTAATCATCAGAGAGATGCAAATTAAAACCAAAATGAGGTACCACCTCACACCAGTCAGAATGGCTATCATCAATAAATCACAAGTGTAGCCACCCACTATGGAAGTTCCTCAAAAACTTAAAAATAGAATGACTATATGACCCAGCAAGACACTTCTGGGCATTTATCTGAAGAAATCCAAAACACTAATTCAAAATGATATATGTACCCCTATGTTCACTGTAGCACTATTTACAACAGCCAAGATATGGAGGAAGCAGGCTAAGTGTATCGATCGATAAATAGATGAAGATGAGGTACATACGAGTACATACAATAGAATATTACTAAGCCATAAAAAAAAAATCTTACCATTTGCAACATGGATGGATCTAGAGGGTATTATGCTAAGTGAAATAAGTCAAAGAAAGGCAAATACCATATGATCTCACATATATGGAATCTAAAAAACAAATGAACAAACCAAACAAACTCATAGATGCAGAAAACATTTTGGGGGTTGCTAGATGGGGCTGGAGGAGATAGGTGAAAAGCGGGAGGGGATTAAGAAATACAAATTGGCAGTTACAAAATAGTTACAGGGATATAAAGTACAGTGTAGGGAATATATAGTCAATATTGTAATAACTGCATCGTATCGGATGGGTACTAATCAGTGATCATTTTGTAAGTTATATAAATATCTAATCACTACTGTACACCTGAAACTAATATAATATTGTATGTTAACTCATTTGACAAATAAAAGAACTATAAAGTGTTGACTATCTCATGTAATTTACACAAAAACACAACATCCCAAAACCACTGGTAACACAGTACACTGTAGAGTACCGGTTGTCTGCCCGACTGAGGGCTGACTGGGAGCTGTGGCTGCCTGCTGCCACCCGGCATCAGAGTATCGTACCTCATGTCACTAGCCTGGGAAGAGATCAGCATTTAAAATTTGATGCAAGGTTTCTACTGAATGCGTATCACACCATCATCATAAAGTCAAACCATCATAAGTCAGGGACCATACTTCTGTACTTGACCAAGAGTTTCTCTAACATTTATTCATTTTTACTAAAGATTAAGGAATATTCCCCTCTACCCACCTCAGACTTCATATGACAAAGGTTTTAAATCAGAGTGGTTTCATTTTCACTTTATACCTGTCAGCTTGATTTTTAAAAAATCAAATGCTGATATTAATTTGTAATAAAAAGACTAGTTAATATTTTAAAAGGTTCAGAGTCTATAGAGCAGTGGTTCTCAACCTGTGGGTTGCGACCCCTTTGGGGGTCGAACGACCCTTTCACAGGGGTCGCCTAAGACCATGGGAGAACAAAAAAATATTTACAATTCATAACAGTAGCAAAATTACAGTTATAGAGTAGCAACGAAAATAATTTTATGGTTGGGGGTCACCACAACATGAGGCACTGTATTAAGGGGTCGCAGCATTAGGAAGGTTGAGAACCGCTGCTCTAGTCTCCATGGGAACTATCTCCTGTAGTTAGAAGCCCCTCCCTGTTCACACAGCCCTGCCACAGTAACTAGCTAGCATGGCTGCCCACGCCAGTGCCCCACGTGGGCTCCAGCTCCCACCCTTAGCAGAGATCCTCCCTCCTCACAGCCCAGGCCTAGCTCTGTCCTCCAAACTCATTCTTGTAAGCCACTAATGGCCCAGGAACTGGTGAGCTCCGCCTTGAACATGGCTTATACCGAAGACAACCTCCTCCCCACCTGGTGCCTGCTGGCTGCCCCAGTTCTCCTTCCCCGCTTCTTTTCTGCCCCTCGTCACCAGGCCCTCCTGTTGTCTGCGTGAAGTCACCCACGCCCCAGCTGCTACTGCTTCCTGACTGGGCTCATCTGCTCGTGCCCTGAATTACTGATGTTTGGGTCTGTTTACTGAACTTAAAAAATCATTCTAATGTTCTCACCTCGTTAGAATATCATGGGCATTGTTATTAAAAACTCTGACAAAAGGAAACCCTAATTAGGTAGCTTTAGGATTAGTAGGATAAATAACAACTGCCCTGTGTGATGTGGAAAAATGTTTACCTGTTGACAAGTTCGGTTAGTGTGAGAAACAGGTGTCAGTGGGAAAAAGACCGTGAGTGCAGGTGCTGGCTTCCTTTCCAGGCAGAGAGGGGCTGCAGAAACCCAGCACACCGAATGCGTGTGCTTCGCGACAGGCACAGAATGGTACTATTCTCAACAAGAAATTACGTAAGCCCCAAAATGTGGTAATGACTTCCTTGGCCAGAACTGCCTGGTTCTCTGCCCTTAGCAGGAACTTGCCCTTTTCTGACTCTTCTTTAGAGGCCCCTCCTAGAGATGAAATTTGCCACCTTATTTGGGCCAAGACATAACCGCTGTCAGGCTGCCCATGGCCTTCCTGCTGTTCTAGGCCAAGCTTTCCAGAGACCGGAAACCCCTGTGAGGGGCCTGGCAGGCGGGTCACCTCTGGGATGCTACGTTGTTTTAAGACCACTGATTGCTAGAAACAGATGAACTGAGAAGTGACAGCTGGTATTGACTAAAAAGATGGACAAGTCACCAAAATCATCACTCACTAGAAAAGCCCAGCAGTCTGGAGGAATTCAGCGAGAACCCTGTTTGTCAGTTACACCCAAGGGCAATCACCTCACCCTTACGATGAGGCTTACAAAAATGTCCCTGAGTCTTCGAGAAAGGGCTACATTATATTCAGTATACTTGTATGAGTAAGACAGGAGAAATATGCCAAAATGGTTATTTCTCAAAAAGGCTTAAGAGCGTAAAAGGAAAGCTTCATGTATCTGTGCATTCCCTTAGGTGGAATATCTCATCTGATGCCGCTGCTGGTGAGCAGGTGCTGACGGCCTTACCTAAGTGTCAGTCTGACAGGAAGGCTGTGGTGAGGACCAAGTACTGGGGTGACGCACTTTGAGAGTTTGCCAAACTCGCATTTCCTTTCCTGGGACGACCCTCCCCAAGCAGGCCATGGTTGGAGGAGATAATGAAGGGTCAATCCCTGGCCCCGAGCTCTCCACACCAGCACGTCCCAAGCTGGAGCTCTCATCGGGATCACAGGAGCGGCAGGCTGCAGAAACCCAGCACACCGAATGCGTGTGCTGCTGGACAGGCAGCCTGCTGAGCCCCACCCACTGCGGCCTGGCATCCCCGGGTGATGCTGGCTGACGGTCCCGACCACACTGGTCCACACGGCCACTCCCTGCCCCAGGGCACGCTGCTCCTCCGGAGGCGTACTCAGCCTCTGACTGTGGCACTCACCAGCATGCTCCAGTTTTGTGGGACAGCTCGAAAACAGCCACCAGTGAAGATTGCATTAATACCCACAAGACAGATTGCAGCCACCATCACACACCTGGAACCTGGGATGGAGAAAGAGATCACCCATTAAACCCCTCAACAGAGTGCCGTCATCTCCACCCCCGGACTGGCCTGCTGCGGGAGTTCCCTGGGCTTTAGGACCAGGCTGTTTGGAAGGCAAAGAGCTGAGAGAGTCAAAGGCAAAGGGCCCAACAGCCTCTGCTGCTGAGCTGGGGACAGCCAGCTTGGGACGGTGGAGCAAGTGAGAGGAGGCTCCCCGGCCAGGGAGGAAAGGACCGCAACTGGAAGTGTGGCTCCCAGGGAGGCCTGAGGGGTGGGCATCTGGAAAACAGTGTGCTGCAGGGGACGGCTTCACACGGGAGCTCGAGGGTGTAAATCACCAGGAGACAGGGGCAGCACCAGGAGGCCACCTTTTCTGTGGGCGGCATCCCCAGGCCTGTCCCAAGCCCTGTTGAGGAAAAGTACAGGACCTGAGGTCCCCCAAAGAGAAGAGCCTGAAACGTAACCAACTGCAGGGCCTGCTTCAGACCCAGTAACAGCTTCCGTCAGCCCAAGGCCATAAAAGCAGTTCCCCTCTCGTGTTACATGCACCATTGAGCTAAACTTTGCTCCAAGCACCTATCGGAAAACAAAAACCAAAGAGAAGTATTTGTGAACATTAACTGCTATTCATTAGGGTCTGAGAATTTTGAAATAGGAAGGTTCAGAGACCCAGCAAATAGTAAAGTTTCACTGTTCTTCCTGACGGCATGGCTGCCTCTCAGCCAGCCGTTTTTCGAGGATTTCTGGTTTGAGGAAGGAAGTACCACCAGCTGCCAGTGGCCCCATTCCCCACTAGTATTTCTCAAATTTTCAGGTCCAGTCAGCAATGCTTTCCTTCCTGCAGACAGAGGCTGTTTTGGGCACGCAGGGCTTCATGAACAGGAGTGCACAATGGACTGCGGCAAACCCTAAGTTCCCCGTAAAGGTCTCACTGGTTTGGGGGCACAGGAAGCTGCCCCTCTAGGAGGCCCCATGGCCCTTGGGGATTCAACTGAAACCCACCTCCAGGATTCTGGGTGAAACAAAAGGTGGCCTTCCTAGGACATCTCTCTTCTCAAAATTAAGAAAAAAGATGTTTTCCTCAGAATTTCACTATAAAAACTTTAAAATAGGAGTCAGGGTGATTACAGTTTCCTAGTAAAAGTGGGGTATTTCAGGACAGGAAAATATTCATCTTTGCAAACAAAACTTAGCTCACCCAACTTCTGCCACCCTTTGCCAACCTGCCAGGAGCACTTGAGGGTGGGAGGGAGGGCATCCCTTCCTGTTCCCCCTGCCCCAGAAAAGCTGCGGCAGCTGCTGCAGGAGCAGCAGACCTGGGGGCCCTCCTGGGCTGCCAGACCAAGGCTGCATCTGTGGGACACCTGCCCTTTAAAAAAGGCTGAAGATCCCTCTCTGTGTGACTCAGGACTGATGAATTCAGAGTCTGGGACCCTAGCTGTCAATGGGTCCAGGAGTACAGGGTTTTACCACCAAGCCGCTCTTGGCAGTTATTATGTCAGCAACACCTGACTACACGCCGCTCTCCTGGTGGGCAGAGAGAATGCACAGGCCAGTCTCCAGACACCTGGGGAGACGACTCCCCCAAAGAGCATAAAACACCGGAGGGAAGTACCAATATGTTCACATTTAACTACTGTGTGCACACAGGCCTTCTGAATTCCCTGTCGGTGGCCCAGATGGAAGCGGAGGGCCGGGCAGAGGCCCTGACCTGCAAGCGCCCTCCCGCAGGCCCTCTGAGACTCAGTGTCCTGGTCTGACAAGTGGCTGCCCTCTTTGAACTTCTTCCAGGGAGGGACCAGTCAGGCAACCCTCCTGGTGCATATGCTCAAAGATCTCCCAGCCAGACTCACAGAAAGTAGACAATGGGCAAAAGTGGGGAAAGCACAGCTTTGACTGCCGTGGGCTGTCCTAACAGTCTTGGTTTGAGATGAGCTCAGTAAGTCCTTGTGTTAGCACACGTGGCTTGTGTTTTTACTTACAAAGCCTGGAGGACTCAGAAGTAGCTGGTAGGGGCACCCACCACAGGCCCTGGGGCTGGGGCAGATTTTCAGGTCCCTACTTTATAACTCACATGAGAAGCACACAAGACCCCAGGGGTCCTCGCGGGGAAAAGGAGAACGCTCCCAGGGAGGGCGGATGAGC
This sequence comes from Hipposideros armiger, assembly GCF_001890085.2. Taxonomy (NCBI): domain Eukaryota; kingdom Metazoa; phylum Chordata; class Mammalia; order Chiroptera; family Hipposideridae; genus Hipposideros; species Hipposideros armiger. The sequence continues at coordinate 90,115 of NW_017731423.1, read as the reverse complement.
ACGCAGAGCCACGCTGCACAAGCTGCCCAGGAAGCCTGCTCCCTAAGCCTCACCTCACTTACGCCCGCTGCACTTCAAGCCCGGTTACTTTGATTTAGCAAAAGGGGAAGGCAAGAAGAAGAGGGTAAGTGAAGTGAAATTACTCTTTCAACTCGAATAAAGTGAAGTCTGCTCTGCAAAAGGAACCCCGTATAAATCTGGGAAAGCTCTGGGTCTCTGAATGGTGAGTGTCAAGCTGACACTGACTCCTCTGCTCGCCTGCCAACCCGTAACTTTTACCCTCTCACCTTGCTCTGCCTGTTCCCCTTGGCACTTCTCACTATCTGACCCATTATGTTTATTTAGTATATTACCCGTGTCCTCCCAGTTACAGAGCGTCAGCCCCGTGAAGCCAAGGATTTTGTCTGCTTTTGTTCACTGTAGTGTCCTCAGCACCCAGCACAGTGCCTTACACACTGAATATTTGTGCTAATGAATTACTGTGTGAGACGGGGACCTTGGTTAATAGAAGAAAGGGGAACGGCAGGTCAGTCACAAGCACCGGCCTGGGTTCTGGGCACCAGCGCACACTGCAGTGCAAGAGCATGGTGCCTGCGTCTCCTCCAGGGAGAAGGCAGGGCGAGTGCAGGAGCCGCAGCAGCTGTCGGGGCTGCAAGAAGACCCAGTGCCGTTCCTGCCCTGCTAAGCTCCAAGCTCTGCCTGGACATCCAGCACCTGGGACTCCCGGATGACGGCTCCATCCCAAGGCCCTCAAGCTCCCAGCCAGAGACTAGGCCATTCCTCCCCAAACTAAATGGACGGAATAAACCACTGCAAATTCTGGCTTTGCCATCTCTCACCATATCCTTCTCTAATTTGGTGAGGCTGTAACTACATGAGCTTACGATTTCTATGCTATGGTCTTGGTCCTCGGCTGGGGAAATTTCTTGAGTTCTTAAAGAACACCCTCCCACATCCACCCCAACTCCTAACTCCCCCTCCCTTTTGGGTTTAACAACATTTGGATCCTGAACAAGAAAAGCTGTGTAACTCATTCCCTGTGAAAAGAGACTAAAAACTTGCTCATGCCTCCCTGTTCTCAGCATGTCTGGGAAGTGCATCATTTTCAATCATTATCGTGTATTCTGGGGTTCTCTGCCACAAGGCTGGACCATTAGCAAAACTGCAGTGATGTGCAGGCATAGCCTGTAGCCCGACTAAACACCATCCATCAAGGAAGATACTGAACAAATCAAATCACCAGTAACACCCACACCTCTGACAGTCGCACTTCTGCCCTCATGCTGGTCAGCACTCGCTACCCACACCCGACCCCGCAGCTTTCCCCGCAGGCTCACCTTGCAGCACCCTGAGCAGTCTCTCTCTCCTCGCTGAAATGTGTGTCCATGACTCGTGCCCATTACAATTTAAGCTCCTTGGGGGAACAGGCCTGATTTTGCACATTTTTATATCCAGCACATAGCAGACATATTGCATATGTTTATTTAAAGAATAAAGCGCTTATTTACTTTTCTAGCCTAGTCACCGATTTCCTTTTAGAAATAGGGAGTCAAAGCGAGTAAATTAGAAATCCCTGAAGGGCCTCTGGGAAGAGCAGGCCCTGGGCTGCGCAGGCGTCCGATGCTGCACACACCCGAAGTGACAGCCAGTCTGCATGTAGGTCATTAGGTTTGACACCAGATGTCACTCCTGCCTCCTGTCCTGGTCCCATCTTTCCACGGGGGAGGAAAGCCTCTCTGATGGTGGAAGAAGTGCCTCTGGCTGGCACCGACCCTTCATTTGGCCTTTCTGAGGTACTTACTTTGCTCTCAGATGTTTCTGATTTCATGAGCACCACTGTCTTCAATTCTAATTTACATTTCCCTAAGATTACGTAGCCTGGATTATTAGCTCTCTTGGAAAGGACTTGATCCAAGAGCCTCGAAGGCACCGGAGTGATGGACCCACACTGAACTGGCCTAACTTCAGGTGGGATGGGAGACGAGTGCCAGCCCCCACCGCCGTGGGAATGGGTACACTCACCCGTCTTCCTTCTTAACCATGTCCTCGCCAGTCTCTCCAGACACCAAGGATAACTCTAGCCCAGAACAAAAGTGCACCCGCCGGAGACGTTAAATCTTTATGCAGACCCTACAGCGTTTCCCAAGCCATACTTCCAGAGGGGGCAACTGGTGGCCCTCCCCTGATGGCCACTGCCACCTCTAGGTTTCGGTGGCTGGGTCAGTGGGGAAGGACAATTTAGGCAAACAGGTGAGCCTGATACAAGGACCTTTTTGGCTGGAGCCCATGCAGCAGCTTAATGATCCTGTGTTCCCTCTGGCCAATAACATACTCGTACACACTGAAACAATCCTTCCGCAGGCCCTCTGCCACCACCACACTTTGCCAACCGAAACTGCCAGGTTCGAAGGCATTCTCTCAGCTGTCCTAAACAAAGTATTTGACACTCTGACCCAGCAGCTCCACACTGCCCTGGCCAGGCTCCAGGCCTCACCTGCTCCTGTCACTCGTCATCCTCATAGGCGGCTCCTCTGCTCACTCCTGACATCTAGGTGAGCCTTAGGTTTTTTCTTACTATCCTCCCTTCCAGCTCCATTACTTCCTCAACCATCAGCTTATGCTGAATGCCACATCTGCGTTTCAACTCATGAGCTTCAGAATTTCAAGTTCTCTTATCCTAGACACCTCCAGGGTCATAGTGACCAGCCCCTGGAAACTGAGAGACAAACACACTGTCATCGAAGACAGGTGCACGTGGATGGTGCCTCCTGGAGCTGTAAACATGACAGTGCTGGGCCTACATCACCCAGCAACAGGGAGGTTCCCTGGGGCAAAACGAAGGCTTTTCTGAACAAAGACTTGAGGATACATAAGTCTAAAAAGTCATTACAGGTACATGGATATGGGTATGGACTCAGACAGACATCCTGGACTTGACAGACCCTTCAATACACCTCAAAACTTAAAAGTGGTACTTTTAGGGGGGAAAAGCATCCCCTAAACAGTGAACTTTTGATTTCACAAAATAGCAAAATATTTTTAAGAACGCTTTAGGTATCTACCATGGACGCTGACTTTATTTTTCTAGGAAAAGACATTTAAAATACAATTGTCATTCACTAACACTACCATTCATTTAAAAAGGGTACTTGAACGGGGGGGAGACAGAGAGAGAGAGAGAGAGAGAAGGGCATAATTTCAGAATAAGGGACAAATACAAGTAGCTTTAAGGAAATAATCTACTACATTGTCCTGATTTTCTCATCATCAATTAGTGAAAAGTGGAACATGACCACTGGTCCAAGGACCTATATATATATTTAATATATATATATGTATATATATATACGGGTGCCACTAGTTTAGCTTTTGGGTAAGAGGTTAGGGCAGTTTCCCAAAGTGTGCTCTATGTAAAACATTAGTTTCCTAAGATTCAGTGAGAAAAAGGGTTCCCTGGTCTCAAATAAGTTTGAGAAATAGTGCATCGTCGAGTTTCCTAATCTTAAAGATTTGTGATGCTCATAAAGGTTCTGAGAATCTTTTGGTGAAGAAATCTGTTTAACTGACACAGAGCCTTTATGTACTCCATCTGTGATGACCCCTGAGGACCAGTCCTTTGGCCACACTGAGAAATAAGTCAGTTTAGGGAAGAGGAGGTACAATTCTAACTTACCGAAGTTGGTGTCTTAAAGAACAGAAATGTTACCTCCCAACTTACGGATTTTCACCACCAGAGAAAGAATCCTGACTAGGGTCTACTGGCTGAACACTGAAAAATTTGTGGGATTTCTGATGCTCTTACGCTCATCGCTAATCCCTTTCCTGTTTAGTGAGGCCCTTCTTTCAGAACAAAGCTTCTTTCTAACCTAGGACTGGAGCTCTCGCGAAGTGCTCACCGCCTATGGTAGTAAGAACTTCAGCAAATGAAGGCTACACATGGCAGTGACCCAGGAACTTGAAGTGAAGGCGACATGACCTACCAAGTGAGACTTCAGTCAACAGGGCAGCGTGCCTGCGGAAAACACATCCCAGAACTCTTTGAAAATCCCATTCAGTGCTGTCTTTCCTCCTCACCTGAATAAGGGCAGCGCCAGCATCTACCATTTCTCCAGTATTTTCCCAGTGAGTGGTCTGGAACAGTCCTCTAAGTTGAACCTACGTCAACCAGAGGCCCGTTTTACCCACATAGCACCTCCTCAAAAGATTCTCAGTGGCCTCAAGTGATCTAACAAAGGCACGTGGGACTCAGTATTAATGGTGGAAGAAGAACATTAGTTTAATTTGGAAGTGTTTTTATCTAGAAATAGAAGCTCTCCAGGAAGAAAAGGACCATGACTCGAGTGTCAGTATTAGGTACATACAGGTATGTAACTCTCCATGACCTCTCTGCATTCCTATTTTGTGAAGGAATGATGTAAATCAAAAGAAGGTTGACTGGAGAACCCTACCATTTAAAAGACTTTAGGGCAGACTCTCCAAACTCACACACCAAATAGAGTTCAATGCAACAGTGCTTGTGCTTAACAAAACTGCAGTCAAGATACTACTGAATTAAAGAAGGCATTTGGAATTTTATAGAATTGCTACATTTATAGGAAAAATATTCATTTGGTAGTTCTTTGAAGCAGGTTAGGCCAAAGATAAAATGGCACAAAGATGCCAAGTTAGGATATTCCTTCAAGATAAGAAACTTTAAGGAAGCCTATTGGAAACAGCACACTATCTGCCTTGAGTGCAAACATTCGGTATTCTTAGCAAGATTAGAACTTATCTGTGGAAGGAGACTGTTTGTCCCATGAGGTGACCGCTGCCGTGACCACTGCCGGCCCACAAGCTGGTCTGGGCAGGAACAGAGTGCTTCCCATAAATCCCCTCCGAGACTGTCTGAGCGAGCCCTCCCCTGTGCCCCCCAGAGTGCTGGTTCCTGGAACAGGCCCCCGGCAAGCATGTAAGGCATTCCCCCCTTATCTGCACGGGTCACACACCAGTTCCCCATCCATCCTGCCCGTTCTGTGTAACTGCAGCGCCTGCCATGCAGCACAGAGAACACCCACGCCTCTTGCCACTGCCCAAGATGTGCCTCATATGGAAGTTCCCTTAATAAACTTGATATAATGCTGGGTTTGTCAGCCTCTTTCTTGGGTCTCTCAGCCCCGGAAAATTTTATGAAGATGATCCCAAGTTGTGATACGTGCACATGCATGCAGGGAAGTACTTACACAGTATTCAGCAGAACTGACGGGACTTCCAGCCCTGAGAAGTAGCCTCGGAAGGAGGGAGCCAGCGCATCTGGAAAGACAGATGGGGAGAAGGCTGTGAAGCAGGGCTCCCCTCACCTTCTCATTCCCCACAGAACGGCCTGCTGGGCTGCTGTCCCCTTTGCTCTTCCAAGAAGGTGCCCACTCACACTTGCCTGGGGGCAGCTCTCCCTGCAGGGGCTGAAGAGTGTCAGAGTGGTGGCCCAAGAAACCTCCCACACCCCTTTGTGAATACAAAGGCCAAGCTCTCAGGAAAGCACCCCCCTCAAGGGGCCCCAACCATCCTCCTTTTCAGAATTAACAGCCACTGATAGGCTAAAATCTGGCCTAGCGAGTCCCCTTTTCCATGCTCACTCAGCAATGGCTAGGCTGGGGGACAGGCTGCCTAACGGATTTCTAAGCAGCATGTGGAAACATGGACCTGCTCTGATAAGGAAGGGACAGATAATGACACCATGCCAGTGGTCTGGCCAGGACTTGAGACTCTGTGCCTATTCTTCTCGAAAAGGGGTTCTGGGTTCCTGGCACTGGGGTGCCTGGTACCCTGTGCCCTCTGCTCACTCTGCTGAGAGGGACCTGCAGCCCCATCTCTTCCATTAGGTTTCCAAAGTGGAAGGCCAGCCCCAAACACAAATGGATTGAGTGATGCCTTGTCCACTTGGCATTGTTCCCGGTCCTGTACTAAGGAAAATATGAGAATACAGGACAAGTACACTCTGGCTTTAACAAATGTCTATCTATTGGCAATGTCCATTTTGCTCCTAAGCCTTCAGGCAGAGGCAAGAGGTGCCTGTTTACTGCTGCTCCTCTGCTTACATTGAGGAGGAACAGCCTTCTCATCACCTGAACTGCTGGGCATGGGGGAGGGAAAGAAAATTGCAGCAAAGTGGGGACGCTGCACAGAAGAGGGCTGGGCGCCCCCTCCAGTACTGCAGGAGAAAGACTGCTTTTCCGCCTGGGTCTCGGCCAACCTGTTTCACCTGAAAACGTTTCTAGAGTAGAATGTGATGCTGGGAGGGATTTTACCCTGACTGATCTACTTCACTCGTTTTATAAACTGTGTTTTGCAGCAGAAACCCTTCTTCAAACGGCATCCTATTCATATCTCCAAAGCATAAACAGTTGCAGGGGGGCTAAGGCCTGCGAGGCAGCTCTGCAGCACCCAGAGGCTCTGGGGATTGATAAGACCTCATCTTACCTGATTTATAGGTGGGGGAACCACCTGAGGCCTGGGTGTTCCGAATGATATCCCCCATGGTCACAGGCCCAGTGGGCTTGGCCTCACCAGCTCTCCGGACTTGATTCTAAAGCTGGCCATCAGGCCTTGGGCTCTGGTCCCCACTAAGAAGTCCTCGGAGTTTCCTTCTACCCTCGGGCCTCCTCCAGAGTGATTATCTCCTCTCTGGCTGTCCATGAAGGGTGAGAGGCTGCACGGGAGGACTCTCCCAACCCAGGGTAGAGGCGTCTTGTTGTACTCGGGAAATAGGGGCTTAACAGGACCATGGATGCACTGTGAGCTTCTGCCTACACCAGGGGTCCATTTTAGGGAACCCCTTGGGTCAGTGGTGGATTACAGACCCTCGGGAGACCACACCAGGTTTACCAGGAACCAGATTACCAGCTCTAGGAGGACCCCCCGTATAGTGAGAGGGCAAAGCTGTGTTCCTTGGATGCCACCAGCAGGCACTGACGCTCATTTAAGGCAGGGCCAGAGGCATTTTCAACACACAGCAATTAAGGAGGTGAGAGACCAGAAAGTCTTCACATGCAGGCAGACTGAAAAACATGTCACTTTGGGAACTTAGGGGTATATGCCGGACAAAGGAGAGAAAGAGGGGGAACGTGGGGGGCAGGAGGACCAGAAGGGAGGGGGAAGATGGAGTACAGGGGGAGCGGGCAGAAGGGAGGAGAAGACAGAGAAAGAGACACAAAGAAAAAACGCATACCTACCCACGGCTTATGGCTTTGTGCATCTGAATCCACTTGCTCACTAAGCAAAGGGCAGAGCTGGAGCTGCCTTCCTGAGACAGGTGGTAAAGGGTAGGACGGGGGCACAGCCCTGTGGCAGGTGGGGGGCTGGGAACCTAAACACACAGTGGGAGGGCGATGGGTCCGTGTGCACCAGGGTCGGGGAGCGCAGTGGTGGCGACTGGGGCTGCCTGGTGTGGGTCTGGGGCACTGCGCCCCACAAGGCGAGACATGATGGCGTTTCACAGAGGAAGGGGGAGGGCTGACGGGGGGCCGCAGGGTGGATGGCATTGCTCTTGGTTCAGTGCAGGTGACTGCGAGAAGGAAGCCCTCATCTCCCCCATGCCCACGCCAGCTCTCTGACAGCCCCTTTCGCGCTCGCACTTCTTCCACCCACACAGCCCTCGCACTCTCTCAATCACGCGCGCGCGTGTGTCCGTGTCCACAGTGTGTGTGTGTGTGTGTGTGTGTGTGTGTGTGTGTGTGTGTGTGTGTGTGTGTGTGTGTGTCCGTGTCCACAGTGCTCCGGTCAGCCTGGTTTACAACACCCGGGCATTCCGTGGTGACGTGGGCTTTGGGGTCCAGGCTAGTTGTGCTCAGCTGAACTGGACTGAAGTCGGCCCACTGGCTGCTTTTCAGGGAGGATGCGGCAGTGATGGAGTCAAGATAGGCCCCGAGATTCATCACTCCTGTGACACTACCATGCTTGCCAAGAGGGTGGGCTCTTCTCACCACACTCCAGACACCCAAGGCTGCCTCTTCTTCCAGCTACGTGAAGCGCGGCTGTGCCCATCTCCCAGCAGAGGGCAGTGTCCCCCCAAGACTGAGCCAGAGCCGCTCAATGTTCCCTGCAGAGGGCTTGTGCTGCCAAACCGGGGCTCAGGCAGCTGGCCTAGGTGAACCAGCTGTTTTGTCCTAATCACTGCTGTTCTCAGGGAAGAAACACAGGCTTCACCCTCATACCCACCCTACACCCACTCGGACTGCTCATTCTGCTTGGTTTTGGCCCCAAGTCACTCATGGTCACTCCTGCCCATTGTCTGGGGGCTGCTTTAGGTGCACCATAAACACCAGGGAGCCCACACTTCCCTGACTCCTGTTCCTCAGACAGTTCAGCAGGAGTTACGTCTCTGCGGTTGACCTTCCGTGTAAGGCAAGATCCCTGTGCAGAAAAATGTGCATGTGCTCACACACACTTACAAACTCAAACTGCACACTCACAGTCTTGCATACAATCCCAGGGGCTTCCAAAGTCCCTGTGAGAAGCTCTAATGGAGTATCTAAACCCAGACTAAGATTACTTCCTCTGTGCCAGACACTGCTAAGCACGTCACACGGATTGTGACATATAAGTGAATAAGCAACATGGCAGACCCTGGGACACTTCTCCACTAGAAACTAATAACAGTAGCAGTTATTACTAGTACAGTTCACTGTCCAGGGGCCATACTGCATGGGATTCTACTATCACACCTTTCCAGAAATGCTCTTCTAAAATGCAGTGCCCCTGCAAGGTTACATGGAAGTCTCTAACGCCTTAGCCTGGTACCAGCTCCTGTGACTGGTGACAGGTTAGGCAGGAGTGCGAGAGTACCTAGAAAGAGAAATAACTCAGAGCAAAAATAAAGTGGAATGCTAGCGAAAGTAGTAAGTATCCATAAAAATAATTCCCCTCCTCTTCCATTTATAGATGAGCAAACCAAGGCCCAAGGGATTAAAATACAGACTTCACATTCCCAACAAGAGTGCCAAGAACAGGAAGACCCTGACTGGTCCCCAGCTTGGAACACCGGCCCTGCCACAGAGGTTGGCGAGGAGCAGTGTGAGGCAGGGAGGAATTCTTTGCACGGTACCACCCCCTTCTGAGTGATCCTCACTGTCAATCACACTTGCCTTTAGAACAATCACAAGAAGGATCTACCAGGTGCCTGGTTCAAGTATAGTAGCTGTTATTAACAAGTACCCTTTTGTGTAGCCATTTTCTTCTCTGTGGAATAAAGGGATAAATCTAGACCAGTGGTTCTCAGAGTGGTACCCAGACTGTTAGCATCACTTGGGAAGGTGTCAGAAATGCAGACACTCTAGGGGTGGGGCCCAAGCATCTGCATTTAACAAGTCCCCTGGGTGACAACAATGCATGTGCTCAAGTTTGAAAGACACTGCTCCTAAATAAGGTTTCTAAAAAGTGTGACCAGAAGGCAAGCCTGGAGATGCTCTGTACTCAAATAGGTTTGGGAGAAACACAGTCTCCCTTCAGCAGATCCAGATACCTCACACATTAAAGGCTGAGAAGTTCCACAGTAAAGAAAACTGTTTGACTTGATCAAACCCCGAGTTCCCCACATTTATCTGACTGTGGAATCTTTTTACTATGTAGCAGCTATTAATAGTTGTGGGTATTGAGAAATGTTGGTCTGGAATGTCCCTTCCAGTGGTGACGTTTGGTGGATCTAAGAGGCTGAGGTGTGCCAATATGGCACCCAATTTTGTGGTTCTTAACAAAACTAATTAGAGCTGGAAGATCACCAGACAGCTGGTGCCCTGGATGTCTAATCTATAAGAAGCAGTGAAGATTTTCTTCCCTTTCCTAATGCAGCTGCTATACCTGAATGTAGATTTCCCCAGCACCGTATTCAGAACCAAGCTGTCTCCTTTTTAAGGCATGGATATTCTTAGGCAGGTTTCTACCACTATCCCTAAGATGGAGCCCTGAAGGCCCCGCCCCACTCAAGCTTTCCCAGCATCGAGCCAACTGCAGCCAGCCACTCACACATTCTTTAATTATAATCAACTCTGGCTTACTCACTCCAGGCTAAGGACGTGCTCTTGAGTGGCATCACCAAATAAAGCCTGTCCAGTCCTACAGCGGACTTTGCGGAAGGCTGTCAGGCTGAGGGAGAGGCGGCCAAGCCAGAGCATACTCTGATCCAGGAAACGCCAAACTCACCAAATAGATTAGAGTGACGATTTGCAAAACAAAAAAGATGATCACCTTTGTGAGACTAATTACAGGATTCTTTTAAAATAGCAACCCTCCCCATTTCTAATAAAGTGTTCACCAAAACTGGAAGAACACTCTGCTTCAAGAAATGAGGCCCATTGTAAGGAAACATTCACACACCCCCGACGCCCCCCCGCCCCCTTTGCCCCCCAAAACTACCAGCCCATACTCTTTCTTAACAGATACAAAGGGCATGAAATGCAATCAGCATTCTTTACTACTTGTCTGGAACCTAATATTCCCTATTTAGGGCAATTAAATAAGTTGCCACTATCCAGACAAATTGTCAAGACTTATGTGAATTGGTTCAAAGGTGAAGTCGGCCAGCTGACCCAGCCCAGCAGCTGGGAAGGAGAGCAAGACAGTCCTGGCTGGAGAAGGCCATGCTCCAGCCCAGCCCTGTGCTCCTGCGAGATCTCCCAGTCTGGATGGTGGGACGCTGCGGAGGTCTGAAAGATCTAGACCCCAAAAGCAAAGTCTTAGGCCTGTGAACACCTCGTGCTAAGACCAGTCAAGGCTGGGCTTAATTAAACATAAGCCTTCAGGGATAATTTTCTCTCCTGGGCTTTTAGACTCTTTTCCTGTCTGTCCAAACCGAAGCCAGGCTCTTATTTCCAAACAGGCATGTGAAATGTGCTCAGACATCCCAGAAGTTCACTCAAGACGCCACTTGGGTCAAGGGCACCCAAGCGTGTAACACCCTGTGTCAGATTAAGTCCACAGTGGTTGCTTGTCATCCATATTTAATTTTGTCAGTCTGTTAATTTTTAACTATGTTTGCTATCAAGAGCCATTAGAGGTCCCCCAGGAGCTGAGCTTGGTGAAGCGAGAAGTACTTCGTGGCAGAGTGGATGAGGCTTGAAGTTGGGGTGCCCCACTTTCCCATCCTGTCACTGAGTCTGGCCTTCCCCACCAGCAGCACAAATCCTGAATAAAACATGATCCCATTTGGAGTTGATTTTCCCTTTTCCCCGTCACAATTGGTTTTCTTCAAGAAGTTTACTTTCTTTTTATGAGGGCTACGTTTTATAATTCCAAAGTTTCTTTGTAGCCTTAGTTTTGTTTCTGAAGCAGTTGGAATTCACGTACTTTCACATGGTATCTGGACGCCTATTGCTACAAAAGGAAGACAGGAATCCTGGGTGGACGGACACCAGAGCCGGCCAGAGCCGCACCTCAGCCAGAGGCCACCGTTCTCACCCCGTCTCCAGCTGCTTCTCTCCTTCGCCAACGACCAGAACCTGGGCCCTTCATTTTCTCTTGGTGGCGTCCGTCCTGGTCTTGCGTCCGTGCATCCTACTTAAGCTACAGAGGAAAGGCTCAGGAGCCTCTGGACCATGCCAGTTCAGGTTTTGACAAAAAGAAGGAAATGGAAGAGCCATTTTAAAAATTACTACTCTATGCCAAGCATTTTACACTTTCCCTCAAGATAACCCCATGAAGTAGGTGTTCATTCTTCTTTCTTACAGATGAGGAAAGTGAAGCATGGTGAGGTTATAAAAAACTTGCCTATAATCCCAAAGTTAGCAGAGTGGGTGGAAATTGTCATTAAAATTGGGCCTGTATGAATGTAAAACACTGAACTCTTATCACACACAGCCACCATGATGGTCCTGATGGTTAGACCTCGCGTTTATGAATACTACCAAGGCAGAGGCGGGCTCACTGACAGCGCTTCCAGGGTGACTCACTGAGACTCGGGGAAGGACTCTTACCAAGGTTGGGGGAAACAGACAGGCTCTAGGAAGTTCAGCCTTACAAAGGACAAAATGGAACATGCTTAGGAAACCCAGAACACTGTGCCAAGTGGAGGTTATCCTGCTGCCCCTGCCGCTAGGAGGAGGCCCCCTTTGAGCTGTTGTCCCACTCAGGGAAGTCTAACTGGGATCAGCGACCCTGGACAGGGCCATAGCATTAGGGGACTGACTCTGGTTTCTCAACAGCTGCTGCCAAAAGCTGCGCAGTGTGGAGAAGTTTGGGCCTCAGTAGCTTCAGCTCTGGCCAAAGGAACCGCTAGCCCAGCAATGTTGGGGGAATGGTTTTGAAGTGCTCTGAGAGGCCAGCGAGGCCAGGGCAAAGGTTTATGTCTCTCACTCACTAAGGGACTCCTTAGTTCTCCAAATACCAAACAGCAGATGGGGGGAGGGACGGAAGGATGAACAGGGCATTTGCTTGGCCATGAGTGGGATGCGGTGGGGTTCAGACACAGGGCTGTGATGAGAATTGTCTCCCAAGGCACATGATGTAATTCCACCGCCTGGAAACAAGGCTGGGCAGAATCCTAGAGGAAGGACTGCAGGAAGAACAAGCCAGAAAGCCCAGGGAGGAATGGGCCAGTGACCTGTGGGGCTTTCTCTTCTCCAGTTTCTCTGATAGGGAAGCAAGATAAGGCAGCAGCTGGAAAGTTCAGGGACAAAGTGTGTGAGTCAAGCAAAGCACACCAACCATTTGGTCTCTCTGGGAATTCAACTGTTTTCCACTCTGATCTATTTCCTGTCAGGGAGAAGTTTTCTTCTGCCAGGCGTGTCCGGGCCTGATGGTGGGGACACTTCCTATGGGAGACAAGTTCTTCCATAAGCTGCAGAGACCATACTGCTAGATGTAGGGCAGCTGCTGTCACTTGCTATCAGCGGCTCTGTCATTGATGCCTCCCTTGTCTTGCTCCCCCTGTCCCTCCTTCAGTCTTTCCAGTCTCTGGTGTCCCATTTGGCTGCAGCCATGAGGACTCTACAGCCCTATTAGTGTTGTTAAGATGGGCAGGATGTCTTTAGTGTTTGAATTATCACAGCCTCGTGGGTGGCTAGTCCTAGGCTTCCTTCTCTTTGTTGAAAATTCAAATACTCCTTAAAAGCCTAATGTTTACTAAGCCCTGACTGTGTGCCAGGTGCTCTTTTAAGAGTTTTATGTGAGGGGTTTTAGCCCCACTTTACTGAAGCCCAGAGAGGTTAAGGAACTTGTTTCGTCAAGGTCACACAGCTTATAAATGACAGAGCCTGTGTCTGACCAGGCAGCACCCAAGCCTGTACTTTCAACCCTACGTTACCACCATGGACTTAGGGCTCTCCTAAAGGGCTCAGTCCCAGCCCAAGCTGGGCCTCAAGGAGCCGGCAGGGTAATACCCAGAGGAGGGGATTGGGAAAGGACAGGGGGCTCTGTGCTCCCTATAACTGGGAGATGCACTGCTCTGTGCTCACAGGAGGCTGGTGCTCTAATCAAAGGGCCTGGCTACCTGTGGGAGTCAAGCCAGATGCTCCTGATGGCCATAACGCTGAACAAAACAGGAAACGAGACAGGGCTGGCACATTCAGGAGCACAATGGGGTGGGCTCTCCTCACAGCCTGACCCTCCTGGGGTTGCAGGTTTAGAAGGAACGGTAAATGTCAGAAGATTAAAAGTTTTATTTATATTTGAAAACAGCTGATAGCCTTGGGCTGAACGGCCCCGAAGGCAACTCTCAGTCCTCCAGAGCTCGGTTGGCCACAAGCCCCGGGCTGCAGGAGGACAATGCACACTGCGGCGAGGCCTCAAGGATGAGGACAGTCAGAGTTAGGGGCTGAGGCCATCTGGGAGGCACAGATGTATGCCCCGACCTTTGGGAGGGTGGCTGCCTCTCATGGGTCCCAGAGATGGTTTTGTTCACAAGTCCCCTACAGGACCAGCCACCATTACAGCACTGGCTACTGCCTTGAGCAGGAAGAGGAGTCCTTCCTGTGTGAGTCCCAGCATGTGCATGGGTAGGGTGCATCGCTGCCATTTTGGAGGGCTACGTGCTCACCTGAGTCCACTCACACCTGCCCTGCTCCCTGCCTCCCCAAGACACTCCTTCCTCATGGTCGCTGTAGTTAAATTACACCCCGCGCCAAAGCAGACATTCTTGTGTCTTCTTTATCTCAGTATTCTCTATAGGGCACAGTTAGAGACAGAGGAGATGCTTAATGAATTAAAAAAAAAAAAGTTTAAAATCTCATAAGTTGCATGGCGTTGCTGTGGGGGCGGGCGGGCGGGCGGGGAAGGCAGCTCTGCAGTTAGGCCCCCCACACACCATTCCTGGGCCCATCTCTCCCCCATGATATTTCTTCCCTATTTGCTATGTCTCTTTTCCCATGGTCCACTTTTGTATTTATTTTGGATTTAACCTTTACAGTTTTTCCAGTGTGTCACAAGGGACCTCCCAAGGGGCATGTCTTGCCCCTGGGAAGTCTGTGTTATGATTTTAAAATCTTGTTTATGTGCAGGTGAAGTATTCCAGTCTAGAGCTGAGTAGCAGCCCTGTAAGATCTGCTGTCACTCAGGGAAGATAAGGCCTCTGACGAACAAACAGGTCACCAGGACCTGCTCTCTCAGTCCTACTTACCTGCAACATTTTCTGGGCCAACACTGTGAGCCTGGTCAAGGGTAAATGGTATTCTGTTTCTAGCATGTAGTGAGCACAATGCGCTTTGTTGACTTTCTCTCTGCTCCATCAGCAACAAGACTAAAAAGCAAACACGAACCCAGACTTAAAAAGCTGAGATGTGTGAATATGAAGTGACAGGAACAGCTGGATGTTCTCTTCGGAGTAGAACTTTCCTAAAAGCCGCGGATGAAAACTTTCCTCTCCTGTTCACAGTGACTTACATAACATAGCTAATAAATTTCAAATACCAATGACCTTGAAAGCAAACAGGATGATCACATCTAAAAATATTAATGCTCTTCTTAGAAGTCAAATGTTTGCTGTAGCAAGTAGTTTTTTCTTCTCTAGAACAATAAGGCAATACCGAGGCTGATAATCTTACCACTGTATCCAATAATTCTTAAACACTGGGATTTGATGTCAAATAAACATCTTCAATTTAGAGATGGAGGCAGCAGGCCATAGACTGAAGGCAGGGCAGAACTAGACATGTGAGGCAGCTCCTTTTCAATGACAATTTCTGTCTCCCAGGTCCTCCTTCTTCTGGATCAGGATGGACAACTGGAAAACACATTGCTTGCTTCAAATAGGCTTCCACTAGCTAGACACACCATCCTGCTGAAGCGAGGTCTCCTGGTAGAGGCGACCCATGGATGCTCGACCGAGAGTCTTCACTACGCAGCGTTTGATGGTCCAGGAACCCAAGAGGATGCAAGCAGAGCAGTGAGCGAAGCCTGGGCTCTGGGCTGCGTCTCCCAGGGATGCTCCAAGTCTTCCCACAGAACGTATACTGGGCCCAGTTCTCCCCCAAATCTCAGCCACAGATAATATCTTAGCTCCAAAATCACATCATCATGAAAACAAAACGCTGCAGTCTACTTGAGATCATTTTTGCTCTGATTAAAATTTTTATTGAACGCTCTCAAAATGTTACCAAGAAATAGTTTTTGCGAAAGGGGGAAGAATAGCTAACAAGCAAATTCAACCTGGGAGCTCCCTCTGCTGGTCTGCAGTAGGTTGATACGTTACAAACACATTCCCAGAGACAAATCTAATTTGCTGGAGAAGTGGACAAAAGACTGGTGTGTTGGGCTTTGCCTCAGGAGAGAAACACTAGAAGAAAAAAAAAATCCATGTCTCAAAACAGAGCACAACATTGCTGAGAAAAGCAAAATAATTTAAAAACTTCTCCAAGACACATAATAAGATTTCCAAAACAAAAACGGAATCATCAACCAAGGGGCTGCTCCGTTTCAGGCTTCCCCACTGCTCTACCTCCAGTTAATAACAATTCTCTTAGGCCCTTTCGGTGAAGGTTAAGTTCTGATTCCCTTGTCTTTGCCTCCAAGTCTCTTCTTACAGGCTTCTCATTTACTTAGAGAAGAAAGATCCAAGAAGTCATTGGAGTGAGGCCTTTTCAAAATTCCATCAAAGAATAAGTCTTTGGTGAGCCAGCATGGAGGCGAGGAAAGAGCAAGGCCTGCAAGTCAGGTGACCTGGCTCTAGTCATGGCAGAGCCACTGGCGACTTTGAGGAACTCTCTCCATCTTCTCCGGTCTGTTGCCTCATCTGTAAAATGGGTCAGACCAGTTGATCTGTAAAGCCTCTACCAGTTCATTCTATGATTCTCACAGTGGACAAAAAAATTTAAATAGCCATATTTGTTCATGAGTCTTTAGGATACAGAACCCAAGCTTGCACTGGGAATGACTCGAAACAAGAAGTGGGGTTGAGCACAACCTCACTGACATCGGGTGAGAGCTCCACCAACTCTAGGAGAGATGTGGCAAAGCCAAGTGGATTCCAGGTTGGGAAAGTCTCTAGATCGAGAAAGAACTCACAGGGGAGGGTGCCCCTGGGCAATACATCCCATTAAGTCAAATGGTTGAGTCCATCTAAGCGTGGCGCTGTCTCTCCCCATCCTTTCTCACAATAACATGGGCTTTCTAATCTCTGAAGATTCTTTAGCTCCTTTTCCCACCATATTCCCAGATACTATTTTTTATTTCATCTGTTATATGAATGAAGCAAGGGCAAATTACCCAGATGTCATGGCCAAAAGCCACCGTTCCTTTCTGGCCATTGTCAATTCTTGCTTTTCCAGGGTAATGAACGGTGAAAGGCTTTGTTGCTGATTAACCAAAGCCATGGATATTGAAAAGATTATGTGAACTTGGCACAGTTTCATGGTATTTATTAACATCTGCCTCAATTGTCAATTGATCAGTATCCAGGAGATCTAGCAAGAAGGGTGGGAGGAGGGGAGACATAGCCACAGGTGGTAGGGGTGGGGTGGGAGGGGCACACAGAGGGGGCTCCTTGAGTTGTCCCATGTCACCTACAAGGTGATCCCCAAGGCCCACTACAAGCAGGCTGGTGCCTCAGCAGATATCCACAGGTTTACGTTTTATCCCTTCTCCCTCTACCTGCCATTACGAGGGGGACCGAGCATTGACGTGGACAAAAGGTGGAAAGAGCAGCAGAGGAAGGAGAAGCAAAAAGCTCAGCTAACCTAGAAATGGGTAATCAGCCTCAGAATAGTCCTGTTACTTAAGGTTATTTTTTGTACAAGTCCTCCAGCACCACCATCTACATTTCTCTTCACTACTTTATTCCTCCTGACACAGTGGGCAGTCACTTGGGGCTGAGGCACCAAGGCCGTCTCTCTGTAGTTTGCCTGCATGGTGCCTGGGGAGCCGGTCATCCATGCATGTAAGGAGCACTGACAACTCAGCTGAGAGAACGGAAGGGTGTTCAGCCAACACCACTCCTGGCCCCATGGCCTGTGGGGGCCCTCACTGGGGGCTGCTGGTAGGAGTTTGTACAACACGATGAGTTCTGTACAACAAAAAGAATTTTATGTCAGAAGGAAGAGGTTTCTGGGAAGCTGTTTATTTCATCCAGCCTTATAAATAAACACTAAGCAAAACAAATAAAACTCCCATCTGTCTAGGCCAACAATTTTTTAAAAACCAGGCTTTCTTGCTTTTAGAGGAGTTACACGTGCAGGAAGACACATGACATCTACATTCTTTCTAATTTGCTGTTGGTCATCACTCTGAATCCTAACATTGATTACTACCATGTGCACTAAAAGCAAAGCTAAGAGAAATATTTTTTTCAATGGAAGGGAAAAGGTTGGTATCTAACAGTGATCTTTGTGAAGAAATAAGGGAATTTGTTTATAAAACTCAGGCTATTCTTAAGTAAAAAAAAAAAAAAAAAGCCGGTGAGAACAAAGGCCTCTACCATGACCTATAATTACATTCTAGACACTATATTGTACCTCCTTTTCTTCAGGGTTTCCTGAAAAATGAAAAACGAAGCCCTTCATCTTTTCTGGAACACATATATGGTAGCACAGTCTTCCTCTTGGAAACTCCCAACTCTCCTCTTTCATCACTAGATCTCATAGAACATGAGAGCAAAACACTCTCAATACGCGGAAACACACACAAACACAACTCCTGCCAACAAGTGCACGCCCTCTGCAGCCCTTCCGCACAACAAGGCACACGCACATCTATGCTCTGCGGCGCCCTCTAGCTGGCTGGAAGCTGGGGAGGTCAACCTGGGCCCAGTCTCTGGTGTGTGACATGAGGGTGAGGTCATTAAGGAAGAGAGAGGTGTCGGTCGGGGCAAACATCAGGCAGTGGGTGATGTCATTGCTGTCAGATGGCCCTCATAAGTCCTGGAGGAGTGCCAGCTTGACTTAGAGGGGGTCATTAATCTCCCGAAGGCGGCTCTGTTAGCTGGGTAGAGGTTAGTCGTACGGTGCGCTCGGGGAACCGGGTCGGAAGGGACCGGGGGTGGAGTGAGTGGAGTCGTGGCCGATGGATGTAAATTACCTGGGCATGCAGTGAAGCGGGATAGGTGAAAGCAGGAGGAGGTAGAGCAGGCGCTAGCTCCGCCGGGTACAGAGGGTACGGGGCCCACACCTCAGGGCTACTGGGGTAAAGTGCAGGCACTGTGAGCTCATCTGCAAGAAAGAAGAAGGGGAGAGTCAGTGGTTACCACACAGCTGCTTTCCAATCAGAAACAAAACACCCAGTAACCCCACGCCCCCGTCAGTGTCAGAAGTCACATTACTCTCATGCTTTTAATAACCTGTTGGCTTTGGTCCCCTAAACTCTAAGCAAGGGAATGGGAAATACGACATGACAAAAAGCAATAGGCATCTGGTGCCTGCCTGGCCTGCTGAGAGCTCAGGCCCAGGCTCTGCCTCGGACACTCTGATGTCTTTCCAACTGTAGCTGGGGGAAACCTGGAGCAGTGGGGACATCCTGCATGAAACAGCAAATGTGGTCCTCTAAGGGAAAGAGGAAGAAGAGCCAGTAGGAGATTGCTCGTGAAAACCCACCGCAGCAGAGTCTTTGTGAGAACAATGGTTTCCTGGCAGGACCCCAACGGATCAGAACTGTAGGATGATTGTGTTTATCAGTGTAATTAACAGGCAAATAAGTCATGACCATCAAGCATTTTACACTTAGCCCTCAGAAGCACAGGGCCAGACATTGTGCCTACAGGGCATTTAAGAGGTGAAAAAATCAGAGAATGGAAGTGAAAAGCCTTGAGTATCCTGATTCAAGTGAAGCTCCACAAAGATGCAAATAAGAATGTTCACAGTTGCCAGTTGCCGTTTACACTGACTATATTTTATTTCCTAGGGAAAAGTGAGTCAGGTTGCCAGCTGACTAGTCTAAATGTTCCTCGTGCATCTCTGATTCCATTCAGGTCAAGGCACAGTTTGCCAGATTGAAAGGCAAGTGTCCGGCCGGGCCTCAGAATGTATCAGGAAGCAATCCATTAAAGTAACAGCAAACACATGAGGGAGCATCTCAGCAAAGGCAAAAATAAAATCAGTCAATAGTTATGAATCTGGACCCCGTGAAGCAGCAATCTCAACATGCGCTTTTATCACCTGTCAAAATCCAAAATCACCTAGGTCAAGGGAGTTACCCAAGACTGCTGAAGGAGTCAGGAAAAGGTGACTCGATAAAGCCATTAGTGACTCCGCCATTCAGGACTTCCCAGAAGTCTACAGTACATGTGATCCAAAGAGAACAGTCACTTAACTCCTTCCCACCATCTGAGAAGCCACCCCAGCCCGCTCATTCCAGGTATCCCTCATCCTCCCCATCCTCCCCCACTCTGGCTCTGGGCAGAGTTTTCAATATGGGAAGCAGGCTCTAAACAGAAACCTGCTTAGCTGAGTGCTCTACGGAGCAGCCAGAATGCCACTGGGCCTGTGGGTGCATGTGGGTCTGGTGGGCAGGGGTAGATGAGGCTTTCCATAGCCAGCCAGCACAGCGGGAGCTTGGTGATAGGAGCTGAGAGCTGATTGACAACTGTCCATTCAGATGGCAGCTTGGGGGTCCCAACACTGTGGCATGAGATACTATGGCTGGCCAGGTCACGCTCTCCCTGATGCCTTCTCTCAACAAGGCAGTACAAATGACCTCCTCCGGAGGTGGAGTGGGAATACAGACTGCCTGTATATCTAGGCCAGAGAGCCTAGGCCAAAAGAGGGGACTGCTAGTCATTACTTGGAGAGGGAAACAGTAGCATCATAAGCCTCTTTAAAGTGATCAGCTCTACACCACCAGGTCTAGGTGTGACAGTGTCTGTAGTTTCTGTAAGGAAATTCCTTACAGGGGAGTCGAGAAACCGCCTAACAGACCTCCATTTCCTGTCATGATGAGCCCATATGATTTCCATTAGAGCAACTCCTGTGGGAGCCCCGCTCGTGGAAATCAGCTGCTGCCAGAACCAATGCCTCGAATCTTAAACAACCATTCTTAGGAATGACACGCTATTATTGTTGTTGTTATTTCCGCTACCGTGCTATTTCAAGACATTCTGAGTCTTTCTAAAGAGTCCAGAGTGTCTTAAGACCCTGCACACAATTTCTTAGTCCATGCTTGTCCAGCCCCACTGTGACAGCAAGAGACTAAACACCACCAGAGGGAATGTGCTTGGCCTGCAGCCCTCATCCAGCTGCCTAACAGGAACTGGCCAAGTGATCAATGGGTGCTTCCTTTAGAAAGTTTTAAAAATGAAATGTCTTTTAAGATATCCTAAAGAGATAAGTAATGGAGATATGGTGGAGTCAGCGTTTTGGCGGAATGACTTAACTTATGATTGCCAGGCATTTCCACATTTTCATCCTAAAACATTACTTTCCATTGGCTCGATACTGAGGCTCAAGAAATGATTCACTGATGAACATGTACACAAAACCTAGCCCAGCTGAATGGGGTATGTGCTTCCAAAGCCCCTAAACCCAAAGCTACCCAGTATAGTGAGGTAGTGAAGCAAAGGCCTGAAGGAGACTAGGGTGAACTTACACTTTATAAATCCCTTGATACATTTCATCTCTCCTTTCTCTTGTGAAGGAATCACAAGGAGTTACTACTGTAAATGCCAAGAGACAGGCAGCACGCAGTGGGGTTGTTCAGGAAGAGGAAGAGCTCAAAATGTGTCAACGAAGACGTTCCACGCTAGTGACACTGGGAGAGGCGGGGAGTGAGGGTGATTTCTAATAACAAGTTTTCAATAAGTTTTCAAGGGTCTGGGTCTTACTCAAGTCTGCCCCCTGGGACAGTGCAGAGACTGGCATTTAGTGTGTAATAATGCCTGTGGTTCTGAATGGTACCCAGTGGAAAATTCTGAAAGTTGTTTAAAGATATACCAGCATTTTCTTTGTTCAAGGAACTTAGAAAATATCCATAGGAACTAGATCTAAAATTTCTCAATCCTTGTAGTATTTGTCACATACACTAAAAAAACTGAGCAAAAGGAGACTCAAACCAGAGCAAATGTTACAGAGCAGTAATTTTCAAAGTTAAAAATACAAGCAGTGGAACCCTTTCTTCAAACTAATTTTTCCCTGAAACCCTTTTTAATAAAAGCGTAGCTATTTTGGTTGACTTTGTGGTGGGGGAGGAGGGTGGGATGGGGAGGCTGAAGGACCTCAATCCCTATAATAGTCCCCAAGGTACACCAGGGTTCCAGAGAAAACAGTCTGAAACCCGCTCTTACAGCTGCTCTCATGCAGGGACCAGTTTTTAAAGTACGCTCCTCTTCAAAAATCTCTGGAGTCTGAACTCATTCCTGCAGCTCCTGGAAACCTGTCTGAGAGGGGGAGGGCAGGGCGGGCACTGAATAGCCAGAGTGGGGGGAAGATACAAAGCACAGTGCCATGGCTGGGATGGAACAAGCAGGCTCTCCCGACTACCCAAAGCACCATGGAGTGCCAAAGGACTCCTCGAGTGAGCGTTTATGGCCTCACAAATAAAGTGCAGAAAAATCTGACCCAGGAAACAGAACTGGTAAAATAACAGAAGAAAAGTGAACAAACCAGGTGGCGCTGTTTCCTTCCTCCTCCGTGCTCCCAAACTATAACCATCTCTTCCTATCCGCACTGCAGCTCCCACAGTTCGCTGTCCTGTGAGTCAGGGCTTCTCCAAATGTGCTCCCCTGACCAGCAGCATCAGCCTCACCTAACAGGCCTGGCCACCACACTGCAGCCGGGACAACTTTCAAAATACACAAGTCAGTAATGTCACTCTCTGACTTAAAACTTTTCTGTGATTTTTTTGCTCTCTGGATAGTGTGTGAAGTCCACGTATCATGGTCTAGAACGCCCCATAGGATCTCGCCGTCTCTACCTCTCCAGCCCTGCCCTCGCCTGGCTCTCCTTTGTGGTCTAGGATCAGTCACTTTCAATGCGTGACCAGGCCTGGTTCTCTTCCGCTTCTAGGCTTCGTACGCACTTGTTCCCTCTGCCAGAGGGGTTCTTCTCTCCTCCCTCACCTGGCTTAACTCTCATTCGGCTTCCTGGGGCGGGGGCTCTGCTGCCTCCTGCACCTCCCAATCTCTGCAGTTACCTCCAAGATTGTAATTTCTTACTCTTTGCTTACCCTGGTGCCGAGTAGCATAGTGTATCAGAAAGCATCAAGAAATTTGCGCTATACTTGATAAAATTAAAGGAGAAAAAAAATATATGCTTACATCTTGTCCTTCAGAGGAGGAAATGATAAAACTGTAGGTTACTTCAATTCTGTGTGGGAGAGAAATAGGCACAGAAAGAGGATGGACGTGATAGCATCCAAATGCGATTCTTAAATAAGATTGCATTCCAACCCTATTTGAAGAACACCTTTATGTGTATACGCCTTAACACGCAGCCAAGAGCTTGCACATCCATTATCATTCTGGAGCCTCATGAAAAGCTCTGAGGAAAGGGACAGGAATGGGCGTCTCATTTTAACAATGAGGCAGGGTCTCTCCAAGGTCTCACAGCTAACTCACAGTGTCTGAACTGGAGTAAAACCCAGGTCTCCTGTCTCATGGTTCAGGTTCCCTTCCACGCACCATCCTGTCCTCTGTGCAGTGGGGACGCCCCCATTACTGGTGGTGGTGAGCAGTCCCTGGAGTGCAGGTGGTCTTCATCTCTAGGTTTACTGTACTCAGTTTACTAGGATAAACAGAGTCCTCCAGGACAGCTTGCCTGACTGATGGAGAATTTGGCCAGGAAAGAAGAAAAGCAGCCACGAAACAGAAGGCCCATATATGATGAAAAAATTCCATTTCAATGGGGGGAAAAAAAATCAATTTTGAAACAAGAGAAATAAATCAAGGA
Organism: Hipposideros armiger; assembly: GCF_001890085.2. NCBI lineage: Eukaryota > Metazoa > Chordata > Mammalia > Chiroptera > Hipposideridae > Hipposideros > Hipposideros armiger. The sequence continues at coordinate 66,848 of NW_017731423.1, read as the reverse complement.
TTCTATTAAGCAATCAACTCCCACTCACATAGCTCAGCAAATAGTTGATCCATGTCTGTTAGGCAAACCCTTCAAAAATCAGCCTTACGAGGCCTATTTGGGGGGACGTGCTCATCTGGTGCCACACTAGTGCAGTACACACTAAGCTCCTGCAGCAGGTTGAATAGTGTCCTCCCAAAATTCACATCCACCTGGGACCTCAGAACGGAACCTTTTTTAAAAGGAATTTTGCAGATGCCATTTATTTAAGGATCTCGAGATGATATCATTGTGGATTTAGGGTGGGCCTAAATCCAACGATTGGTGTCCTTAGAAGAAGGTGACGTGAGGATGGAGGCAGAGATTGGAATCATGAGTCTACAAAGCCCAGGAATGCCCAGGGTGGCCAGCAGCCACCGGAAGTTAGGAGAGGTAAGGGACAGTTTTCCCCTCTGAGCCTCTAGAAAAAAAACAACACGGCTGACAAGTTGATTTCAGACCTCTGGTCTCCTAAACTGTGAGATAACAGATTTTTGTTGTTTTCGGCTACCCAGTTGGTGGTAATTTGTTGGACAGCCCTAGAAAAGTATAGTTCCCATAGAAGATCAGACACCTTCACTGACTCCCCAGGAAGATAAGTATAGGGGAAGAATAAAAAGATTTGGTGAGGGCCTGCCGAGTGGCACGATGGTTAAGAACTGGCTTGGGATGCCAGAGGGCCCCAGTTCGGATCCCACATATGAGGGCCAGTGACACTGCCCTCCACAGCTAAGATGCTGAACAACAGCTCAACTTGGAGCTGGGCTGCTATGAGTCGCCGGCGATGGCGTAGGCTGCAGCCCCTGTGGCAGTGGGTTGCCATGGGCTACCATATGTAGCCAGCAGCCAGCGTGAGCGGCCGTTCAGAAGCCGGAGACTGATGTGTCTCGTCCGGGAAGAGCACAGTGATGGTGCCAACTTGGGCCTGTGAAGCAAAGTCCTCCACAACTAGACTGAAGAACAAAAAACGACAGCAACTTGCCTGTTCCCCTTCCCCCAATTCCCCAGCACTGTTCCCATCCCCCCAATTCCCCAATAAAAATCTTAAAAAAAAAAAAAAAAGATTTGGTGAAAAGCTCCAAGGATATGGTCAGCACCACCTAGCACAAGTCACAATTGTAATTTTTGTGTTCTGCACAGGAAACCAACTGTACTAAGTGCTGGAGACACCAGGAGAAATCAAGCCTGTGCTCAACCCATCTCCACTTCGGCCTGCTCTTTATCATGGTCCATGGCCACTTCCACTGCCTCACTTACTAATTCTATTTAGGATAACTCATACATCTACAGCTTTGATTTCTGCTCCAATGTAGACATCCTAAACTCATCAAACTCAACTCATCTAGTGAACCCACTGTTATTCATAAACCAATTCCTCTTCTTACCTCCCCTACATTTCCCATATCTGAACAACTGCTAAATCCTAATAACATTAAAGATGACACAGATACCGATACTGATGCTAACAGCAGCGGGAGCAATAGAGTTCGTAGCTAATGATTACTGAACACACCATATGTGCCACACACCAAGCTCGTGCTCCTTGGGGGAGGTGCTAACATTAGCCCCTTTGATGTTATAGGGAGCACAGGCACCAAGAGGTGAACTAATCCAATGACTCACAGCAAGTTCAGAACCCATACCCTTTACTTCTCTGCCCCTCTGTATCAATTAGGTTTCCTCTATGCCCTTTCTCACTATCTTTTCCTTGCTACCCCTACTTCCAACACCCACATTCCACCTGGACTGTTTTAATAGTCTCTTGAGACTTTTAAACTGGCTTCCTAATAACTTCCACTCTCTCTCCACTCCAGTTTTTCTGTCAAAACACATATTCCTGGAGCAACTCTTTAAACCTGCAGGAAAAGCCAACCCAGACCCACAAAATAAGTACGCCAAGGAAATTCCAAAAGTGAGTTGGTCTTGATTCAGCTGGCCCCGAGTCGCCTCCCCTCCAGCTAATGATTTTCTGCCATGCCTCTGAGCAGTCACTGTTCTCACTACCCAGCTGTTTCACACAAGAAACGATCCAACACAATCCACAGTTTTAAAAGGATCTGATCCCTGATCTGAGAGCTGAAGGGAACCCAGAGCATAAGCAGGAAGAAAATTGTTCCTCTGGGGACTTGACTTAAATCACTACTGTTATCTACTCTTTTTTTTTTTTTTTTTTTTTTTT
>NW_017731423.1:13930-63676 GCF_001890085.2 Hipposideros armiger | reverse complement strand
AGCTGAGCCATCCTGCCACCTGTTGGCAGCTCTGTGGCAACTCAGCTCGGGCCGAGCATCAAACCGCTGTTGCTCAGAGCTCGCACTCTTGCACGAGCTCTTAACCAACTGAGCCACTCAGCCGGCCACAGAGCTCATGCTCTTAAACCACCATGTTAAGATGGTGGTTTTGTCCAGCCAAATACCTTCCCCCCAAACCATAAAACTTCTAAACCAAGTTAGAAAAGACAGGCACTGCCTTCAAAAACAAAAAGAAAAAAAATTACTACTTTAGGGTGGATGAATAACACAGGAGGTTATTGTAAAAACATGACAATTCTGGCCTGCCATGATGATATGTAATTATTACTTAAATTTATTTTTAAAGCTTATATAATAAAAAAAGGATATCTATAAGGTAATTTTGACATGAGTTTTACAAAAACTACTTAGGAGACATACTATGTGTATATGAGCACTGAGTAAGGGAGGAAGAGGGCATGAGAGCTGCAGGTTTGGGTTGCAGAGATGATATATGAAAAATGCCAACAGCTCCTGCTTTACTGGGAAGACTGGAGGGAGTAGAAAGGAAGGAAATTCTTTCTCCGTTTAAAGACCATTCAGTGTTTTAGTAAAAACTTCCACTTGCCACTCACGTGTTTGGGGAATACATGTTTTATTTGGTGAGGGAGGAAAATTAGGAAGGGAGAGGTATGTTTACAAGAACATGTGGAGGCATAGGTGTTTCTTAATGAAATAGCTGCTTGGATACATCTCTAGTCTGTAAAAACAGATCAGCTACAAAATTATTTTATTGAATAATAAGCTCCTTGAGTGCAGGGCCTAGGTCTGTTTTGCTCACCACTGTACCCCCAGTGCCTAGCACTGTACATGTTATACAGCAGGTATTCAGAATTTTTAGTAAGTGCTGTGTTAAGAGTGGAACAATTATGTCTAATGTGATGAACATTTTTAAGGACCTTGATACATCTTGGTGTGTTGAAATGTTGTGTCAATATATATTCCCAACAGAAATAGACACATTTGTACCAATTTGTAATATGACAATATTGGAAATCATCATTAAAAACAAAACTAAATGGGGGCTGGCTGAGTGGTGCATTGGTTAAGAGTTGGGTTGGGACGTCAGCTCTGAGCAGCAAGGCCCGGGTTCAGATCCCACATGAGGCCCAGTGACGCTGTGCCCTCTACAGCTAAGATGGTGAACAACAGCTTGACCTGGAGCTGAGCTGCCATGAGTCACCGGTGATGGCGTAGGCTGCAGCGGGCTGCCATGAGCCGCCGTCCAATGGCCGGCGAGTGACTGCCTCACCCAGGAAGAGCGTAATGATAATACCAACATGGGCCAGTGAAGCAACGTCCTCCACAACTAGACTGAAGAACAAAAGGACAGCAACTTGTCTGTTCCCCTTCCCCGATTCCCCAACAAAATCTTTAAAAAAACAAAAAAAAACACTAAATGAAAACTGACAACTTTATAAGCAAAACATCTCTCCATTATTTTAATGTACATTTCTGTGATAGTTAAAGAAGCTAAACTAGTGTACTTCCAGATTTCTAGCTGGAACGTGTGCTGCCTAAAAAGTCTTCATTAAGGCATGTTGCTCTCTTGGAAATCCAGGATGGACCAAATATCCTTCCTCACAGCATCCCTAACAGTCTATGTATACCTTGATCATTGCTCCTATCACTTATATTGACACTAATCTCTTTCTGTATCTTTCTCCTTCCCCACGTTGTAATCTTACTCCCAGCATTGATGTCTGGCACACAAAAGATATTCAATGAAAGTTTGCTCAATTTAACTCATATTACCAAGTGCTTGCAACTCATTATACTACCAAGTGTATGTGAAATTGAGAAATACATAGTTGACTTAATGATTTACAGTTTAGCACATTTCCTTGACTTTTAAGAAAATGTCAGTCTAAATCTGCACAGGATCTAGGCCTGGATAAAAAGCCAGAAACTTTAATAACTTGTCACATCTATCAGTTTTAAAGAGATTGAAAATGACTTAGAGAACTGATGAATCAGAACGTCAAAATATACCTTAAGGTACAAATGACACAAATCCAGACACACACACACACACACATAGTGGCCTATGGGCCATGTGAGGGATTTCTCGGTAGAGTTGTGTGTTTGAACTGAGGCCTTCCTGTCTTCTCCTCCCTCCTCCTGCTCTAGAAGCTCAGCAACTATACCCCTCTTTGCTTCCCCATCTATGTTCACTAGCTGGTCCTGGGCCATATGCCCTTGATTTATCCACAGGAAATGTCATGAATATTCACAAGCCATTGGCAGAGCATAATATCTTGGCTGCACAGACTGCAAGGATGAGCAGTGGGTGGGCCACACTGGCACAACCTCTGTCACCCCTGCTTTCCCCTTCTTCTTGGTTTCTCTCATGCCCGGTCAACCCTGGTCTATAGTTTGCTGTTCTGAAAATAATTCTGAGTTAAATGTGAGTGGCCACGTCAAAAAGTTCCAAGCATACTTCCTAGAATTCAAGAAAATTTATCCATCTTTAAGGAAATAACAAAAACTAGGCACTAGCTTATGCTAACATTCTGTATCCCAACAGGCCTTTCCAATCACTGAAAAGGGCCCATAGACTAAAAGGTGTCAGTCCTACATAGATGATAAAAACCTACTGAAGTAAAATGCCATCATCTTTAGAGATGAATAGCTGGAAAGGTTTAGTATTGCTCTTCCTAGTTTCTCAGGTGAGACTATAATTTGGACTCCTAAAAATTCAAATTAAAATTGCAATTATAAAATTGAACAAATTAATTAACAGAGAGAAAGCTGTGTATATCATTTATCACCTTCCTGATTGAGGTGGCCTGGGTACTTTACGACAACCATCACCACCACCTCACCTCACCCTCCTGGCTGTCTGTCCAATGCACCAAGACTGATGCTACCAGAGAAGTACTGGCCAGACTGGGGTCCATCAAAGCCAGGAGTCTGATATGAAAAGTCTCATCCTGCCACCTACCGTGAACTATGGAAAACCTCTAAGAACAAAGCCATCAGTAGACCCAGAACTTCCTGTCTACCCACAGGTAACAAAGTTGCTAGCATATGGGAAACTCAGAAACTCGCCCTCCTTTTTCCATCTCCTCCAAACGCTCCTTCCTGAGTTATTCAGCTTTATAATCTGGTGGCTTCAGATCAATCTTGAATGCGAAGCAAACTTCACTTGCAGAAACATTAGTTGCTTTCTCAGACTGCTTTCCTTCTCCCCTTACACTCTCAGAGGCAACATGGGCTCCACATTACCACAGAAGGACAGTTCCACCTGTACACTCTATGATGGAATTGAATTAAATGTTTTCTGAGTGTTGAAGCATGAGGCCACAGGATGGATGAAGTAATTGGGCAGTCTCCAGTTAAGAATAACAAAAAGAGAGTAAGCTAGTTTTTAAAGTTAAATGCAGCTCAGGGCCAGCATGAATAACTAAATCCCACAGCATTGAAAAAGGTCAATTTAGTCAGGGCTACTTTCTCTCAAGTTTTATCACTTCTCTCTGTCAATGTCTTCAACAAATATTTACTAAGTACCTACTGTGGGCCAGATACTGGGTGAATACCACCATCTTTTATTTCTCCAGCCCAAATTTGGGGCAGTGATGCTGAGCCACAGAAAGACCTACCTCATTACCTATAAACTTGAAAGGTAAATCCTATTTAATTAAATGTATTTTGGTGATCCTGGGGTGGGGAAGAAGAATGTATTTGAAAACAACTATTTGAAAATGAAACTCCTTATTAATTTCATGGTGGTAGGCTATTAGGAAGATGTGATTTGTCATCTGGAAAGTGCGGGAAGAGCTGTAAACTCTCCTGGGAGCCAGCAAATGGTCACTGAAAAGGAAATGGACAAGATAAAATGACTTCGTTGTATCATTATTATACATGAGGTCATTCCAGAAATGTGGTGAAAAGTGACTCAATTAAGTTTCACTGCAAGTCAAACCAGCGTTTCTCCTCTTCAAGTCTTTAGTTGTAAATGTTGCTAGCTGTGCAACATTTAGCCTTAGTTTCCTCAGTTAAAAATATAGATTATCTCATAGGTTAATTATAAAAAGTAAACGAGCATTTGAGATGCACATAGTAAGTGCATATTATCATAGAGCGGTAGTTAGCTAATAGCAACGACCGACACTAACATGGGCAAGGAGGTGAGGACACAATCTGGCAGTGTAAATAATGTTGTCTGCACTGCAGGAAATCTCTCCTATTAAAAGAAAATTCCTTGGTTCATTAAATTGTTTGGGGCAGTACATGCTTGGAGGAGGCAACAGGGAGTGGTCCTTTGGAATGTGTGCCACTTCTCATGTTTAACTCTGTTTCTTCCTCATTCTTTTGTGCCTCATACTTGTTCAACTCTTTTTACTAAGACTAAGTTGAAGGTCGCTGTAAGACAAAAGCTTTGTTAACTACATGGCGTGGTGTGTACTTTTTTATCTGTAAAACAACAGGGCTCTTCTTTTAAGAGCAGATGCTTTCTTTAAAAGAAGTCTCACTGCCCTTTCAGCTTCTCTAAGGGAACAAGGTCTGCTCAGAAGGCCCACTTACCCTCCTAAATCAAACTGGCCAGGTACCTGTGGAGACTGAGCCACACGTCCCTGATCAGCCGTTCCACCGGCTACAGGACTACCCAGTTACAACAGCAGCTCCAGGCGTCCATGCACCCCAATCCCCTGACTAGCCATTCTTGATTTCCTTTTTCCCCTCCATCTCTACACCTCATGAAAATCAGAAAGATTTAACCGCAGAATTTAAGAACAACCATAACAAAAAGCCTAGATCTTAACTCTGTAGGAGGTTAACAGTCAGTCACACTGTTGACTTTCCAGTAAGATAAACAGTGAAAACTTGGCAAGGACTAACGTATACAACCCGCCTCCCCCCATTCCTGAGGGTTATACTCACTCTTGGGATATGAGTGACAGGAAGAGTTCATTTGGGGCATGCTAACCTGGTCAGAAGCACTGAAACACCCAAAGAAACCTGGAATGTTTTAAGCTGAGCGTCTTTATTTTGGGGAATAATAAGCAATTCTGTCTCATGAGGATCTCGGGTCTGTGATGAACAGATTGCTGATTACCTTCAAACTCTGAAAGGGGTTGCCTGTTGGTGTAAGTGTTTTTCCAGTTCTACTCTGATATGCAGCACTGGGAAAACTGGGTGAGAGGGTCAGCAGAAAGGCTGGGGGGCTCTGGTATGACTTCTGAGCCTTGCTGCGGGGCCTGCACAGGAACCCGGAAGTTCGTGGGGTTGCTTCATTTCCCCAGAGCCAGATAGGAGAACGTTTTAGAGTGAAAAGGGCATGCCCAAGCCATCCCAGTGCAGGCAAGATCCCTCACACATCTAGAACTGGCAGCTGGTTAAGCATTATGAAGGTGGTTATACAAGGTTTTTTAAAAAAATTGAGGAGGAGGACCTTAATGTTCAAACCTAGGGGCTAGGTAATTAACTATAAAATGGCATATTCTTAGAGACACCGCAAATGATGATGTAAGAACTCTGTATGTACACATATGGAAAGATGTTAACAAAACACTCAGTGAAAAAGAAAAGGGGTTGCAGAACAACACGTATAATATAATCCCATGAATACACACACACCCACATGCTTTGCATGCGGGATTGGCATAATGCTTTGGTAGGCAGCCGGAGGTTTGAGCTCTGTGACCTGGGGTTAAGTTAGGAACGTCAAGGCCAAATTTCCTCATCGGAAAACTATTAAAGAGGAAGAAGGGAAAGAGGAGGAGGAGGGGATAACCTGTTCTCATAGATTGTCACGAGAATTAAATGATATAAAGGATTTAGAAAACTGCTTGTGACATAACACATATTTAATAATGTAATTGTGATTACCTCTGGATAGTGGATTTTACATATTTTAGTTTGCTCGTTATGCTTTATGAATTTCGACCATGGCCATGTACTATTCCTACAGGATTTGGTTTTTGTTTTTTTTAAGGGGTAAAAACACAAAGGGACACAAGGGCCACTGGGGGATGAAAAAAAGAGAACACTTATTCTTCCAGTGTTATACAAACAAACATAGAATTGCATATGAAGACTGAAGACTTTCTTCATTTCATACTTGGTCAATTCCATGTCAGTAAAAATATACAGGAGAAAATACCTAAACCCCAGTAAATGGGCCATTAAAAAAATAACTATTGAGTATTATTTGTCTCGAAATAACCCTGAAGGGTCGGTATTATTGCTTCCACCTTAGAGACTGAGAAAATCCAGGTGGAAGTGGCTGGGTAGCATGTCCTCACTCCCACAACTAATGTATGACAGACCTGGGACGTTTCTGCAACATGGTGCGATGCCAGGACTGAGATCAGGAGTCAGGAGATTCCGTCCTGCGGGGGCCCTCAGCTTACATTGTAACGTACATGCCAGTAAAAATGGGGGCTCTAAACAACAGCCACAGGTGACAATAACTCAAGTGTCCACCAAAGGTGACTGGCTAAACAAAATGTGGTATGAATGGAATATTTAGCCATAAAAGGAACGAAATCCTAACATGTTACAATATTGATGAACCCTGAATATTATGCTGAGAGAAAGAAGCCAGACATGAAGAAACAAATATCACTTGCTCCCACTTTCATGCAGTATCTAAAGTAGGCCAATTCATAGAGACAGAAAGCAGGTAAGAGGCCATTGAGGCTGCCGGGGGAGGGAGCAGGGTATATTGCTTAATGACTCATTTCTGTTTGAGGTAACAAAAAAGCTTTGGAAATAGTGGTAATAGTTGCAAAACAATGTGAATATAATTAATGCCACTGAACTGTACACTCAAAATGGTTGTAATAGCAAAATGTACGTCATATATTTTACCACAATTAAAAAAATTAATAACATAATATACAAAAAAATTTAATTGTATAGTATGTGAATTGTATCTCAATAAAATTGTTCAACAAAACAAAACAAAACACCTTGGGCTCTGTGGCCAGACAGACCTGGCCTTAACCTCAGATAGGCGGCTTACCAATCCAATTGCAATAATCTGAGCCTGACTCCTCATTTGTAATATAAGGATAATAACTGCACTTATAATAGGCTGTTATGAAGAGTAAATGAGGTAATTATGAGTAACAGCTGCTGCTGTTATTATCATTATTATTTTTAAACTTCTCGTATCTAAAGATTCCTAAAGGTCAAGCTTGGTACCTACTGACTCCAGGTTTCACCAGCTCTCAGAACTGTGTAAGACCTCATGACCCACCACGGCCGCAAGAGTCAGTACATGTTGTGGTTTCCCACTGGAGTCCATCAGGCAAACAGACCTGCAGGAATCCCCCCATCCCCATCCTCCATGTCCCGGGCAACCCATCAGTGCACCTCTCTTTGCCATCAAAATCTCACAGCAAACCAGAGGAGAGACAGAAAATAGAGGGGGCAAAATCCTACAGCAGAGACCGTTTGAGCACCTCGGACTATCCATTCTAAGAAACGTAACATCCTGCACAAAGAGAGTCCATCGCTAAATAAGGATTAAAAATTTTGAAAGTAACTTTACGGATAATATTAAAACCATGATGAAAATGAAGCAAGCAGAGGGATTTCTGACTGTTTTCTCTCAACCTATCACCGTCTATCTCTTCTCAGAGCTAAACCTACCCCATTCCTTCATCCTTTCCTCATAGCAACTCCTCTTTCCAATCTTTCAATCATTTTCTTCGTGCTGGATTCCCTCCAAGTTTTTCTTTTCTCACACAGTGCTGAGGCCCAGCATGGGATGCAGGGGCTGGGAACAGTCTGGTAAACAGATCATAAAGCCCCAAAGCACATCCACTGTGGGGACTGGATGGTAAATTATGAAAAGATTAGGCTGAGGCTGTGTATGTAACCAATGGCTGTGGGCCAACTAGTGGGTGACGTGACAGGAGTTTACAAATGTCTAACAAAAGAGAAACTGTTTGGAGAGTTGTCCCTGGACCCTTCATGAGAATTCATGAAATGAGATGAGAATGAGAAGTTTAGCTCAGAGACTTGGAGAATTGGTCGTTGGGGGGAAGAAGAACAAACTTCATCCAGAGTGAGGCAGGGAGCCCCAGAAAAGGCCTCTCAGGGCAGTTGTGAGATCAGGGCTGGGGCAAAGGCTTCCATGGTGTGGGGATTCCACACCGGCTCCCAGGGCTATTCCAGCTGTTAGCTCTTCTGCCTCTGCTGCAAATACAGAATGAGAAGCCTGCCTGAGGGTTTACAGTAATTCATCTCAAGGTTTTGTCAGAGAAGTTATTTTTGCCACACACTCGAATATCTTTAGATGAGAATCAAGTCCAAAGGGGTAAATGGTGCTGGAAATAAGTAGAGATGGGGGGAGTACTGGGAAAATTTCTTGAGAGTACGTGCCAGAAAAACAAGCTCACGTGCCCTTTTTAGGATGGAGCCATGGAGCGCTCTCTGAATCATCACCCTGACACTTTTGGTGATGCATTTTCAATCATTCATTTAATTTTCTTGGCTAAGAAAATCCCTAAAGCAAAGCCAAATCTCCTTCAAAATATCCACTGTTGAGATCTTTTTTTCCCCCGATCTTGCTGATAATCTAATTCCCTTAGAGATCTCCAATAGCTTCCAATTCCTCCTGAATCAAGGAGAACGCCTAACTGTAACAAGAATTTCCATTTATTCCTCCCTTCTTTCTTCCCATATCCCTCCTTCTTTCCATATCCACCACACACCATCCACTCACCTCTAGCTGTGTAAAATTAGTTATGATTTCTTGAACCAAGTTTTTCTTGCCACTTAACTTTTGTAATTCATTTAAATCAAGGGGTAGCCATATGGCTCAGATGGCTTTCCCAAGGCTGTGTATGTTTCAACAGCTCACTTCTAAGGGCTTCCCAGCCCTCAAAGTTATTAATATAAAATTGAGCCAAAAATGTTGATTTCAGTAGAACATCTTGACTTTTAAGAATTAGTTACACCTCTTGGGCTATGAGTGTAGTTGGTATCTATGCTACCACCTTTACTGCCTTCCTACCTTCCTTCATTAGAACAAAAACCGTACGGTCTTTGCCTACCATTCTCCAGGTGGAAAGCTACCCTTCAGTCCTCTCCTCCTGACAGCTGCTCTATAAGCAAGTAAGTAGGCTTTGCCCAGGTATAAGAAATCACTCTTTCTGGGGAACCATCCTCCAGATCTCAATTCTGAAGGGCTATCATGCAAAAATGGGATTAGACTTCTCCATGTGTCCCAGGGAATAAAAACAGGTCAGCGTGTGGAAGTTTCAGGGTATATAGATTTTGGTCAGTGAGTAGCAGAACTGGAGCAAGAATTAATTTAGCAAGTATTTATTAAATACCTACTATGCATCCAACATTATGCATAGCCCAGTTGTATTATTCAAGAAGCTTAGAGACTACAGAGGAAGATGGAGAAGTAACTGGCAATTTCAATACAGTATGACAGGTTTTCTCGAAAGGAATAAACACAGCTCTATAGCAGCAACCAATCCAGCAGGGCAATTAATCCACCTCTGGAGAGTCAGACAAGATTTCTAGAGGAGACAGGCAGTGAAGGTGACTTCTCAAGGACAGGGCAGCTAATTTGCAAAAGGACTGAATTTACAGCCCGAGAATGGGCCCTGTAAGCCAAAAGCACAGAGGCACAGAAGGCAGAGGGTGCAGCAGCCCAGACTCTGGAGCCGAGCACTGATGGAGCAGGGCTGTGAGGAGGCTGGGGAGGAGGAGCAGAGCTGCAGCCCATGAAGGGCCTGCGTACTGTGCTAAGGAGGCAGGAGTCTCTCCAGAGGGCAATGGGGCTCTTCGCAGGTCACCACTGGGATCTGCATCTATTAGAAATCTCTTTTCATCAAAAGGAGACCTGTTATAAACTGCTGCTAATCTGGGATTTAAATGCATCAGATATTTTACAATCAATACGTTTCACCAGGTAGTAAGGAACTCTCTTACACATTGTGTATGGTATTCAGAAGAGAACTCAAGAAAATAGCCAGAGGCTGGGAAGCCTCAGAGTAACTAGGTGGGTTGGAAGGCCAGCTGGAGGGTTGTCCCCAGTGGCAGAGGTGGGAGCTCTGTGTGGATTGGTCCTGAGACCAATCACCTACATGTCCTTAGGGTCAATGCCCATCAAACACTTTTCTCTATATCAGGATTTACCTCCCTATTGTTCCCTCAAGGAATTTCCATTTCCCCAAGTAAAATCTCATTCTGATTCAGTTAAAGGAGTAACACAATTCCTTCTGGAAACTGAAAAAAAAAGGCTCTTGTGGTTCCATTTAATCATTTTAAGACACTTCATGTTTCTCAAATATAAAGTCTCACACTTTTATCTGATGGTTTGTATTATAGCTCCAGAATTTTAGATGACTTCAGAGAGGAAACCAGTGAACTTTGAAAGGACATCATTTACATTTGTTTGCCATATCAGGTAGCAATTAAAATATATAAGTAGGGAGATGGGAGAGAAGAAAAACAGAAGGATTTCTAAAGTTTCCACAGGATTACTGTAGATTCTTTTTATTTTAGTGTAGTGCATGTGAGTGTGTGTGTTTGTGTGTGGGGGGGGGGGGGGGGGGGGATGGGGGGGTCAAGTGGAAAAATGACTATATGATTTAAAACATTTTTTAAAAGAATCACATAGTTTCCTGTTTGCGCATCTCTTTTGGCCAACATATTTTAGACTTTTAAAAGTTCACTTGAATTTAAACTAGAAGGGGGAGACTGCTAATTGCTAAATTTAGCTTCTACGCAAAATTACTACATTCAAAACTTAGCTCAACCTTTGAGGAGTAACTATTTGCCAGAAGTCAAATTAAATTGCTATTTTAGGAAAATAACTTAAATAAGTTTGAGAAACATTTACTGTATAATAAAACAGCTTTTGAAATACCTTTTAATGACAAGGTTTATCAAACACATCTAGATTAAATTTCTTCATAAATATACCCACTAGTAAATTAAGAGAGAAGTGCTAGGGAAAATGGAATGTTTAGGTGAAATGATGGACTAAACTGGGAATGATCCCATAGGATTCAAGCCCTGGTACTTGATATAGTGTTAATAAGTGGTTTTAAAGGGCATGGGAGAAGGTGCTACAAAAAGTAGTCTTTCTGACAAAGTTTGAAATTAAGATTCTGAAGCCACTGATGTTTGGCCAAATGTATATTTTGAAAAATACATAGGATCAAACAATGAACTGGTAGACCTAAGTAATGATAATCAGTGGCTGGATCTCGATAAGCACCAGAGCATCAAAATGAGAGGAGAAACCTGGAAATGACTTTTGTATCTTTAACTCTATGTTAACTGTTCAGTTTCTTTCTTTTAATCTTTCACCTTGCCTTCTTTATTTGTTACTGTCTATCATTTCTCCTAAATGAAGATAAGCGATTACCTGGGGCTGTGGTAAAAGGAGAGAAGGAAGCTAGTGTGATGTAAAAGATTAAGGCAAGACTCATATATTAAACTCTAGGTATTGTACTGTGTGACCTTGGGCACCATTAGGACTCTCCTTAAGCCTCAGGTACCTCATCTATAAAATAAGAAAATTAAAGTTTGGGTACTCTGGTACATGGCTGTTTGCTGTGTAAATTGGTATAATCTTCATATAGGGCTATTTGGAAAATATGTAAAATGTTTTTTAAATTTCATGACATGCATTAAAATAACCAAGACAAGTAAATAACTAAATATAAAAAGGAACAGGCAATTAACTAGTATTATAGATCTAGGTAAAGATAATTGATGGCTGTTCACATTACAAAAGGAGAGACAACTAATCATTATGTGCCTCCTGACAGAAGTACATATTGCCCCCCATTCCCAATTCTAACCTGAATTTGATCAAGCCTTTAACTACTAATTTACAGAAAATTCAGAAATAGGAACACGTCAAACAACACCATAGAGATTGCAATAAACAACATCCACACTATAGGAAGTTAAGAGGACAAACAATCTGGGTTCCTCAACACATATAATGCAAGGGAAAAAAAGAGAAAATGAGAAAAGAACACAGAGAATACTATATTAGAAGAGATTTAAGAGACCAACGAAAATGTAAAGATGGTATAGATGTAAATCTTGGTTCAAACAAACTGTTAAAAACATTATGCTAAAAATCTCTCTAGTTTTGTGTATGTTTGAAATTTTCCATAATAAAAAGCTAAAAATAAAAAAAATTTGGAGATCGCCATTAGAAATGGTAACCCTGAAAGATAACAATCTACTTACAAATGTCAGCTATTTTCTCATCTATCCTCTTGGTTGATTATTGCCTCACTCACCAGAAAGCAACACACCAAGAGACAGTGATGATATCACAATTTCTGTCTATACTAAGTAAAATGCAATTTATGGACTTTGTAAAAAAGCCCAGCTATCAAGAAAAGAAAAAGGTACTCCTAGATGAACCACATTCCGAATGACATTCCAAATGACACTGTGGCTAAGTCTGGAGCTTCAAGTCCTCCTGGTATAACACCACCATTTGCAACGTGCCATTATGCTTAATGTCTTTCAAAGCACATTCTCTCATTCCTACTACAGCCCAGTGAAGTCAAGCAGAATAGGGAGTTCATCAGTATATGAGACAAACCACCAGCGAGGGATGCTCATATTATCAATTTTGAGGAGGGGGGAAAAAGGAAACATAACTGCCACCTTCTTCTTCAACCAAATGATGAAGAAATTATCTACTGAAAATTAACCACACTAGTCAAGAAAGCACTGTTCTTCTTACATAGATATGTCAGTAAGAGATAGACAAATAGAGAAATACCACTCCCAAATTAAAAGGCCAATGAGTATATGACAAGAAATTTTATTAATAAACCATTAATGCTATGCCATTTTTGCTATCAGACAGAATGAAACAGTTTATATATGATGATACATCCAGTAGAATGGGAAAGACAGGGAAACAGGAATTCTCATTCAAAAGTGCCTACTAAGTTTCCATCTTTGTGCCAGGCACCATACTTGTTGATGGGATCAATCTACTCTTTATAAACACAAGATGAAATGGACAAGTAAGTTCAGCCTCAGACTCAAGTGTCTAGTCTTTTGGAAGAAAAAGTTAGTGAACCCAAACAGATCATAATGGAATGACAGATTCAATGTCTTGATTCTAGAAAGTCACCAAATTTTGAATAGTATTAAAGAGAGTGCAAAGAAACAACTGAATGGCTTATACAAACAAAGAGAAAATGTCAAACAAACCCACCCATATCACTGAGTGTCTTCCCGTCTACACATTCCATTTCAGGGACCAAGGTCAGGTGTTAAAACAAGCAGAGGAGACATGTTCCAGGAATACTCCATCAATGGCACACTGCTACAAAGCTAACATTCCACACTAATCTAAATATTTAACTTTCTGCCCCCTGAGCTTATTTTAAAGCATTTAGTCAATATCATTGCTCAGTCTGTTTTATGTTTATTTTATGTGCATAATTCAAAGACATTCTTTTTATGCGATAAATTTCATTTCCTTTTGATGAGTATTATGGCTGTTACATGTCACACCTTCCCATTTTTAGTTTAATTTCATTGGGGTAAATTACTGGACATGTAAAACTATTTTTCATTACTCTTCTGCTCAAATATTCTTAACTTAAGAATAGCCAATCCTTTATAACCTATAATAACCGCAGTGTTCTTCTACTGCAGTGTCTAATTAAGGATTCTGAATAATTAAAAAACAAACAAACTATTTTCTTTCTAAAATTCTTATCCTCAGCAAGGTTGTAGAAGTGGCCTTTCTGTGGATTAAAAAAAAGCAGCTTTACTAGGTAAATAGCCAAAGAAATTCATTCTGCTCCAACGATGATAGGTCTTATTGAGCTGGGGAGGCACATGGACAAAGGTGCACTAATCCAGCCCCGCACCTCCAGGCTGGGAGCCCATCATTCCCCAAATGAGGGACATTCCAAATGAGGCCCTACCCACTGAGGCAGTCCTGGAATTTCCTTCCATCACAATGATGCCGCCTCTTCCCTGGCCCCAGGCATCAATAAAAGTAATGATTGCAATATACTTCAATACCTTGAGCATATAAAAACACAAATTCACAGGGAAAGTAAAAAGGAAAGAAACACAATAAACAAACCCCCCAACAAAGCAGTGATCACTAATGGAGATAAGCAAGCATCAATCCCTTATGCTCAAAATTGGCAATGAAAAGGAAATAACTAACCCCAAAAACACCTTTTTTTTTTTTTTTGATGAACTAACTCTGTTTCAGGGTAAACAAACAGAATTAGGAAAACCATCATTTTTCAACCCTCACTCAAATGAGGTTAAAGATCAGTGGATGAAACCATGCAAGTGAAGATAAGAGGGACCTTTACCACGGAGGCATCGTGCCATTAACACCTGAATCCACAGGTCCATCTTAGTTAGCATCACCAAACTTAGAATAACCCAAACATTGGTTACTTCCTAATGCAGCCGCACACAGTACCACCTATGATATATCCTTGACAAAAAAGATGAACCTGAATTTACCCAAACCTTTCAAATATAATCAAGCCTTTCAATTTGCAGTACATAGAGACACAGGAACAAGTAAAACGATACCTGAAAAGGAAACAAACAGAAAAACCCAGGAGGGTTTTCTTCTCGGGAAGGCTGACACTTCAACAAATCAATGGCATAAAAATGGGAGAGTAGGGGACAGGGAACTGCTCTAGATTGAAAGACACTTAAGAGACATAACTGAATACAATATTGATCTCATATGAACAATTCTGCTGGAAAAGACTGAGGAGGAGGATAAGAAAGAGGTTTAAAAAGCAAGTTGTGGTGAAATCTTGGTAACTGTTAAATATGAAGGATGGGTTCCTGGGGTTGATTATACTATTCTCTATATATTTTGGTACCTTTGAAAACAGACAGAGGGAAACACATCCCCCTAAGCAAAAATTCAAGACACCAATTTCTTCTGTATTGTGGGGGGAGGAGGGGGGAGGAGTTTCTTCTGTAACGTTGCCAAGGAGACACCTACTCCATGAGATGGGGTCCTAAGTGAAATAATAAACGTATGTTGTTTTAATAACCATCCCCTCCAACCAAATCCATACTCCTTTATCAGTTTGCTTATTTTGTAAGTGCTTATCTGTGATGACTAAAGCATTGCGCTGGTGAGATGTAGTCTGACAAAGTAAAAAATCTGGAATGGCTTCCTCCTGTTCACAAAACAAAACCTGTCACCTGGTGTGTATGGATTTCCTCTTCATGTACAATATCCCTGTGCAGTGTTGCCGCCCTCTATTTTCTTCTGTGCAGCTCTTCAGCCTCCCCAGATCTTCTGTGATCCCTTCCTTCCTACACCTTCAGGGTTTCATCTTCACATCAGCCTCCCCTGAAATCTGTAGATCCTTCTGCACTCTCTGCTTACTGAAATCTTTCTCATCTTCAGCTACTAGGTCAACAGACCTCCAGGTCTTTTCCCATTCTCTCCATAATTACCAATTTCATCATTACCTATACCTTCGATGTAGCGCCTGTTCTGCCTTCCATTGCAGTCATTTACAGGCCTGTTTCCCATACTCAAGTGTAAATAAACACCAAAACAGCAGAACTGTAGCTTATTCAGCTTTTTATCTCTCATCTCCCCTCAAATGTTTGTTAAACCTAAGAGAGAAAACTGGAACAGGAAGTCACCATAATATCCTGCTTAGAGCTGTTTAATGTTTGACCAGCTTGATCTCCTTGACCTCCTGAGAGATATTTAATTAAAAGACAGAAAGACACTCCTCCACCCACGGCCACCAATTAGACTAATGTGTTCAAGTAGAGATGCTTCTTCTGGTTCCAGTTCCATCGTTTCTCTAAAATCCTAGTGGCTGTACACACTGTGGAATGAAAAGGAGGGTGATGAAGGACCTGCATTTGCACTGACTGCATTACATCTCAAGCCTGAAATTTTTCACTTTTCATTCTCCAAGCAACCACAACTTCTACTAGTCTCTTCCCCAAGGAAAGGAGCTTTGGTTACAGGGTATTCCTTCATTATGTTAAAATGCTTATCTCTGGGTAGGTGAGGTTCTTTTCTAAATACATATATAGATGTTAAATAAAAATAACCACGTTATTAAAAACCAATCAACACAAGGAAAGCTATATATGTATATTTTTAAAACTATGTCAAAATGCCTTAAACCCTTTGTATTTTTAAAAAGGCATTTTATTTATAAAGTTGTATGTTAAAAAATACAAAGCAAATATAATAGAATTTAATAACATGTGTCTTTAGGTTTAGGAACTTAAAAACATTAATTTTCCCCCTTTTATATCTTTTCCAAGTTTCTTGAAATGAGCTTATTACATTTGGGAATGGGGGTGTGGTGGTGTGATAGGGGAGGGTTAAACATTTTTGAAAGGTACTCAGTCCAGGTCCCAGGTCCATTCCCCTAAGGAGGTTCTCAGAATGAGTGGGCAACAAATCATCCAGCTCCTCCATCAACCACTGTGCAGTTATTCTTGGGCTGGTCTTTAGAAAATAAGTGGCAGAAGTAGACACCCCTCATCAAAGCTGAGGCTGGCACATGAGCCTGCAGGGCCCTGGGCACTGGAGGGAGGGGCACTGCTTCCCTCTGGTCTAGCTCTGAATGGCTTTGGCTGCTATACCCAAACTTAATCACTTGCCCCAAATCAATAGTAGCCATCTGGTAACTGCAGATTTCCATGCCCACTATACTCAACCAGAAAAAAATGTTGCCTTTAAAAATATTTAAGACCAGTGGTTTTCAATGCCCCCTTTACACGAGTAAATACTATTGAAGACATCAAAGAACTATTGTTTATGTAGGTTATATCAAATATTTACCATATTAAAAATTAAAACTTAAAATTTTTAAAAAATTATTAATCCATTAAAAAAACAGACATTACATATTAGAATATGTTTTATGAAAAACTACATATTCCAAAACAAACAAGAAAAAACTTTAGTTGTACATTTTTGCAAACCTCTTTAGAACCCCCTGATCTGTGTTTTTACTTTCTACAGTTTTAGTTACCCATGGTCAACTGTGGTCCAAAAATATTAAATGGAAAATTCCAGAAGTAAGCAATTGATAACTTTTAAATTGCATGCCATGCTGAGTGCCTCAGTTCATCTCATCAGATAGTCACTGTATCATTTCACAGCATCACAAGGGTGAGTACAGTACAATTAACATATTTTGAGACCACATTCACATTCTCTTATTATAATATATTGTTATAATTATTTTATTATTAGTTATTGTTGTTAATCTTATGTTAAACTTTATCATGTGTGAGTGTCTATGAAAAAACAGTATATATAGGGGTTAGTACTACCTGTAGTTTCAGGCGTCCACTGGAGGTGTTGGGACATATCCCCCATCGATAAGGGGGGGACTGCTGTATCTGGTTTAATAGAAGACAACTGGATTCTCATATCTGCTTCTAATTCAATCTATTGCAATGTATTATATTGGTTGCAATATATGAAAAAATGGCCTCACAGGAAGGAATATTTTATTATAGTTTATAAGCAACTGTGGCTATTCCTTATTTATTATTAAGGCTTATGTGCTTTCAAGGTATTAATTATTATTATTAAATTTAATTACTAAAGATTATTAAGCTTATACACATTAAGCAAAAATTAAGAAGGTATGCAGGTTTAAAGAGAAGACAGAGGTGGAAGTGGGCCTGTAAACATTGGTGTGGCTCAGTAAATGTTTGATCTTTTTAAAAAGAAAACAATGTTTTTGCTTTGTCAGAGTAGGACATAGCTAGAAATAAACGTTAGTTTAGGCCTCTGGTTTTTAAGAGTATTTTGCTGTCATTACTGACTGTAGTTTTGTTTCCTGTTTGTATTTCTCAGAGTGTCGAGGCCTAAGCCCCTGCTGCCCTTATACATATCCTGAATGGCAGCCTCGTCCTGACTCTTGACAATAGGCCTTTCTCTGTGATTTGACAATCAGGCCCCCAGGCGCCGGGCGGTGGTGGAGGAGGGGCGTGGTGCCGGTGCCCAGAGAACACTCAGTGGGTTACCCAGTCATTATGCAGTCTTGTTACACAGAATGGAAAGCGCTGGCATGTTTCTGTGAACAGCACTCCTGGTAGCTTCAGACTGGTCCACAACAAGGACAGAATCCCTAGCCGTCCCCACTAGGAGCTGCTTCAGAGCGCATGGGCACATGATCAAAGAAGTGCAATCCTGCGAGCTCAGCTTCCATGCTTCCATGTCCTCATCTCCTCTGTGCTCAGCAGCTAGCTGCCTCCTGTCTCCTCCCTGTGGCCGTCTCCTGGCCTCCTTCCTTTCCTTCTTCCCAATGCCTCTGACTGCCCGGAGTCCCCATGACTGTCTTTCTCCAGAGCTTCCTTTTCATACTTGGGCTCCCCTCCTATCCGGGGTCAGAATTATATAAAAGGGAAATTCCAGTGGTGTGGCAGGAAAATGAGGACGTGATCTGATTATTCACAAAGGGTTATGTGTTTTCAAGGTATTTAAGAGAGCATCCTTTTGCTTTTAGAGGGGGTGGGAGTGGTACAAGGAAGGGGGAGAAGAGTACGAGGAGGAAGGACAACTCAATTTTATAATTCCTTGCTTTGCTGATGATTCTCAAACTTGAATATGCATCGGAATCACCCAAAAAGCTTTTAAAAATGCAAAGCTGGTCCCAGATCAGACCTGTAGAATCAGAATATCTGGGGTTGGACTACAGAAATCTGAATTACTGCAAAGTTCTAGAGCCTTCTAACATTTGCTCCATAAAACTTGAATTTAAAGGGGAGTATCTATCTGATCTGAGTAAAGGCTCTATAAGCATTGGCTGCCTCCACCCTTAAGGCACTATTATAATATGGTATGCTACAAACAATATAAACAGACCAAGAGTGCTTATTGAATTAAATTCTATACATATTACGACAAAAACCTAACAAATTAGGCACATTAAATATGTGCATTTTATCACATCCCAATCATACCTCAATAACACTGTAAATTTTAAAGGTTCCAAATGAAAAAGCATAAAATAAAATCTGTGGCATCTTCAAAAAAAATTTCACACGTATTTCTAAGTGCTAGATGCTAAGTATACAAAGACGGAAAAACTGTAAGATCCATCAACCATGAGGGGCAAAAGGCACATAAACATATACATTCTTACACACACATATTACCAGTTATTGAGTACTCACTGCGTGGCCCCTCTTCTAACTTTTACATACATCAATTCGTTCAATCCTCACAACGCCATGGGTAGGTACAAATATTATTTTGCCATCATACAGATAAGACAGAGAGGTTAAGTAACTAGACCAAAGTTACAAAACTAATAAAGTGACAGGCCAGGATTTAAATCCAGGCTCTATCACTTGATGTTATTGGTGTGATTGGGCTGCCATAACAAAATACCACAGACTGGGTAGCTTAAACAATAGAAGTTTCTCACAGTTACAGAGGCTAGAAGTCCAAGGTGAAGTTGTCAGCAGGTGTAGCTTCTCCCGGGGCTTCTGCCCTTGGCTCCCAGTGCCTATTCACTGTGTCCTCACATGGCCTTTCCTCTGTGTGAGCACATCCCTGGTGTCTCTTTTTCTACTTATAAGGACACTGCCATATTGGAATAGGGTCCACCCTCATAGCCTCATTTAAATTTAATCACCTCTTTAAAAACCTTACCTCCAAATATGGTTACCTTTGGGGCTACTGGGGTTTGAGACTTCAACATAGGAATTTTGGTGGGAACACAAGTCAATCCATAACACCTCATGACTGTGTAACCTCAAGGAAGTTACTGGACCTTCCTAGGCCTCAGTTTCATCAATCGTAAAATAGTACTATGGAGAATCAAATGAGATAATTCATGTAAAATGTTTAGCAAAGTGTCTGGCACAGAGTGTCATCATTATATAGATGAGGAAAACAACGGAGACAGATGGTGGCTTGCCCTGTTTTAATTTAGCAGAATTCTTACACTACAGAATATGACCTTTCTGTATACCAAATGCATAATCTAGGAGAATTTTATACAACTTGTAAATTTTCTGCATCTCTCACTTCCTGCTTCCTCACACTATTTTTCTTACTTTATTACATACAAGGGAGGAAGAGAAGGGGAAGCTTAAATTAATAGAAATTTAGTTAGGGAAGTATACTACTTTTCTGGAATGTATGTGAATTTCATTCATCTTTTCTCCTAATTTGCAAAGACAATTGGCTATAGTCACACACAGTGATGATACCTCATAAGATCAATACCTATTTTTTTTTTTTTTTTTTTTTTTAGCTGAGCCATCCTGCCACCTGTTGGCAGCTCAGCGGCTGCTCAGCTCAGGCCGGACTCGAACTGGTGTTGCTCAGAGCTCAAACTCTTGAACAAGCTCTTAACCAACTGAGCCACTCGGCTGGCCCTGATCAATACCTATTTTTTAACTACTAAGAAATAAAAGCAACTTGATGCATTTTTTAAAAATTAAGATTGTATTTTACGTTTGCCTAGTATTCTACACGTATTACACCCATTTAATCCTCAATACAATCTGATAATATTGTTTTATTCAGCCCTAAAACAGTCACATGAAGAAGGAATTATTCACATTTTATAGCTGAGGGAACAGAAGCACAGCAAGGTTAAATGTTTTTCTTTAATGTCACAAAGCTTGACAAGGACTGGCAGAGCCAGAATTCTCACTGACATCTTCAAGTCTAACTAAGGCCCCAGTTCTCCACTGAGGCCACCCACTACACCTTGGCAAGTTGCAATATCTGGTTTTCTCGATCTTCACGCTTGCACAAACAGAGCAGGACTCAGCAAATAAATCAGTCTAATTTGGGGCAACCCAGACTCAGCTGCAAGGAACCTTCCACATCCTTGGTATAGGCCAAGTTTCCTGACAATGTTGACCTCCACCAATGCCTTGGACTGATGGCTCTTCCAAGGCAACAACCATAGTGCCCTTCTTCCCCAGTGTCTAGCACACTGGGTGCTCATTTAAGTTCAACGGTTATTTGAGAAATGAGAGTTCGAGTAAATATTTGAATCATAGTAAATTTTTCCTTTAGTGGTGGCAATGGGTGCTTTTCAGCCACCAGCATACCATAAAAAATACCAACAAAAAAAAAAGCATTTATTAAAAACACACACACACACAAAACAAAACAACAAACAAAAAAAACCACCTCTCTCTCATGGTCTACAACAGGGCGTTTCCAAGCCCAAATTCTATGATTCCATGGCAGCAGATTCCTGAGATGATTAAACCCACCACCTTGAGCACCAATTATGGGCACAATGCAATTGGATTCCCCAGTTCAGAACCACCACAGTGTTCTTAGTCTGTGGTATGCTTCCAGGAAAGCAACAATTCTGCGTATGTGACAGGGAAGTCCACAATCCCCAGGGGGAGCTGTAATGGATGATAAGGTTGATCTGAGTCACAGTGGAACTGCTGTTTGTCAAGGCCCCTGTGTCGTAAAAATAAGCTATATTAAGACAAATCGTGCTAACTTTTATTTTCTCAAGAATATACTGCTGTTTGGGCTTTTTTCTTTTTTAGCTTCCAGTTTGTTTTGCCATGAGCAGGCAGGCAAGTTGTGACCCTGCCATGGAAACTATCTGACCACTTCTGAGCTATTCTGTACACAGGGAAGGGAGGTAGGCAGAGCCAGCCAGAGCAGCGTCCTAAACTGCTTTAAGCTCTCATGTAACTTCAGGAACTTGTGCTGTCCAATATGTTCATCTCTCTTGCTTTTGTGTACCCTGTTGTGAACTGGCCATTACCTCCTGGCTACCTATTTCACAGAGCTGTTGTAGCAGATTTAAAATAAGTATTTGAGCTCCTAGAAATAGCATTCAATAAAGAACCGAAGGGATAAAATATTACGAGCATTACAATTCCTGTCTGAATTAATCTTTTCAAAGTACTCTGAGATCTGAGGCAGGCAAGCAAATTCACTAGGAAAGGAAAGGGTTACTCTCTAGGTTATTCTAAATCAAGTTATCCTACAAATATTCTTTTCTGATGCCTTAATCAAGAGAGAAATTTCAGGGGGAAAAATGAAGAGGCATACAAATGGAATAATTCTGAAAACAGCTAAATTAAAATGTTAATTTATCCACTCATCACTATAATAAATATTTATTAAATATATGCAATATATAAAGCACCAAGCTAGATGCTGTAAGGATACAGAATCATGTAAGAAATGTCCATATATTGTCCTAGAGTGCAACTGCACCATAAGATGAAACTTTCATTTAGCTTTCCTTCCCAAATAAACAAAGGTTTGAAGTTTCCCTAGTACGTGGAAGAACAAAACTGTTTCTCTATTATGACTTTGTGGCTTCATAGAAAATGTTTAGAACACATTGGGGGAGAAGCTCTTTTATCTATTAGTTTCCATCGACAAGCAGCAGCTTTCTCAAGAGTGACTGAGCTACAGAATGACTATAAATTCCACAATAACCTGATTAAATCTGACAGGCACATGATGTGTGTGGGGGGAGTGGGGGCGGGGGGGGGAGGATAAAGAAACCCATGTGACCTTCAATTTCAATAAGAAAATTTGAAACGTATTGTCAGAGAAAGCAGGAAGATGAAGATCATGTGGTTTGGAAAGAAGATTAAGAATGATAGGACAGAAATATTCCAAATAACATCAAGTCACTTGGGATTCTCTGAATGCCCTGCCATATTAAATCACATACGGCTATGCAGTGAACAGTTAAGGCCTATCTCACTCCTCACTTCTGCTACTGACTGAGCTTGAGAAAAAAAAATAAAAATAAGACAACCTTTTCAAGTTATTTGATCAAAGGCAGAAATTGTAGCCTGGACATTTAAAGGAATAAACTCATGAGGTACGGTAAAAGATGTGTTTAGCAATTAGTCAGTGTCCTGACTCAATTAACTTAAAACAGAAAGATCCACATTTCCTTAAAGCTTTACTGGTATTAGTTTGCTGGAACTGACTGTGCCAATATATAAATTTTGTGTGTGTGTTTACTTTTCCTCCCCCTAGATTTATGGCTAAATTGTTCTCAAAAATTGGATTTCTTAATATCTGCTTCTTCCACTGTTAATATCCTATTTTTCCAAAGCCACAGAACTGATGTTCTTCAACAAATAAAGTGAATACTGAGAACCAGCTCTTGTGTCCAAGGATGAGGAAATAAAAAAGAGTTTATGCTCCAAGGCAAATACTAGGGCATACTCACAATAAGGTCAAGATCACATTAAGAGAATCTACAGCACATCAAACAAAATTTTGTACTTATAGTTCTGATCAAGCCAAACCATCTTTCAGAATAGCCAATCCCAAACAAGATTGCTGTATTTGGAATTCAGACAGCAAGGATGGGCAGCTTCTTCACAGAAATGGAAAATGACACTCGGCCAGCTCTCTGTCCCGTGGTGTAATCTCACATGCAGTGCACGAACAATTCTTAGTTATTCATTTTTCTTCTTACAAATGAAAAGTAGATCAACTTACATGGCTCTCTGGCAATGAACTGAGGTACAGTGTTGGGCAGAGGAGTACTGGGGTTTGGAGTCCCTACTAGTTTGTTCTTGGCCATCTTCGTGTTTGCCTTAGCAAACTCTAGTCGTAGTGTTTGCGGAATTTCAGGATCAAAGCGGATGCCCTTTGGAAATAGAGAACAAATGGAAGATGTTTTCATTTCCTTAGACTCAAACCGGAATGGTGACAAAATAAACACACCAGTAAACCCTGGCCTATCAAAAAAAGGGGGGGGAAGGTCAGCAAGAGCTCTCATTCTCACTGTTTACACAGAATACACGAAAACGTAACACAACATGTCCAGAAAGTCAGGGAGATTTAGTTTACTTAATTTTCAGTTACATGGGTTTTCAAGTTTTCTACATGGTTTTTCTTCTTGGACAAAAAGATTCAAGTTCAAGTTTTAAACCTGGACCAGCAAATTTCTTTCACAGTTAAAAACCTCAGTTAATGGCTACCAATAAGAATAAAAGAATCATTGTAAAGTCGTTTACAATACTAGAAAGTCTAACACCTGAAATCCCTGAAGTCCTAGGCTTGGCCAGTGTTCTAACACTGACTTAAAACAGTGGAATTCTTCAATACTTTAGCTTTATCACCTATGAGAGGGAAACTTTCCCATCCTTTTCTAAGGAGAGCTTTCATAACAGTGATACATGTACTATGAGTTACTAAGAAGACAGGAACTAAACAGTTATAAGATTTCAATATAACTAGTAGCATTTATTTCTAGTTAGCTTATTAATTTATATAAAATCTGAATGTCTTGATGTTGTTAAGTCCTGATTTTCATTATAGCTGGCTTATTAGCTACATGGATAGAGAAACAGCAGATTATATGGGCCAAAGAGAGGATAGTAATTTCAATTACCCTTGACCCTAGCAGTGCAGTTTACCTAAAACAAAACCTATTCAATGAAATATTGGGTTTTCGGAAAAGTCATGATGCATTTTTGCAACGAAAAACATAGAAAAAATAAGTCATGACTTTTCCGACAACCCAATAAATCACAAACACTATAAAATCTTAAAATACAAGATTTAGGGCAAGATAATTCTATTCTGAAACCCTCCCGCCATTCAAGAATGCCTCCATTGCTAAGTATGACAAATCTCATTATATCTATGTCCAATAGCATGGATTCTGAACCCAAATAGTAGTATCAAAAAGATATCCCAGCCTTTTGAGTATTTTGAACCTTGCCTCTGCTCCACCCGCTCCAAACTCTTTGGAGTGTACTTTCTTTTCTAATAATGGCCCTTGAGCCATTCTCTACTGCTCGGGCCTGCTTCTGCTTCTTTGAAATGTATTTTTACTTCCAATAAACTCCTTTTCTGCAACTTAAAAAAAAAAAAATCCCAGTACAGTGCATAAATGTACATCCAAATCAGCTTAGGTCTCATGTTTGTCTGCATATGTTCTGGAAAAGGAGTGAAGTCCTGAAAATGAGTATGCTAAAAATACACGTGGGCCTGTGGGCCCCAAAGCCCTCCTTCTTCTTCTTAATTAGTTTGAAGAAAAGAGAGCAATTTCCACAAGAAATTAGCAAGAATCTCTGACTCTGCAGACCAGGATGAACAACTCTGAACTCCACAGGCTTAGCTCCAAAGATGAGAGAAGGAGCCTGTGACTGGAAGGTAACAACAATAAGAGAAGTAAGGTAGGGGAAGAGTTAGAAAAGAGAGGTCCTCAGAGAGATACACCAAAAAGCCACCAGTCCCTGGCCCTCAGATGTCCTGGAGTGGGTGGAATTTCTTTCTGAGCCTGATTTACCCATTCTCTGAGAAGAAACCAATTGAAGGTGGCCAACAGGTAGGGGTGGGCAGGAAGCAAAGGAATCCACTTGTGCAGCCCTAACCAACAACACAAAGTAAAAAGGGGGTGCCAGTTACATGAAATATGAAAAGAAATTCTTTAACTGGTCTCAGTTTTAGCTGTGTTTTAATTTGGAAAATGTTAGTATTACCTTGCCAAAAACATACATAAAGAAGAAGGGAGCCTTCTAAAGAATTTGCCCCCATCCGCTTCCACTTAAGAGCATTTTACTCTATCAACGCTAATATCATAACAGAATACATATTTCCAAATATGGACCTAAAGAGCTGTGGTCTTGCTGGGAGGCAGGCACAGTCCCTGGCTGTCATTTAAAGGATGCTGTGGTAGATGGTAGCACTCATATATTCAGATCACACACCCTCAGCCACACAGAGTAACAACTTGCCATCAACTTCAGGATGTCTTCACTGGCACTCAACTCCACCAACCTTTTCGTGAAGAAGCAACTTTCCTAAACCTGAGCCCAGGCCTCTACCTGAGCACGTGGCCAAGGCCATTGTAATGCGAGAGCATCCTGGGACCTGCAGGTGGTCCTCTGGAGCTTCTAGCCTCTAATATAAGCCTGCACATCTGAATCCTATGCCTCAGCTTTTTCGCTGGTGTTCCAGAGCCAACTGAGGCTCCACACAATGTGCTTCCCTCTTACACAACCTGGGCTGGTGGCTCGGGTCCCAAAACCTGCTGAAGGGAATCTCTACCACTTCCCTCCCCCCTCTTCATACCCTTCCTCCCCATTTGGGCTAAAATAACACCGCCATCATGTTCCAAATCAAAGTTCCAGCTCCTTATTAAAAAAAAAAAGAAAAAAAGAAAAAACAGAAACCTCACAAGTTAAAATGACCTAATTTGTTTGGCAGCTTATTCAGAGGCTGGAGGCTTAGAATACAAGCCACATTCCTCTAACATCTTTAGCAGCAATACCATATTTGGTAATCAATATCCTGCTCAGCTCAGTTTCTATCCACAGGGATTAGCCAAGCCCAAAACACTTTAAATGCTCAAGGATGATGAAGAGGAGGCAGAGGGGATGGTGGGATAGGGACAACACGGAAGTGAAGAGGAAGAAAAGAAAAAGAGGGGAAAGATGAAAAAGGGGGATAGATAAGGAGGAGACATGAAAAAAACAGAAACAAAAAACAAAAAGAAAAACCCTTGTGCTTTTAATTAAAGCCTAAGATTATTTTCTGGCCACAGTGACTTCACATTAAATGCTGTCAGGATAAAATTACTGCCAAGTCAAAGGGGAAATCTGTGCCTTTCAAAATCAGCTTTTTCCTCTCTTGTTTATAATTCACCAAAACCCTTCATATAATGAACAGAAACTTTTCCTGTTGTAAATGCTGTCTTATTTACATGGTGACCAGAAAGCACAGTTTCTGGATATCAGCATGATATCAATTTGAGAATAAACAGTTACTTAGAAACAACCCAATCTGATTGCCTACAGGGACAGTCAACAGTCTCTTCAAGATGCTCTAAAAACACTGTGACCAAAGCAACACAGGTTCACTATGATCTACGAAGGCTGGACTCCCCACGCAGGGCCAACTCTGGGCGGTATAAAGACACTGTTGATAAATAATGTATGCTATTGGGTTGTCAGAAAAGTCATGATGCATTTTTGCAACAAAAAACATAGAAAAAATACATCATGATTTTTCCAACAACCCAATAAGTAGTCTAGTATACATAAGAATGTAGCAGGGCAGTTTCAAATCCATATGCTTATCTGTTATAGGCTGACTGTGTCCTCCTAAAATCCCTATGTTGAACCCCAATGTGATGGTATTTGGAGGTGGTGCCTTTGGGGAGTAATTAGGTTTAAATGAGGTCATGAGGGTGGGGTCCCTATGATGGGATTAGTGCCCTTGGAAAAGGAAACACCAGAGATCTCTCTTTCCAAGAGCACACATGCACCAAGGGAAGGCCATGTGAGCACAGAGAGAAGGCGGCTGTCTCCAAGCCAGGAAGAGGACCCTCCCCAGATACTGCACCTGTTGGTAACTTCATCTTGGACTTTCTAGCCTCCAGAACTGAAAGAATTAAATGTCTGTTGTTTAAGCCACACGGTCTATGGTATTTTGTTATGGCAGCCTGAGCTGACTAAGATATAAGATATCATGCTAACAGTTTTCTTTCTTGGGCCACGATTCCTAAAATACCTCATGATACTCTTTCTGAACCTTCTGTGTTCTCATACAGGTAAATCTCCCTTTCTCTACCAACCCCATCCACAACCCCACCTTTCTGCTCACTGCAGGTCATTCAACCCATGAGAACAATTTTATTCAACAACCTTTGCAATGTCTCATATAGATGTATGTGATCACTAGAAGGCCTAATAATTCAATCTCAAATGCTATAGAGAACAATTGGAGGCTCCAAAGGAAAATTCAAACTCTGCATTTACATACTACAATGCTTAAAGCAAGTCAGTTATTGCATTCAGGGCTTTGTCGAGGGAATTTTCTTAAATCCTCTTTTTATTTCTGTTTCTCTTACATGTAAATAAAGCTTAAGAATTATTTGTAAGTAGAAAGATTAAAGAGAGAATTTTCTGGACTTATTGAGAGACTGGAACTGACCAGATAGGAAGCAATTTGAGCCTCCCTGGAAAGAGAAGTTAGTTGGGATGGCTGCTCTGTTGGTCCTTCTTCTCTGAAAAAGGCACTGAGAGGCAAACATCTGGGTTCTGTGCCCTTATTCTCCTGACAATAGCTGACTATTTAAGCTGGGGCAGATGCTGCCCAAAGAGACCAAACATGGTTCTTCTTCTGGAGCTTTTAACCTTGAGTATATAGATACAGAAAATGGAGGTAGTTGGAGCTGAGCCACCTAATAGTCTCCCACTAGAGAAAACATCTTCAAACTCCTGTCACTGAGGTCCTTCAGAGCTGTCCTGATGCCTGGGGGAGTCTTATTTATTTGGTCCCTCCAATTCTGTCAGCTACCGGGTATCCCAGTGTCCTTATGAACGATTTTATCATTAAAGTAAGTCAGCTTATCAGTCCTTGATAACTACTTTTAGGGACAACAGAAGCGTAAGTTAGAGAAAAAATGGTAAAGAATGAAGAAAGGCTGTATGTATATATTGAGAATGATACCCATGGCAGTATGTTAGGGAAAAAATAATAATCATTATTTAGTAGTATTGGGGGCAGTAGGGGAGGAGGGGAGATTCTGTATATGTGGGGGTGTGTGAACACATTCGTCCTATCTATGTAAGCTCTGGGGATGTTTATAATGTAAAAACCAACCAGTTAATAGAGGAAACTTTGGTAGTGATGGTGGTGGGGCTGGGGGATTTCTATTCTGTACAATTTTGTATTGTTAGAACTTACTATAGATATGTATATTTTATGAAAAGTTATAATTTACAAAATCTGATACAGATTAAAAAAAAAAAGGGAGAAGAGCTGGAATACGGACTCTCCTATGGAGTGGTAGCAGAGTCAGAGCAGAACAAGAGTAGGAGACACGTAGACTTCCTGGCACAGGGTACTCAACCAGCTAAGCTCGTGTTTTCTATTAAGTGTTTTAAAAATACTTTATTTTGAAATAATTTCAGACTTTTATAGAAAAGTTGCAGACATAGTACAAAGAATTCCCATATACTCTTTGCCCAGATTTCCCACATAAACTTTTCCCCCCTCCCTGAATAGTTTAAGAGTAAGTTAAAAGTATGATGCCCCTTTACCCTTTACAGTTTGATTTCCTAAAACCAAGGACACCTCTTTGTTTTCCGGATCCAAGATCTAATCCAGAATCATACATAGCATTCAGTTGCCATCTCTTTAGTATCCTGAAATATTTTCCTCAGTCCTTGTCTTTTATGACCTTGACATTTTTGAAAATTACATGCTTTTTTGTAGAATGACCCTCAATTTGGGTTTATCTGATTTATTTCTTGATTAGATTCAGGTTATGCATTTTTGGCAGCAATATCACAGAAGAGACGTGTCATTCTCAGTGCATATCAGGAGGAACATGATGTCATTTTTGTCCCATTACTGGTGATAATAACTGATCATTTTCCAAGTTTCTCATGGTAAGGTTACTATTTTATTCCCTTTTTAATTAATATCTCATAGGGAAATACTTTGAGACTATATAAAAATTTTGTTTCTCTTTAGAGTTTTACCCACTAATTTTAACATCTACTGATGATTATTACCTGAAGCAATCATTACCATTGTGGTTGCCAAATGGTGATTTGCTAATCCCATCATTCCATTTGCATTTATTAGTTTTCTATTCTAAGGAAAGCTTCTCCTTTTGCTTTGGTTATTATTTATTCATTAATGTGTCATTCATTCACTCACTCAGACATCAGTACTGATTCATAGCTTATTTTATTCTAAGATCTATAATTTATTACTATTTTTTTGGTGCTCAAACTTCCCCAAATTTGTATGTACACACATGTATACACACATGCTTTCACAGTCACACCTATTTAGATATATTAAAAACATACATTTGTACTAATACCTCCAACTGCAATCCAACATGATTGGGTTAATTCTAGCCTTCCTTTTTCTATATTTTTAACTCCTCTGAATCTTAGCTCTCATTAATGACTATACATTTACTTATTTGCTCAGTACAGAAATGCATACTAAGTAGTTTCAGAATTGCTAAACAATAGCAGCATAAAAAACAAACTTAGTAACTGCAGTTCAATATTTACTTGGTTATATTTGTCTTTAGCCTAAAAGTATATAGCCAATATGTGTATTCAAGAATTATCTGGGGGACGGCCGGTTAGCTCAGGTGGTTAGAGCGCAGGGCACAGTGCTCATAACACCAAGGTTGCCAGTTCGATACCCACATGGGCCACTGAGCTGCGCCCTCTACAACTAGATTGAAACAACTGCTTGACTTGGAGCTGATGGGTCCTGTAAGAACACACTGCTCACAAAGAATTATTTGGTTTTGTTCTCCTCATCCTCCCACCTTCAGAGTGACTGTATTATTCATTTCAAATACAGTTAGATTCATTTGTTTCTATTTATACTCAGTTTGGGATCTCTCCCCATCCTTGTCTTCACTTTATTTTCTCTGAATTTATGTATTTATTGCAGGTAAAATTATTTTACCATTAAAAAAGTTAAAGTTAATTCATCAACCTATTTTATCTTTCTGTTTACCCATTTATGAGTAACTTTATGTATGTTGACTAAAAAGCTGAGGACCCAGAATTTTATCAGCACTCACCGCTTGCTGTGACTTACTGATACTGAACCTTTTGAAAGAAGATTCTAAATAACCAAAGATTTTTAAATGTCACTTATAATTTTTTGTTTAATTTTCAATTGCTTATTGAAATATATTGAAATGTTTAAAAAAACACGGGGTGTGTGTGGGGGGGTAAAGATAACCAAAGCTAAAGTTGCTCTAATAAACACTGCTATAAATGGACAGTTAACTGTGTGGTCTGAACGTGAGGGAGTAAAGCATTCTCAAGGATGAGCTGTGCTTGATGTCTCGCTTCTCCTGTTGAGTCCTGAACCACAAACCTTTACAAAGTCACAAGATGGGCAAATTCAAATGTTTAAGAATACTATTCCATTCAGATGAACTATACGAAATTCAACTGGAAAGTAACAGGCCGCCTCTGCCACTCACTCCACTGTCAGTGGTCTCTGCTATCCTGGCGGAGTCAGCCACAAGTCTCCCACTCCTTTCAAAGAGAAGGGCATTTCCTATCAGAACCTCCTGGTGTTTCACACACCCCATCCTGATACAGTGACCTAGTGGGTCTGAGGCATACTTATCAAACCATACGGAACTACTTTTTTTTTTGGGGGGGGGGCGGGGGGAGAGGGGAGGGTAGCATAAAGGTAGTAAAGTAGCAGCAATTTCATAAGATTCAACTTAATATGCTGAGTTTCCTGGTTGAGTCATAAAAGCTTCTTACTTGCCCCTTTCTCCATGCCCAACTCAAAATGAAAATCTACTTCTACATTAAGGAATGTGGAGCACTCAGAAAACCCTGCCTAAGCAGGTGTCTGTGCTACAGGGGAGAAGTAATTGCACTTTAAGTTATAGCTATTTAATTCATTCTGACTTCTAATACAGAATGAAAATGAAAAATTTCTTATCAAAGCTATATATATAGTACAATAAAATCCCAGTGTATGAAAATACATTTTCTTTTGTAATAATCTTCTTAGTTCTTTCCTAGCCTTGAGAATCTCCTAAGCTTTACAGATGAGGTCAATGAAATCCCCATGCTTTGTCCAGGAGATAATAAGAACCTGAAGAGGGGAGCTCAAGTCAAGGTCAAATTTAATACTGAACCCTCTCTGACTTTGTAATCTAACCTCAGTACCTGGATCTTGTCTTCTCTGCCTATTAACACCATCCTCCTTATCTTGGTTTCTGATCCTCTGTGGGGAGGGGAGTTCTGACAAGCCTCTTCAAGGCTTATCTAAGCACAGACCCCAGTAAATCTCCAGGGCTGCTTCATGACCTGCTGTTAGAACCTCCAATACTCAGAGCTCCACCACGTGGTAGCTGATCTGCCTGGTACCCAGTGCTGGCCTTTCTTATCACTGACCTATCCTGAGTTATAACTTACATTTATATTTCTCTTTTTGAAGGTAGTGATTATTACCCTACAAGGCAAAAGAAATCAGATAGTGTAGTGGAATTTGGGGTGGGGTGGTAAAGTGATTTCCTTCTGAATTATCAAAATTATCAAGCATTAAACAGAAATGTTGAACCAACACTGCTAGTTGCTATAAGCACTGATACATAAAACAGTGTCCATGGGGAAGGAAAAACCAATTCAATTCTCACGAGTAACTTAAGGAGAATGGCATACTCAGCAGATGGTGTGGGGGGTTTGTACAGCATTTATATTCTAATTAACTGAGATCATGGTTTGGTTGAGCTTTAATAAATAACTGTTCAATTTCTATGTAACCTCTTGGCTTTTTCCATAAGAAACTAAATGCTCCAACTAAGTGTTATCTTTGCTAGTTGACTAGAACAAGCTAATAAATCGGTTCTCTCTCCTACTGCAAAGTAGAACAAACTAATAAATAATAAATAGGATAAGCATGCAAGTAAATGAATGAATGAATGAATGATTTTAAATACCTATTCTTATATAAGTTGTACTCAAAAAATTTCCAGTCATAGCATGTAGGGGAAGATATGGGCGAGAAATTCAGAGGTTGGAGGTGGCTTAATTATACTATACTACATTCAAAAGTTTTTTCATTCAACCACAAAATGCATTTGAGTCCTTACTAAGTGACCAAACACTGAAGTTCATTTTACTTATGACTTAACTTTCTATTTATTTAATGTTAATTTAACTGAAAATTCGATGTTCTTATTTTAAAAATTGCTGGAATATCATATGTACTGATTTTATTAGATATTATAAATACTTTTATAACCTGTTTATGAAATATAATTCACATATCATAAAATTCACCCTTTTATGTAAAACTCAATGATGTTTAGTATAGCTATAGAGTTGTGCAACCATCACCACTATATAGCTTTAGAACATTTTCACCACCCCCAAAAGAAACTACCCATTAGCAGTCGCTCCTTAATTCCTCCTTCTTTCCTTTTCACTCGCTTCTGACCACTAATCTACTTCCAATCTTTGTGAATTTGCCCATTTATTCTGGATATTTCATATAAATGGAATCATATAATATTGGTCTTTTATGACTGCTTCTTTTTCCCAGGATAATGTTTTCAAAGTTCATCTATGTTGTACCATGCAGCAAGTAGTACATAATTATTTTTATTGCTGAATAATATTCCATTGTACAAATATATTACACTTTGTTTATCCTGTCATCAGTTGCTATATATTGGGTTGTTTCCACGGTTTGGGCTGCTATGAACACTGTGTACAAGTTTTGATGTGGACATGTGTTTTCAATTATCTAGGAGTGAAATTGCTGGATCATGTGGTAGTATGTTAAACTTTTTGAAGAACTGCAGAACTGTTTTCCAAAGGGCCACACCATTTCAACCTCCTCAAAATTGAGGATCCCAATTTTTTCACATCCTTGTCAACACTTGTTATTGCCTGTCTTTTGTATTTTAGCCATCCTAGTAGGTACAAAGTGGTATCTCATTATGGTTTTGATTTGTATTTCTCAATGCAGTTATACTTTTAAAAATTTTGTAAAGAGCACTAGGAATAAAAGCCTCCTATTTTCAAAGAGCATTTTGGTCACAAGGAAAGGAAATAACCTTGGGACTACAAATCTTTCAACATAAAAAAGGGACAGAAGTTGAAACAATTAACTTTTACCTTTTAGAAGTTAAAAACACAAGTTAGAACTATAAACTTTTCTGAAAATTATTGATAGGCATGTCATTCCCCTCAGAAACTATGTAGGTAAATACACACTTTAGAGATAGTCTGAGGATTTAGGAGACCAAACTGGATTTAGTTTTCTGAGTACTGTCAGCTTTCTCTTCTATTGGCAGCATAAAACATTCAATCAGATTAGAAACAGACGCTAGGCAAGGTATATGCAGAAGTTTCCTGAGGACTCTGAAAACAATTGTTACATTCAGTTGGAGCCTTAAAGTAACTCAATGGCATGCCAAAGAGAAACTCGCATCTGGGTAATTTTTTACAGTGGAGTGGATGGGGCTCGTTCAGAGACATCAGTGTGGACAGAAGTGAAAGGAAGAGCTGCATGTTATAAATAGAGATGACTGGAGGAAAAGAAATGGGAGGGAAATAAAAAATTTCAAAATTTTCTCCCAACTCCATACTATTTCTGAACATGAATAAGTAGAAATTTTCCATCATTTATAAAAATGTCATTGTATCACAAATGATAACTTGTGATGCCCAAACATTTAAAAAAAAACAAAACTATCTGTGAGCAAAGATGACAGAAGCAGGGGACTGGTAGAGAATTGGGTCAGGTTCTCTGTTGCTAGGTAGTAGAGGTTTACCTACACATAAAGCATGAAACTCACAGAATTTTAGTGCTGAATTTTTGGGACCCCCTAACCTAGTAGTTTTCAACCACAGGTAGTCTCCTCATTGCCACCTCCCACCATCCCCAAACTCCTTACGGACGTTCAGAAATGTGTGAGGGTGTTTTTGGAGTGTTCCATGACTGAAGACCACACTCATTCAGTGGGCAGGCCAGGATGTTAAAGTCCTACAACAAGCAGGGCAGTCCCATACAATTTAAGAATAATCTCACCCAAGGCCAGCCGAGTGGCTCAGTTGGTTAAGAGTTGGCTTAAGAGCGTGAGCTCTGAGCAAAAGGGCTGCCGGTTCCATTCCCACATGGGCCAGTGATGCTGCGCCCGAGCTGAGCTGTCACTGAGCTGCCAACAGGTGGCAGAATGGCTCAGCTGGTGTAACAACAAGATTGCCTGTTCGATGGTGGGCTACGTCCTTAGTCCCGCAACTAAGACTGAACTCAGCTCCTTGAGCTGAGCTGCCACCTGGATGGCTCTGTAGATAGAGTGTGTGCTCTTAACAACAAGGCTGCTGGTTTGACTCCCACATGGGATGGTGGCTACGCCCACCCGCAACTAAGATTGAAAACAGCACCTTGAGCTTAGAGGCCACAAGCTGCAGATGGGAAGCCAGATGGTGACTGGTGCCCTCCACAACGAAGATTGAAGAACAACAACTTGGCTGGTCCCCTTCCCCAATTTCCCAACACTGTTCCCCTCCCCCAATTCTCCCAATAAAATCTTTAAAATCATCATCATCATCATCATCTCATCCAAAATGCCAAGAGCTTCTCCAACACAGACGAAGACATTAAGATCCAGAAAAGTCAAGTAACTCACCTAGATTCAGGGTTAACTCCTGTGATTGTGTGCGCGTGTGTGTAGATTACAGTTCTGTGAAGTTCATTATTTCACAAAGACTACATTATTTTCAGATAATAATGGAGGTTGTTGTTCAGCTCAGCGTGCTGAAATTTAGATAGATGTGGGTTCCAAAATGGGAATGAACAAGTGAGGCGAATCCAGTGATGTAAACTGTATTTCATACTTTTCCTAAATATGGGCACTGCTTGCAGAAACATCAGGACTTTTAACACAATAGCCCGTGCTGTTGGGTCATAGCCCATTAAGAAGCTAGCAGACCGATTACACCCTGTTTTTCTTATTAATCCAACTACTTCAAAGGGCTTGCCCTGGATTTGCTAATTAGGATAATCCACGGCTCTTTGTCGTCCTTGCCTAAGCAATCACCTGAAAAGAATGTGTCCTTCCACACTGGTAGTATATCTGGATTATACCTCAAGAAAGAGACCCCTTTCCACAGGCTCTTTGTGGGAATACGTGGCCATATGCACTGAAGCTGGGCTATGAGTCCAGGTACAATTCCCTGCTCCATTGCCAGAAAATTCTTTAATTCTACCTGGTTTCATCTCCTCCACGGAGAGCTGGTGTGTGTCCTCCTTCTCTTGCCCACTTCTGTTGATTCACACAATCTGAGTAGCTTTTAGGGGGACTGGCTGGTAACTGCAGAGACTGGATCCACTTTGTAGGGGAATTATGGAGAACTACTTCAGAGGTATCTGGATCTCCATTTGACTTGACCATCCACTCCAGCTAAATTTATTTCTTTTCCACTAAAGCATACTTTTTATTAGCCAGCCACCCCCTGTGTATATAACCATGCCCTAGAAGAATCTGCTTTGTATAGAATGACTGTAAAGTCTTGACAGGGGCTTTGAAGAAGCTATAAACTCCATCTTTAACATGTCAACAGAATCAGAGTCAAACAGAGTTTATTTTCCAAAGGGTTGTGAGGGCATGATTATTTGAACTTCTGTCACTATGTTCTCAAACTGGCCTGAAAAGGATGATTGAAAGACCTGGGTTCTGACAATGTTAGGAAGGGGATGTCCCCACTTCAAGCATGGTCAGTTACCCATTAAAGCGATATTTTACAGTGACACTTTAAAATAGATAATATCATGTGGAAAGAAACAGGCCAGAGTGCAGATGGTATTCTTTAGTTCAGGAATCCTGACATTAACATTTTTACGCCAAGGACTTGGAAGGTAAACGGGGGTCAACTGTTCTGGTAGGGAAAAGGAATTTTTAACACACAAGTACTAAATGTGGCAGCCGCTGCCAACAGTCCCTTTCTCTGTATCCTTATGCCTCCTCTCTTGTCTCATTGTCAGACAACGAATGTATCCAAAAACATCGCTTTCCCCTTTCCAGGGGGAAAGAGGTAGCAGCTGCATGACCATCTTTTACTCCTGCTACCTGCTGAACATAAACACTCAAACAAATGGCATCACAATGAAAGCTCAAAAGGAAGCAGTTCCTAGGCAGTAGTTTTCATTGAGTTCAGTTTTTGACCCTGAGAAGATCTTTGGGTGATAGGGGGCAAAAATACAAAACAAGTTTTGATGGTCTACATCTGCTTGATGTTGACCCATGACATTCTAGTCTGATGTCTGTCACTCCACTGGACACCAGAGAAAACTCAGAATTTTGGTGACTAACATCACTTTTTGGGGAAAGCAACAGAGATTCTGCTACAGCCAAGTACTTCCCGGTAGTTGTACAAAGTTTTATGGCTTCACAGCAGAAATTTCAGAGATTAAAGTGATAGTCTAAAGAAATGTAAGATATAAACCATGCTTTATCAATGTAAACATGTAAATAATTTCTAAGTTAGGTGGTTCAGCTATTAAGTCCAGATCATGGGCTTAAATCAGCTACATTGGCACCGAGGAAAAAATAAAACTAAATAATAAAACTAACAAATAAAAGATATCACAGCCCTATTCTTTGCCATAGTTTATATTCCTAAATCAAGCCAGTCTAGAAAATATATACCTTTGGTCACATAGTATATCTGATGAAAAAGCAAGGGTGTTAATTATCAATTACAACTACAAAAATCACTTAAATCTCTTTTCCTAGTGATGGCAAATTGAGCATATCACTTTCATTCATAAAGGCCATGCATCTGTTCATACAGCTTATGCAAAGTACAAAACTCAAGACTGAACTGGGAAGGAATGAGCTTCTACTTACTAATTATATATCCAATACCTCATTTGTAGATGACTATACAAGTCCTTTAAAGATAAAAGGGTTACTGGTGGTGAGACTAGAGTTTCAAGCATGGTGTTGGCACTTCAAGGAAAGGACAAATTACACATAATTACCCACTAATCTTCTAATTATTGAAAATAAGGTGTCTGGCCTGCTTTTGTCTCCATTACATATTAGGCATATGCCGGGCAAAATAAGACTGTGTGTGTGTGTGATAGAGAGAGAGAGAGAGAGAGAGAGAGAGAGAGAAAACTTTATGAACTCTGAGACATGTTTTCTATGTAGAAAAGCAGATGAAGAATAAATCCTACTTGTGAGGTTTGCAGGTTAAGAAAATGCATTTAACACACTCTTTTTAGCTTCTTTTAGCTTTTAGATCTGTTAGGTCATTTGAGGACCCATTTAACTTTCTGTATATGCTTTAAGGATCATTTTGCCAAGTTTACTTTGAGTCTTTATTAGTGGCTGGTGTAGAAGAAAAAAAGAGGTGAGGGTTGGGGAGGAGAGGAAAAACAGTGCTGATATAAACAGACTCTACAATTGAAAAAAGACAGTTGCCTAAACTTTCCAAAACCATTTTGAAAAGACTTCCATTTAAAGATCAGACACAGCCCACAATAAGTCTCCAAGTATATTTTTACAGCCCTGTTTCTGCTTTCCAGTTCTTCAGCATCAAAAGCCCCTCCTCCCACCAGAATCCAGTGGAAACTCCCACACTTGTGTGTGCATAACAAAGTTTAGGTATCTTAATGTTAAATCTTAATTAATATTAAAGTTAGTCTTAAGTTAAATACCAAAAGGAAGTAAAAAACGTTCATTCTAGTTATTGATTTTTAATCTGCATAATAGGATAATGGCAATTCTTTAGAAAGAAAAGGCTGCATTACATTTAAAAAATTAAAAACATTTCTACAAGTCAATGGCTTCATAGACTCAACTTTACTGAGTATAAAAATGAGTGCCATCTACACCAATAAATTACTAATTTGGTCCTCAAAAATCATTTATTAACATCACTACAGATAAATCAATGCATGGGTGGGAAATTTGTTCTCTGATGAATGCAGTAAAAATATAGAAATAAGAAAAGAGGGTAGCATTTGCTCCTTAAACCGGTTTTTAAAAAACTCTAGCACAGACCATCAAATGGTTTGCAACCTCTTTTCAAACAAGAATTTGGAGCTTAGGCACAAGTTAGTTGAAAAGAATGTAAACAGTGAAGTCTAAACTTCGGAAGTTCACTACGAAGTACTTCCTGTGCTTCACAAGGAGCCAAAATAAAATGAATCAAAACAGATCTCACCTCT
This sequence comes from Hipposideros armiger, assembly GCF_001890085.2. NCBI lineage: Eukaryota > Metazoa > Chordata > Mammalia > Chiroptera > Hipposideridae > Hipposideros > Hipposideros armiger. The sequence continues at coordinate 24,969 of NW_017731423.1, read as the reverse complement.
GAGCAACTTAAATCAGCACTCTTGTTCCATTCTAATGTATCACCTCTAGGCCACTGGTGATCTGACAAGGTTGAGGTTGAAATCTCCTCCTCTCTATAGAAAAGCTTGTCTAGACAATAAATCCTAAGGAAACTCACTGGCTGATAAATAAAATAGTTTATACAGAATGAATGTAGGGGTCTTTGGTTTTAAATAGATTCAATTGGAACCTGAAATAGAGAAAGGCATTAGCATGATAGTTTGATTGAATAAAAGGGAGATGCAGGTGTGCCTGTTGGGCTTACAGTATTCTGAAGGCTTGCGAATAAGTACTCTGAACGCAGTGGAATTTGGGATTCCATATATATATTTATTTATATATTTGTATTGTATATATATAATGTCTGTAGAAAATGGGAATTAGGAATAAAAAGTCCTTTGCAAAAGGCATCATCACCATCCATTAGCAAAATTTGTACCACGTATTGAATGCTAATAGCTTTAAAAATACCTATCTCGTTCACTTGATCCTCTTACATTTGAGATAGGCATTATCAATAGGAGGAAAACTGAGGCTCAAAGAAGGGCTTCAAATCAGTAAGTGGCAGAACTTGAATTTGAACCTGGAAGACACTTTGCTTGCTCTCCCCTTAGCCTCCATTTAGAGACTTAGTACCTTTCACAGGTACAAACACACTAACAACATTTAATGTTATACATAAATACATAAGACCACCTTAATACATCAAAGATACACTACATTTTTAACATCAGTGAATTAAAACTAATTTTTAGAACTGTTTTTAAGTGTGTTTTTAGAATTTGGTGAACACTACTACAGATAAACCAAGAAGACTGTGAAGTGTTAGAAAAATTCAGTCTCTTTCTACTAGTTACCCAGGACATATCTAAGCCTAAAAGGCTTTCCTTCATTAGTTTGTCACTCATTTATTTAGCATTCTAAGATGTGTAAACAACCAGATTCTCTTTCATAACCTGGTTGTTTGCTTTTCTCATTGAGATGTATCTATGACTTGTAACCTTAAATAGTCATTTCTGCCTTCTAGTCAATGTTCCTGTATTTGCATATTACACTGGCCCTCTAACTGAATACCAAAATTCTATGAAAATAATACTTTAATAGTGTGAATTCTAATTTTTAAAATTAACTGCCCTCACAATGGCTAGAAAACAAAACTCTTACCCTCTTATGCACTGTCCAGGTTATATACAACGTACTTAATTTTTCTAGATGTTCTCTATTGAAACTTATCACTATATTGCTAGAAGAGAAATTTTAGTCTTAAAGATATATTTCATGGTTTATTTTTCTATAAATATAAGACAGATTTTATAATTTTTAAGATTCTAGATTTAGATTAGTGAAATCATGTTTACTAGAATTGTTTTGTTTTTTATTCCTCCTTTTCCCATATTTACAATGCATTAGATATATATTGTTTTATATTCTAGTAGTATATTTACTCTATTCCTTCTCCCTACTTATTTTTACATATTAAAAAATCCTTGACTATTTGTGGTTCTCTCATTTAAAATTTGTTTAATGTTTCCATGTAATATTTATTAAATGTCTATTAAAACAAGAAAATTTTACATTTAATTACAAAGAAAGAAAATACCTCACATTGTACATACTTGTAAGGAAATAAGAGTGTAATAACTGACATGTCCTCTCAAAATACCTTACTCCACTTTAAGAGGGTCAAGTCCCACCTCCACTCCTCAAGACTTTAAAATGTTAAACGCATTCCAGTTACAGGGTAAGACAAAGAGTTTCAGCTTTGTGGACCAAAATCCATGTAGAATGATCAGAAACATTAAGCCAATGTGGGAGGGAGCTCTCTCGTCCCTAATCATTATGATGATATAATCATTCACTAAAAAGTAAGAGGGATTTTACAACAAAGACAGTGATTTTAAGGGGCCTAAATGTGCCGCACTGTAGAACAATCAGTAATGTGGATGGCCTAGAGAGGGGACACCTTTGGTTTTAAAAACTTGCTTGGCTTCTTAGCAAAAGAAATCCTAGCTAATAACTTATTCTTTGCACTTTATGTTCCACAAACACTAACAACATTTTCAACTTTCACTTACAATAAGGGCAAATAGAGTCTCAGCATTTCTGAAATACCTGAAGAACCACGGAGAAAGGGCAAGGTCAATGAGATAGCATTTTAAAATGGGAATCTAGATAGGATTAAACATGTAGATCCTCAAAAAAGGCCACAATGCAAAGTCTGAGGCCAGTTTCACACAGCCATGTAATATTTGCTGAACTATTTTACCTAGAGAAGAGCTTGGTGAACTTGAGATTTCCACATATATGCATACTTGTCACTGGAATATACACCGGTTTATGTGAGAACCTGTGGTTCTTCCCACCCATTTTCCTTAGGGAAGGATGATTGATGCTAACATTTCTGGCTACTTTTCCTTCTCCAATCTCCCTTAGGACTTTCTTTTACTAGCATTGTATCTTACCTTTCCTATGTGAATGCTTAATGGATTTAAATAACCTACTTTTCTTCAGGCAAAGACTTTAATTGGGAATTTAGTGAATTCCTCACATTCACCTTCATTTGTTTTTTTCAGAACTTTTAAATTATGTGCTGCATCATCCCTAGGGAGGCTTTATAACAATTCAAAAATGCCAGACCATCATAGAGAGAGCAGAGCACAGGGGGAAAAAGGAAAAGAGGGGGAAAAAAAAAGCCTAATATTTCAGACTTCAAGGACACTAGCTAGATTGAGCAGTTTGTCAAGCCCAAAAGTACATGCAATCGTTGAGGAAAAGAGTCCAACGACCCTGCATCACGGCAGCTCTATATTAGCACAGGCACAGTCCCCAACCCAATGACATCAAATAGCTACCTTAAAACTCTGCGAGTCAAGAGTAAGCAGTTATAAACAGATTTGACAGATAAACACTAGATCGGACTCATGATCTCATCTGGCAGCCCCTGAATATTTCCCATCCAAAAGTCCCAGCTGGGATCATACTAATTGGGTCTCTTCAACCACTTTGAGCAATAGGCTAAGAGAAATTTAGGGAGAAATTTTTAAAACTGATAAGAAACATATTGACATGGTGCCTGGTAAGGGGAGAGCTGAGATAGGCCATCTGGATGCTTGTGTTTGTGAAAAGCTTTGTTTAGTGGAAATACTTCACCTAACTCACAAGCTGTATAAATATTAAGATCAAAAGTCCTAACTTGCACAACCTGTCAGGAAAACCTGTGATACAGGAAATGGAGACTGTCGTCCAGACTTCTGCCAAACCGAAGCCAAAATGTCTTTGTGTGGCCAGTGCCTGTCTCAACGGCCCTGGGGTCCCTCTGTACTCAAGAGTTTGTACCAGCACTTCATGGCTGTATCTTTTGACTAAAAAAGTATATTAATGTAACAGGTTCAGATTTAAAGCACTTGCAAGTGTTTTTGCTTGGTTTCCCTTTAACACTTTTGGAAGTGAATAATATCCCTATTTCACAGACAAGGAACCTGGTATAGGAGTAATAAATTAATTATACCCAACTGTTTAGAAACTCAGTAGTCAGCGAGCTTAAGCTATTCAACAAAGCTGAAATTATGTACAAGGCTGGAATCATTGTGACATAAATAACTGTAGTGTCTACTTCAATGCCAAGAATTTATGGAGATGGAAAAAACTTTTCCTGATAATTTCAGTTTTTTCCCCAATATGCGTACCTTTTCAACATGCTTTCTTACAAATTAACATTTTCCTAAAAATTCTCTTTTTACCACACACTGTTGAATCAACATTTTTTTCAATAATCAAGAAATAATTTAATACTATATATCCTCAATTCTTCTTCATTTTCCACTTATTATTAAGGCTCCTTTGCATTAGAAGTCTGAATGACTGCCACTTTTTTCCTCCTCAAAACCAAAACTGCTTTCATCTCTTTATTCCAAAGTCTATACAGACCTTGAGAAAATACCTTTCCTTCATGTCTTCTTTTATATTCCTTTATAAACATGGAAATCTTATCTTATTAAAAGAATCACCCAACAGTTGGGTCGGGTTTTCTCCTTCCCTCTTTTATTAACAGTTAAACTATTTAAGGGTATCACAGTTCCATTAATTACAACTGCCACCACAAAAAAAGAAATGTTACTAATCCCTGTTAAAAGAAACATTTTAAGTCATGTGGGATTCCAAAGGAACCCAAATCTACTGCTGAAATTCGTCAAAAAACCAATGATTACTTCATGCCTACTAGGTTGGTTATAATGAAAAAAAAAAACAAAATAACAAGTGTTGGTGAGGATATGGAAAAATTGGAAACCTCGTAACATTACTCATACTAATGTAAAATGGTTCAGCTACTGTGGAAAGATTTGGAGGGTCCTAAAAAGCTAAAAATATAATTACCATATGACTCAGCATACTCTACTCCTAAGTATATACCTAAAGAAACTGAAAATAAATTGTCCCTACTCAAATATTTGTACACTAATGTTCACTGAAATAGCCAAAAGGTGTTTTGGCTATTTTGAGTACTGTAACTAAACCCAAGTGTCCATCAACAAATGAATGGATACACTAAATGTGGTATATCCAGACAAGGGAATATTACTGAGCCCAAAAAGAAGTGATATTCTGATACATGCCACCATATGAATGAATCTTGAAAATATTATGCTAAGTGAAAAAAGCCAGACACAAAAGGACAAATATTTCAATAACTAGAATAGGCAAATTAATAGAGAAGACATTAGAGGTTACCAGGGGCTAGAGGGGAGGAGAAATGGGAATGTACTGCTCAATAGTTACAGAGTTTCTGTTTGGGGTGATGAAAAAATGTTGGGAATAGTGGTGGTGGCTGCACAACATGGTGAATGCAATGAATGCCACTGAATGGTACACTTAAAACATCATTAAAATAGCAAATTTTGTTATATATATTACAATGAAAATAATATATCAAAATCACTGAATTTTACACATTAAATGGGTGAATAATATAGTATGTGAGTTATATCTCAATACAACTATATAAAAAAAGAACCCAATGGACTTGGGGGTGCAACGATAATTAGAGATCACTTAGATCAATGAGGCTAGTTTGAGAGTAAAGCAAATTACTGTGCTAGCCTAAGCAATGTTTAGTTGTGACGTCAATTTGTATTACATGTTTAGTTGTGACGTCAATTTGTATTACATAGTTTGATAACATCAGACTCTCTAGTTCTAATGTAATAATTTATAATAGAGCCTATGATAAAACCTACCCTAATAACAATTATTTAAAATTAGGGGAGAAGGAATATCAAACAAAACGACATGTATACTCAAGAGTCCACACACAACCTTGTAAAGGACTTCAGATGAACGATTTTCAAACACTAGTGTAAGACGATGCCTGTTAAAGAGCTGTACACAAGCAACGAGTACGGCCAGTCTGTCGACCTGAAATATTAACTACAAATAATTCTTATTAAAACACAATTTCAGCTAGGCAACAATGGCAATATTGGGGTCTTCATGGTTGGTTGGAAGAGCTAGAGATGGCTTTTTCCCACCATTACTCAGGGTCTCTAACCTTAAACCTAACCTGCTTCCTGTGTTTCTTCTTAAAATTTCCACGGATGAAGTTTTTACTAACCGGGCTAACACTCAGCATCAATGTATTTGACTTACATTCCCAAATTATAAATAAGTCCTAAAAATAATTTGATACTTCAGGTTATCAGCTCCCCCTTCCATTAGCATGGAAAATGGAAAACTGCCGGTACAGAAACTACAAATGTGTGTGGAGGGTGAAGGACAGGTCAGATATTTTGCTGTCAGCTAAAGAATGAATGGGGTTTCTAATCATGTGGATTAATGGGAACATAGATAACCTGAAGGGAAGTCTGGGTTTGGGTTATTTTTAGCTTAATTTGGGAGTTTTTGCTATAAAAACATAATATACTATATTTATTTAGAAGATATGAGTAACTCTCCGATAAAAGCTCAACATTACCACTTAACTCAATCTGAGCTTTTCCATAAAATTATCAAATTGACTAAAGCAGCGGTTCTCAACCTGTGGGTGGCGACCCCTTTGGAGGTCGAACGACCCTTTCCCAGGGGTCGCCGGGTACTCGTATGTGGGCGTATCTGCATGTGGGCCTGGAGACGGATAGAGGAGCAGTGTCTCGGTTCCTAAGACCATCGAAAATATGTGTTTTCTGATGGTCTCAGGCGACCCCTGTGAAAGATTGAGAACCGCTGGACTAAAGCATAATGTAAAAATGGGAGAAAATAAATGGATTTAAAAATCAGGCATTTTGGGGCTGGCTGAGTGGCTCAGTTGGTTAAGAGATTGCTCAAGAGTGCGAGCTCTGAGCAACAGGGTTGCCGGTTCGATGCCAACATGGGCCAGTGAGCTGCGCCCAAGCTGAGTTGCTAACAGGTGGCAGGATGGCTGAGCTGGTGAGAGCACGTGCTCCTAAGAACGAGACCACCTGTTCGATGGTGGGCTACGCCCACCCGCAACTAAGACTGAACTCGGCACCTTGAGCTGAGCTGCCGCCCAGATGGCTCAGTGGATAGAGCAGTGCGCTCTTAACAACAAGGTTGCCAGTTCCACGCCCCCATGGGATGGTGGCTACACCCACCTGCAACTAATTGAACACAGCACCTTGAGTTGAGCAGCACGACTAGACTTGGAGCTTGCTGCACCCTCCACAACTAAGATTGAAGACAACAGCTTGGCTGTTCCCCTCCCCTAATCCCCCAATAAAATCTTTTAAAAAAATAAAATTAAATTTTAAAAAATCAGGCCTTTTGGGAAAAGACTAGTAATATTAATAACTGAACCAGATAGTAACAAGACTGAGAAATAATAACAAGAGAAGCTCCAAACAATGGAGAAGTGGTTCATAACACGATGAGCTATTTTATACAGACGGTCTTGCTGAATTGAGGTTTAGGTTTCTCAATAATAAAATCAAACAAAACATTATAACATGGAACTTTCTGCCCAAAGGAATGTGAGGGAAGGCTTTTAAGAGAAGCCTATGACATGAGAGGAGAAAATTTTGTAATAGCTGCGAGCATCATATGTTTTTAATTCACAAATTAGAAAAGATGACCCTGAAAAACAGCATAATATATCAGGTCATAGAGAAGATGTGTCAGCTTCAGGATTAAGTATATTATCCTGAAAGGGCCATTTTCTCTGCAGAGAAGGAACCTTGCTCTGTGGTCACATACCAAACTTCATCATGGCCTTCTGTCCTGGACATTGTGAATTAAATAGTCTGTCATTGCCACCAGGACTAAGATACAAGAGGCTCACTTCTATTTGTAGCTCTAAACCTACACTTCCTCAACTGAGTCATCCATCCTCTCTAGGTCTCAGTTCCTGAAACATAACAATAGGACAGTTTCTAAGATGCAAAGACCTGTAATACTTCATATATAGAAGTTAAACACATTGGAAAAGAGATCAACCAGGAGCTCAATAAATGCCCTATACTCACAAGTCAGCCTCTGAGCAGAAGAAAGCTCAGGTTCAGTACTGCACAGGTAAATATTAAGAGTTACCCTTAGGTGCACAGAATAATTAGGCCTATTTCACTTGGAGTTCTTCCCAAGTTATTAGTACATGAACAACGAACAGAATTAATGTTGCTAAAGGAAGGCTTGCTGCCAGTGAAAAGTAAGGAAGAGCTGAGTACAAGAAGAACCTAAAGCTCGCCTTCAGGACAGGAAAGCACAATGATCTGGGGCCATCTGGCATAAGGACGGGCTTAAAGGCCTCTATCCCTCTATTATAGCATGGCTCAATACCTGATGATAGAAACCCCAGGCACTAAGAAAAATTGAAATTATATTACTACACTCTGCTTAGTAAGGCAAGGACACAAGCTTCTGACTATGACCCTTTAATAACCTAGCCCATAGAGAAGGTTGGCTTTGTCAGATGAGAGCGGTCACTATAAAAGCCTACTGTTCTTCAGACAGAGGGTCAGTGACATCTTTACACACAAGGCAAAGATAAAATAAGGCAATGAAGAGCCCCATCTGTGAACAAGCTTCAAATGCTGTTACTTCCTTTAGAAGAACAATGAAAAGAACCGGGTGAAAACTTCATCTAATGTAACTTTGAAGGACCCAGAATATTTCTGCATTTAGAAAAATGCCAACTGGTTAGAATGAAAGAGAACACTGCCTAAATGTAAACTGTGGTTTTATTTTCGAGTTTCAAATTTGTTTTTGTTTTTTTTTAGAAAATTCTGGTTGTATCTATTTAATGCAAAAATCATAAAATAATGTTTATATTAAAATAACCAATTATACATTTTGCTTCATTGTGTACCACTGGCACTCAATAAATAATTGGTTTACATTTTGTTGTGTGGAAGAGGAACAGAGTAGGCAATTATTCTGACCAGAAGGTCATTTATCCAAATTCAGAAAAATTCTTAGCTATTTGGAGCTCCTAGATTCCTAAGATGCTCCTGTATGTTATGTTTTCATGAAAAAACCAACAATAATAAGCAAACTATTTCTTCTGAGAGTGTATGTATTTTTTTTCAAAACCCCAAAACCTCTCAAGATTGTATCAGAATGCCATCATTATGTTGAGTAAACAGACCCCTTGGAGGCCCTTTCCCTGGCCACCACATCATCAGCATACAGGGTGTCTTGTACGGCTCCTCCTCAGCAGGGCCTGTTTTAGCACCCAGGCACTCAGGAGAGCAACTGGCAGGGGTACCTGTAGGTGCCAGAGCAACACAAAGGCCAGTGACAAGTTCATAGAGCTCACGCAATGACACCCAGATCGCAAACAGTCAAGTGGCCAGTTGCCTTTCTAGATACCCCCTTAGACACTTGGGCCACATTAATCCTCATTCACAGTCACTTAAACCAAGTGCCGAGAGTAGGATGGATGGGGCCAGATTCTTCACTGAGACCCCTCACCTGAAGATCAGCCCTCAGCGTCTGGAACTAAATTAAATCAGCTTCCTTCCACCTTCTCTCGGCTTGGCTGTTTCGTTTTTCAACATACCAAAGGGGGAAAATATTTACTAGGTAAAGCTGGTAAAAGTCTCACAACACATGGCAGACAAGATGCTGACAAACCAAATACAGCTATCTCTATTCAATTATAGTTTACTATCATTTATTATATCACAATGCAGAATGCCCTTTAGGAAAGCCATACATGCAAGTTTTTAATCAATCAGAATAAAGACTATGACCTGTTTAAAAATAAAAAAGCCACATACCTAAAATAAAAACCATATGAAATAAGGAAAGCCAAGATTTTTATCTTTTTGGCTTAGGCTTAGCCATTGAGAGTATGATGGCCAAACTAAGCTGTATACCACCATGGGATATGATTGGGCTGAATTAAAATAAGACCCTCATCATCAGATATTTTGAACATTATAGTGCTAGCTAGAGAAGAGCAAAGTATAACTTAATAGTTTGCACATCTGACTACAATTCTAGGAAAAAAGTCTCTTTAGAGGGCTAATTAAATTGATGAATCCCTCCCTGTTAGATTGAGAAGTCATATTCCTTCCATTTGAGGTTCTAATACTTCCCACCAACTTGTAAGGAACCCCCCAGTGATTACACTGTTAGTACTCACATTCAAAGCATTCTTTGCAGCTTCTGCTTCTGAGCGACTGTCAAAACTGACAAAACCTACGGGCTGAGGAAAGAAAAATAAGAAGGAAAAAAAATCAGGGGATATTTTTCTGGGTCAAAGGTGATGTCAAACTGAAGAGGTAAGATAAAGAAATGACCAGAGGCAATACGGGTAGCAATAAGACAGCCAGTCCTGAAGAATCCTGACTCAGTGGTTTAGCCAAATTTCTAACATGAATCAAAGGGATTGTGAGGATGGTTCTTTAAGGGCATAACTGGAGATTTAGAGAACCATAAAAATAATCTAGAAGGGGTTGGAAGGTGAGCAGCAGTGAACATGGGAATAGAGGGAAACGTGGGTCGAGAGGCTCTACGTTCCTAAATCGAATTCACTGTACCTTGGTCTCTTCACCTTTTAAAATGGAAAGAACCAAATCACTTTTTGGTACGCTGTAAGTGCAAGAAATAAAATGACACAATGACAGAAGCCCTGTACTCTCACTGCATGATCGAAATTATAAAATGAACATTTCCATCGCAAATCCCAAGGGATGCCTTTAAAAAGCCCTGTGTTTAATTAGGTGTGTAAACCATACTGTTCTAACTAAAGAGAGAAGGGTCATAACCCCTTTGGACTCAGTATCTTTCAGTCCACCAAAAGGATGCTCACAACATAGAGAACACCTTATTGAGTGACTAATAGAGATTGGGAGGTGAGCTGCTGAGTGCTCAGCATTAAAAAAAAATGAATATAGCTGGAAATTTTCAAGAAGCTTGCCGGCAGTATCAGGGTCACTGATTACCACCCTCCATTAGGGGTCTAACAGACATGTGTCTTCATCACCAGATACTCATACCAACTGTGAACGTTTGCCTGTTTAACATTAAAAAACCCCACAAAAAACAGGACAGAATTGTGAATAAAAATTAATTTGGATATAATTAATCTTTACTTTTCAATATACAGGTAAATCCCAATATAACTATGCTGGATGCATTAGGTTTGCCTCTGTTAGGGACAGTTCCAGCCATCCTAGCAGGAGACTACAGAATTACAGATCATTTTCCTGTGCTAATTTCTAACCAATCTCACCCTTAATTTTAAAACAACAACAAAATAAAACCCTAATGGGAATAAAGAATGTTAAACCACAGGAACGTTCCTGAAGAAAGTCAATTCAAACTTATTGTAGAAGTGATCATTTATATGCAAGTTTAAAATTCTTACCTGCTTAGACGTGAGCTTTATAAGAGAACCCTCATAGCCCTAAAAATAAAGAACCAAATTTAGACAAAAAAATAAGTACTAGGAAAAAAAGCAATTATTATAGCATCTTGCTGAAGTAAAAACGAGTCCTTTATGACTGACTACCTCTTTTCATAAATGCCTCATAAGTTAACCAGAAAAGCAAATTACACACAGGCGCTC
>NW_017731423.1:0-13855 GCF_001890085.2 Hipposideros armiger | reverse complement strand
CACACACACACACACACACACATGCATGCACGCACACACGCACACCCATGTATGTGTGTATATATATCTATGCTTGCATACTTGGGGCCTAAAAGAAATCAAGCCCTGAAGTTCATGCATATTTATTTGTTTCTTTTCCTTATTTTTTTTTCATGAAGTTATGCAACGGTAGGAAAATGGGTGTCTCTACAGCAGAACTCTTTATGAAATAGAACTAGAAGAGGGAAGAGGGTAAATTTAATAAGATGTGAAGTTCAGAGTATGTAATTACTTGGTCATGTATTTGCTATAAAATAACAACAATGAAACATTAAGAATGCACCGGGTACAACTTATTAATCAAAATTTCAAAACTGCCAGGAAAGGTTAAGCAGGCAGCAATTGCTAAATTTTGTTGAGTTCTTTTGCTTAATTATTAAATCAGCCAGTATTCATGTTGGTATTCCGATTGGGACATGCAAAAATTCCCTGTTGGATTTTTATTCCAGCTCATCCTCAAGGAAAACAGAAACACTCCCTTTCATTCCCTTCCATCACCCCTCCCTGGCTCCTCAGGATTAAGGATAACAAAGTGTGTTTATTTCTGAAAGTAATCAATGGCTGGTGGCTTGCACTGATGGGTGACACAAGACGCGGAAAAACACCACTTGACATGATTGACCACCACACATATCAGTGCAGAGACAGATTTGCAGACTAAGGTCAACCTCCAGGGACTCTAATTAAAAGATGGTTGTTAGGAATGTAGCAGGGTCCTGACTTTAGCAGAGTGTTTCTGGGCAGGATGTTGAGATTGATTCATTATCCTATCTTCCCTGCAGAGAACTCGTGGCCAATTAGCTACTGTAAACATTTTACCTCAAAGGCCTTGAGTTCTTCTGGCCAAAGAGGTTGTGATTCACAGCCCTGCCTCTTTCTTTTTCAAGGTGCTTTCTCTGAAAAACCTGGAGGCTTAAACACCATGAAGGCCTCAGAGGCAAAGGACAAATGGGTATTTCCCTCACTGACAGGTCCTCAGCCACCAGCTCAGGCACAGTCCCTGAATATAGCATGGCTTCTAGGGTCACTCCTTCAGGGCCCAATCCTGCCCAGTCTCAGCCTTCTCCCATCCCCCACAGGCTAACCTTCAAGGTTTCTCCATAGTTATTTCAGCTTTAGTCCAACTTCCTGTTACGTTTTCAATCCCAGCAACATTATCTCTAAAATAGTTTTACCACGATAGTCACACTCCATTAAATAGTTTGCTAAGCACCAGGAAACAGTCCCCTCAACTCATGCCAAACAATAATTTAAAATTTTGTTTTACTTTAATTATAACTTAGGACATTTTTTCCCCTGAAAAAAAATAATGATGTTAGGTTCCCAGTCGAATTCACAAAATCCTATTTAATCTAGTATGTCTCTAAAGAATAGTATTAACAGAAATATTTCAACTAATAAAGAATTCCTTGGGGACGGGGCTTGACTTTATTATTGCATTGGAAATACCAGTACATAATCATTGATTGATAATAATTTTGGGGTCTGTATTCAGAAGAACAGCCCCAAATGGCGGAGGGTAAACGGGCAGGACACTATTGCCGCTCTGCGTGGCAGAGAGACACACACATGTCCACATCAGTAAGAGAGGAGACTTCTGTAGATTAGCTGCTGGGAGGACAAACGGCAGCTTCAGTCTTTCCTAAGTGAGAAAGCACGTTAGAACTGAGTTGTTAAACCTCTTTCACTCATTCACCTTTTAAAAATATCACTGCATAGGACACTTTCTCAAACATTTCATGTCTTCCTCCAAAGAGCCCCCATGAAGCTTATACACATACTTTGTGTTTAATTTTACAACTTCTGGAAAGGTACCTTAAATGGTCTGAAAAGCAGATAGAGCTCCCGAGGTTTGATATCCAGAGGGAGACCACTGACAAATAGGGTCCGGACCTGGAAAATAAACATAAGAAGTGATCAGAGGCGTGGAATCCAGAGAATAGCTCTCACTTGAAATTTCAAAACCACATTTCTTCAAATAGTCCACGAGTGAGTCCTGCCTATTTTACGTTCTTTCAATGACACAATGAGTACTCTAATGTTAAGATGCCATTAAGCTAACTCTTCTATGTGGATTATTCAAAGTGAACTGCCCTCAAGCTGATTTAAATTCACAAACTGACTTTTTTCCCAACTAGTCACTGCCTGGTTCTAAAAATGTGAGGGGAAGAGAGGGTCCACAAAATTAAATTATTACGTAGCTTAAGAAAAAAATGTCACGAGGACAGTAAATGTACCACACATCTGCTCTACTCAAAACATAGAATGAGGTTCAAAAAAAATCAAAACAATTTGTTTTCTCCTGCTTGTCTTGTCATTGCTTCCCTCACCGGCATTAATAGTTACAGTAATTTTAATAAATATGAAAGTTTATCAAACAATTCAAACACCTAAATAGTAGCTAAAATGCACAGCTCTGCATCTTCTCAGCTCCAAAGCAGAAGGGCAGACCTCACTGACCTATACCTGTAAGGCCCTAAGGTACAAACTATGTGCAGTGTCTACTAAAATACAGAACACAGATGACACCCTTCCAGCTGGGAGGACCAGAGAAAACACGTTAGCATCTGAATGGAAACTTAAAAGATAGGTAAGATTTTACCACATAGATACACAAGGTGAGGTGAGCTTGGGAAGAGTCACAAGCAGAGAAAAAGCCTTAACCAAGGCAATGAGGAGGGGACGGGTGTATCCTGGGAGATGGGTGAGCAAAACTCAAACAGGTAGTTGAGGATCAAACCATGGGGTGCATCAGAAGTCACTGGCTCAGGAATTTCATCTTGAACAAATAGGCAAAAAGTAACCACTGAATTATCATCACTACCGCATTTTGTTTCTACTTATTTTAGTGTGATTTGTGTGCCTTTAGTCAGTCCCCTCCACCCCAGCTCTATTGAGATCTAACTAACATATAACATTGTGTAAGTTTAAGGTGCATACGTTGATTTGATACACTTATATAATGCAAAATGATTACCACCATAGCGTAATGCCTCCATTACATCACATAACTACTCTTTCTTTCTTGTGGTGAAAACATTTAATATCTATGCTCAGCAACTTTTAAGTATATCCTATAGTATGTTAACTATAATCACAATGCTATCTATGCATTAGATTCCCCAAACTTAGATTCCTTCAACTTCTAACTGCAAGTTTGTACCCTTTGCCCAACATTTCCACATTTCCCCCAACCAGGTAGTTCCTGGTAACTACCACACCACTCTGTTTCTATGAGCTCCCTTCACCCCCACATTTTCTATTCCTCTTCTCTCCTCGTGCTGATACAACATGATTGAGCTCCTCATTAGAAATCATGTTGCTACTTAAAAAAAAAAGTCAATGCTCAGTTGTTAACATGTGTAAATATGAAATATTTTTCCTCAGTGAGAAATAGGGAAAATATTTTCTAGAATCCTAACACTTTCCAGTGACTCTGGTTGTAAAGAAGCACAAATCAGCAAGCAAGATCCTTTTATTGATCAAGCACAGTACACAGTAAAATGCCATGCCACTTGCATGTGGGTGTTTAATAAACACTATGATGCTATATAAACAGCCCCAGTATCATGAATGCATTTTATTATTTACTTATTTTCATATTTTAGACAGCTTTATCGAGGTACAATTGAATATAAAACTGTATATCTTGTTCATAATTTGATAAATTTTGGCATATGTATAACCTGTCACAACAATCAAGATAATGCACATATCCATCACCTCCAAAAGGTTCCTCATGCACTTTTTATTTAAGATTTTATTGGGGAATTGTGGGAGGGGAACAGTGTTGGGGAATTGGGGAAGGGGACCAGCCAAGTTGTCGTTCTTCAATCTTCGTTGTGGAGGGCGCCAGTCACCACCTGGCTTCCCGTTGGCAGCTTGTGGCCTCTTAAGCTCAAGGTGCTGTGTTCAGTCTTAGTTGCGGGTGGGTGTAGCCACCATCCCATGCGGGAGTCAAACCAGCAGCCTTGTTGTTAAGAGCGCACGCTCTATCCACTGAGCCATCCAGGCGGCAGCTCAGTTCAAGGTGCTGAGTTCAGTCTTAGTTACAGGTGGGTATAGTCCACCATCGAACAGGCAATCTTGGTGTTACACCAGCTGAGCCATCCTGCCACCTGTTGACAGCTCAGCAACAGCTCAGCTCAGGTGCAGCATCACTGGCCCATGTGGGAATCGAACCGGCAGCCCTGTTGCTCAGAGCTCACACTCTTAAGTCAACTCTTAACCAACTGAGCCACTCAGCTGGCCCCTCATGCGCTTTTCATCTTCCTCCCACCCTGTCCCATCACCCTTATACCTAGGCAAATCACTGATCTGCCTTCTGCCACTATAGATTAGTATATATGTCCTAAAGTTTATATAAACTGGAGGCATAAAGTATGTATCCTTTTTGTCTGGCTTCTTTCCCTTAAGCATAATTATGTTGAGATTCAATCACATTGTTACATTATCAAGTCTATTTCTTTTTCTTACTGAGTAGTAGTATTGTGTTATATGGGTAAGTAACAGTTCGTTTATCCATTCACTTCTTGATAGGACACTGGGATTATTTCTAGTTTGGGGTTTTTACAAATAAAATAGCTATGAACATTCACATATCAATTTGTACAAGTTTTTGTATGGACATATGTTTCCTTTATTCTTGGATAAATAACTAAGAGTGGAATAGCTGGATGATATGGTAGGTATATGCTTTACTTTTTAGAAAACTGCCTTCAGTTCCTTGTCTTCTGGCCCAGAAAATGATAAATGTTCTCTGTGTACTTCAAACTAATACTACTGACTAGGAAGAATAGTCTTAAATACTTACATTATGAAATTATGAGTCCAACTAAAGTTCACTTAAATCCAAGGGCTTGGAAGCCATGTGCTTTGAGTCCTTTCTAGACTCCCTCAGATTTGCAGACCTTATTAAGCAAGTTTAAAAAGAAATCATGCATAATGAATGGAAAAAACTCTTCCTAGATGTGTAATTCACACTTTTTTATGAACTCTAAGGGACTGGGCCCTAAAATCATGGGGATGTTTGAAAATATTTTAGCTTCCCTACTCTTCCCACTGCCATACTTTTCATCTGAACCATTAAATAACAAAACACTTCTGGCTTTGTCTTTGCTGCGTCTGTGGAAATCACAAAGGTAAGGCACAATTCTTGACTGCAGGGGGCTCACTGTCAGTGAAGGAAACAATATGGACATGACCCTCTGTGACAACAGAAAGCTTAGCTCATTCACAAAGGGATTAGAACCCAAACAGTGAGATAAAAGTTTAAGAAACATGGAAATCCATGATCAAATACTCAGAAAAAAAAGTCTCCCCGCCTCCCTAAACAGCAAATAAAGCACGCCAAATGAACTTTGTGGCAGGTCAATCATTATCCAGGGCAACCCTTCATTTACCAGCAGTGTCTGAGGACACAGATGTGCCTGGCACTCTGCCTTTGGCATCACAGATGTTTACTGCAGCAGACACATGGGGAAACACATTTCTTAGTCAAGGACACAACATGCCTCATAGAAGTTCAAGATATGAAGCTGCTGACAGCTCTATCCCAGAGGAACGCTAATAGATTCTGTGGATGCACCTCCAACTTCATTTTTACCCCAACAGGACTGAAAGAATAAATGCTAGAAGACATCATCCTGTGGGGAACAGTAAGAGCAAGGGCCTTCTTGGCTCAGCTACTATGTCCCATTCCTGCAGAGGCCACAGTTACATTTTGGATAAAACTAACCATGTGTTCTTAAATGGCACTGCCAGCTCCCACTGGGAAAGACAAGCCACATTTCAGTGACTGACTTCTAATTTAATAAACTCTAATTCAGCGAGTCAAGTCATTGTGTCAGTGTTGAGCTTCCTTGGATAGAAAGGCCAAAACAGCCGTTGAAATGGAAAGGCCCAACCTTTAATGAGGAACAGGCATTATCTTGTAAGTAATCTAGACATTAAAATAAAAACCAACAGGTAAATGCTTGTTAATTTCAGGACACAGCAGAGACTAATCATGCACACTTTTCAGTAAATAGCCACATCTGGTAAACACCGTGGTGTTCAAAGACTACAGGCATTTTCTGTGTATGTTTTAAATGTTTATTAAAAGGTCTTAGGGATAATCCTCTAGCTGCTCTAAGATGGCCTCTTGAGGTTCCTCTTAAATTCATAGGATGAGGAGAAGCAATTTCTTATTTTCTAATGACTCGTGAATAACTATATAGTCAGTCATTTGAAACATTCTAATAAGTAAGACCCATGGGGTGCTTCTGTGACCACCTATCCTCTGCAAGCTTTATCTCCATCTACCCACATTTTTAAACATACAAATGTAGGCTCCAAAAGAAGCTTTCAAATGTGCTGTACGTTTAAATCATTCTTTTGGCATAACCATTCTTTGAAACACACAAGTGGATTCACAGATAAGAACTTTTGGGCCACCGGAGTGTCTCAGTTGGTTAAGAGCTTGCTCAAGAGTGGGAGCTCTGAGCAACAGCGGTTCGATGCCCGGCCCTCCCCCCCCAAAAAACTTTTAAAGAGTGTTTTAGAATCTGAAGGCTCTTTTCTGTAGTGGGTAGAACAGTCCTAGGCACACAGTATATACTCTATAAATATTTCTAAAATAAAGACAAAAGAGATTAACACTGTAAGAGAAATGAGATATACACAACCAGCATCAAGGGAGAAAAATGAAAAATACAAACTGAAATTGCAACAAATATATGCAAACGTGTCATTCAAAGTTATTTTAAAAGATGCCCAAACTTACTAGCTTGCACATTTAAAACGGTGAAAAGCTACCTATATCTACTGACATAGAACAAGTTTCTCGATTATTAAGTAAAAAAGTAAACACCAGAAATTATTCATAATCCCAGTTTAATTCTTTCAGTGTTTTTATAAATTACTACATGCTCAAGTGAAAAAAAAAAGTACTGAAAGAATGTATATCAAATTCCCTATATGTTAATAGTGGAAAATGGGGTGGGATTTACAGAGCTTACATTTTATACATTTATATACTTTGGCATTTAAATATTTATAAACTATTTATTTATAAAAAGAGAATAAACACAAGCTCAAATGTATCTCCTTTCTTTGAAAATATAAACCTTGGGTCCTGCCTTTCCACTTTTGTCCTTAGAAATTCTCATTTTCCTGCCTATTCTTGCTCCATAGGGGCAAGCTTGATTTAGTAGAGATACACATTCATATACCTGCTTCACGTTTCAATTTCGACTACAAGTCAATGTGTCTTCGTTCTTACTCTAAAAATAAAATCTAACCCAAAGGGGGCACCAATGCCTCTAAGATAAGGCCTGAGGAGCAGAACCATCCTCCTTGCAGTCAAAAGGGTGGTTCTTGCTTTGCACCCACCCTACTTTCCAAGAACAGCGGGATCACTCACTCTCAACTAAGGGAGTACCATCTCTTAAGGCAGGAAGAAAAGGAGGGGCGGGTTCCAGGGTTGTGTAAGTTCTACATTCTGGCTAAATTATTTTTCTTTTCAAATAAAGTATAAATGGATTTAGTCCTTTGCTTATTCCCTAAGCACCAACTGAAACACCATATTGCAAAATTGAACCCTACCGAGGACTGTGGGTCCTCTCACTTACGAAGGCAGCTCTGCTGGTCTACAGTTGCCCATTCATGTATTGCCACCATGGAGATGGATTACCACAATCATTAAAATGGACTGTCTACCAGGTGTTTGATTCTGGTTGCAGCTCAGTAGAACCTGACCGGCCTTTGGTCAAGCTCCAGTTTCTGTTGACACTGGCTTCAAGCTGAAGCAGGCGGTCAGGCTCCTTTTTCCTGACAATGGATCCCTACTGGACTTAAGGCTCACTCCTTTCCTAGCACTGGGAAGGTATGTGTTGGTTCAAGAGTCCATATTGCTACAGACACCAAGGACTGACTAAACATAGGATAAAAAGAGTCAGTACACTGACTCCCAGGTCTGTTTTAGTTTTAAATTGATAACTGCTCTTTCCTTTCTAAAGGAAAAAGTCCCATAATTATCCACAATGCATGTCTCCCTAGCTTTAAGGGACCCACTAGTGTTTGCCCTGAGTGATATTCAGTTGGTTAACCCTATCTGTAGAATAACCAAATGTATATCTTTAGTTAGGGCCATGGAAGCCAGCTCCCTTTGTCAAGGCGATCAGAAAGTTCCCAGTAGTATCAGGAAGGGAGACTCATGAAGCACATGGGGAAGGAGGAGGAACGTGGTGTTCCATAAACTCATATATGCAGGGCTCAGAACATGCACAGGGAATAGGTACAGCAAGTTAGCAATAGATACACCATGTGACTATGTTCATTGAGGAGCCTCAACCCAATGTTGAGAATCACAGCCCAACCCAATGTCAACTGATAATCAGATGGTCTCATAATCTTACTTTGATAGGACTTTTTTATTTTTTAAAGATTTTATTGGAGAATTAGGGGAGGGGAACAGCACTGGGGAATCAGGGAAGGGGAACAGACAAGTTGCTGTCCTTTTTGTTCTTCAGTCTAGTTGTGGAGGACATCGCTTCACGGGCCCATGTTGGTATTTGATCACTGCACTCTTCCCAGCTGAGGCAGATCAGTCACCGGCCATTGGACAGCCGCTCATGGAGGCTCACAGCCGCTCACACCGGCTGCCGGCCGCTCACGCTGGCTCCCAGCCACTCATGGTAGCTCAAGGCAGCCCACACCGATGGCGACTCATGGCAGCCCAGCTCCAGGTCAAGCTGTTGTTCACCATCTTAGCTGTAGAGGTTCAGCATCACTGGCCCATGTGGGATCCAAACCAGTGGTCCTGCAGCTCAGAGTTCGCGCTCCCAAGCCAACTCTTAACCAACGAGCCACTCGGCCGGTCCCGATAGGGCTTCTTAAGACCAAAGTTTCATCTAGGCCATCCCCTGCATCTGTTATATGTTAGCCTAAAAAGTTAAAAGACAAATCGAGTATTTTTACGGTTTGAAAACTGCCCAGGTATAGGCAGGAGATGTGTCTGTACATGTAAGCACTTAACCTCTTTATTCAGAAATGTCCTTAGTGCTGTCAGACACAAAGAGAGGTGGGTACCAGAGGCAAATCAGGAATTTAGGGTTTGAATTATCCTAGATAAGAAACCAGATATGTAAGTGTGTGCATGTGAGAACTTAACTTCATTATTAGTAAATTCACTGAGAGCTGTCAAACACAATATATGATTGTCAAGTCCTTAGAGCTCAATAAGAAGTTCCTTATAAAGACAGGAAGCTTTACCTCTTAACTCTGGTCCTGTTCTTAACCCACCATGGCTTTAAAAAAAGCCCCTTAGTTCCCTTAGTCAACTTTCCAATGGCTTATTCTGTTTCCCAGATTAGCCCATGGAATCCTACCTACTCTTCATTCAATTACACGGCTTACATTGCTAAAACATGAAGATTTAAAGAGAGATACATTAACCCAGTGTGTTATAAACAGAACTTTGCATTCTTGTGCCCTAACATGCACTTGCCCCTAGGATTTTAATCCTATCAAATGTCAAAAAGATCACCTGGGCTACCCACAATACAGACTTTCTCATGGCCTAACAAAATGAAATATAAGCAGAATATATGAAAAACCATCTTATTAAAATTCCAAGACCGATCTTTCTTTCTCCTTCTGTATAGTTTGGGTGGTTATTTAACAAAGCAGATCTGTTCAAACAAAAGGCACTCCATCCATAAATATTCAGATATGGATGAGTATAAAGACAAAATAAAGTCATTGTGACACTTTAATATGCATTTAAGAGGTTAAGTACTCAAAGCAGTAAAGCATACGTATTTTAAAAAAAATAAAAGATGCATGTTGAGCCACGTGGCTGGGATTTAAATCCTGGTTCTGCAACTCACTAGCTATGCACCTTGGACAAGTCATTTAACATCTCCAGGTTCAGAAGTTTCCTCATCTGGAAAATGGAGACAAGAAAGGTACCCACTTGTGGCAGTTTTAAAACGTGTCCACAAATTCTTTGTTACTCTTCCCTTTGCAAGGTGGACCTTAATTTCCTTCCCCTTTTGCATGGATTTCACTTAGTGACTCAATTCAAATGAACAGAATATGGCAGAAATGAGTGGGTGTGACTTCTAACACTAGGTCAAAAAGGCATTGTGGCTTCCTCAGAGGAAGAAGCCTTTCTTGGCTCATTAGCTTTGGGGAAAGTCAAATGCCATGGCTTGATGATAAGCAGCTCTTTGGGGAGGTCCACATGATAGGGGACTGAAGTCTTAAGCCAAAAGCCATGTGAGTGAATCACCTTAGCATCAGATATCCCAGCCTCAGTCAAGCCTTCAGATGACTTGCAGCCTCAGCTAAAAATGTCTTAATTGCATCCTCATTAGAGACCCTGAGCTAGATCCACTTGGCTAAGCCAACTCCTAAATTCTTGATCTTTAGAAACTGTCAAATAATAAATGTTTGCTGTTTAAGCTGCTAAATTTGGGGGTAATTTCTTACACAGTGTTGTCACAAGGATTAAATAAGTTAATAGATATAAAAGTGCCTAGATTTCAGTGCTTGGTTCATAATAAGGGCTCAGAAAATGTGATCTATATTAAGGTGGCTTACAACATTCAAAAAGAATATCCATTTTCATGCTCTAAAGGCAACCCCAAGAGAAGCTGCAACTGATAATATTCATGCAATAATTATACACAGGCTTATAGGGGACATGAGAGAAAATAAAAATAAGTTTGCATAGTAAAAAGAACTAACATGCATAAGTTAAAGTACAATTCTTTTCCATATTATGCACCCCAATAGTGTGACTCAAAGTCCTTCACCACCCGCCTCTCTCTTTCTACCTCTTAAGAAGGCCATGAGCAAGTCCCATTCTGGCCAGAACCCCACCCTCCTGCTCCTCGTGCATTCTCCTGAACTCCTTTCCTCCTGCCTATCCCTCTTTTCCAACTTTCGTCACGTCAGAAAAATCAGTTTCTCTTTTCATTCTATTTCTGAGATTTTAAAAAAGTATCAGGGTTGATGGGTTTAAGCACTTCTATGAAGGAAAAGGAAAATAAAGAAAACAAAGCAATATATTTCAAGTGTTGTTAGCAAATCATCACTTTCTAAAATCTTTAATTAAGCTTGGACATAATAATATCTGCCCTCTTCCTGCCTACATTGAAGGGAAAATTAAAAGTATGAATTAATTTCTTGATTAAGTATTAGCATTTAAGGTACATTAAAAGTATATTTTACTCAATTTTATAATATTCCTGATTTGTTTTATCACTATTTTTATTGTATATTTTAGCTAAATTATACATTGATTAATATCCATAACTCATTAAAGCAACCATTTGATTAATATCCATATCAGCCTGTGTCATCTGATATAAAACAAAAATAATGACAATACTAGTGCTGGCAGGATGCAGAAAACTGAATCTCTCACATACGCTGCTGGTAGGAAGGTAAAAAGTACAACCTTTGTAGAAAACAGTTCGGCAGCTTCTTATCAATCAAAAATACAATTACTATAGAAAAACCTGTACAAAAACATTCATAGATGCTTTATTCATAATAGCTATGAACTGGAAATAAGTCAGATGTCCTTCAATGGGTGAATGATTAAACTGTGGCACAGCTCCACCATGGAATACCACTCAGCAAAAAGGAAACAAACAAACAGAACCTATTAATACAAACAACTTGGATAAGTCTCAAGAGAATTATGCTGAGTTAAAAAAAAACATCAACCCAATTCCTAAAGATTATATACCACATGAGTGAGGGGTGAGAGGAAGGTGCATGTTACACAAGGGCAATGGCAGGGATCCTTTTGGGGATGGACTGTTCAGCACCCACAGAACAAAACACACACATAAAACAGGGGAATTCTAAATAAAATGACTGAAGTGTATCAATACCAATTTTTTAGCTGTGATATCGTACTATGATTTTTATTTTTTTTTATTTTTTAGAGATTAATTCCTTCCTTCCTAACTTTATTGGGGAACAGTGTGTTTTTCCTAGGATCAATCCATCAGCTCCAAGTCAAGTTGTCCTTCAATCTTACTTGTGGAGGGCACAGCTCAGCTCCAAGTCCAGTGGCAATTTTCAATCTAGTTGCGGGGGGGACGGGAGGGTGGGGGGGAGGGCACAGCCCACCACCCCATGCGGGAGTAGAACTGGCAACCTTGTTAAGAGCACGCACACTTACCAACTGAGCCATCCAGCCACCCCTGTACTATGATTTTACAAGATTTTAGCACTAGGAAAAACTAGGCAAAGGGCACAAAAGATCTCTCTGTATTACTTCTTAGAACTGTATGTAAACCACATTATCTTAAAATAAAGTTTAAACAAATTTAAGTGTACATTTAGAAAAACTTTTTGACATAAATAATTATATACACAATAATCAAGAGATTTGTATCAGTTGCTAAAGCTGGGGAGTGAAGCTATATAGTTATGGATTCATATGCATTTTTATTTAAAGCCCTACCATAAATTAGCCTTTCTCCTTTAATTTTTTTAACTGGTAAAATTCAGTATTGTAAAAGACACTGGAATGAAATAAATGTGACTTTCGTTTTTCTTAAAAATGTACATTTTATTCAATTTATAATTTTCCTGATTTGTTCAATCACTACCTTTTATTGTAGTATATGACATCTTAGTTATGGTTTACTTTGATTAAATATCCATTCCTCATTCCAGATACATCTCTACTTTTTATGATATAAAAAATTAAAATGTCAAATATATAAATTTAAAATATTTTAAACTACTACCAGGGAAAAGACTAGGAGTGTGAAACCCAGAAAAGTCCACAGAGCACAGATATACATATATGCAGGCTACATTTTGTATTAACAAGGTATTGGTGAGGTCACTACTAAGAATCATCCACTTTTCTAAACTTGTTTCTACATGAAAATTTAGTCAGCCACATTTGTTTGTGTTTAAAATACCACACAACTGAAATACAAATTTTAGGAATACAACCTAATATAGGGTAGATACTTCCTTTAATTCATAAATTAATTAGTTTATTTTAAACACTTTAAAGCCCAGTGCTTATACTGCATTATTCCAATAAAAGAGCAAATGTCCATTTTTAAGTTTAGACCATTTCCTAGATTTTCAGTCATAGGAATTTCCAATTCCAAAATACATCCAATATATTTAGTTTGTGATAATCCCGCAGCCTACTACAGGAATTACCTCTCCTTTGAGACATAATTGATTTGATTTGATAATCACCTATAATTATGTCTGTTTACCATTTATGTGATCATAAATGAATTCAGTATTAGCTTTATATATGTATATGCATGTGTAATTATGTAAAGGGATCAGGTCTCAGAAGACTTGACATGATTTACAAGTAAGGCCGTATGTGTCAGCTGGGAGCAATGAAAGACATATAACAAATGTCAGAAAAAAAGAAATGGTGAGGTTTGAGGTTGAGGAATAACATAGATTAACAAAAGTAACATATGCTTTTCAAATGAATCTAAAAATTGTAAAAGTTTGTTGGATATTTAATATGGGTTCCCATAACACTTTTCAATTACTGTAATAAGAGGAAAAGACCACTATATTAAACCTGGTGGTTTAAATCACTCTTAACAAACAAAAGTCCAAAACCAAAGTCCAAGACCAGACAGCTTCACTGGTGAATTCCATCAAACATTCAAAAAAGAATTAATACCAGTACTTCTCAAACTCTTCCAAAAATAAATAGAAAAGAAGGGAACTCTCCCAAACTAATTTTAGGAGGCCAGATGACCCCAATAACAAAAACCAGACAAGGATGCCACAAGAAAAGTACAGCTCCAACCTTGGACAA
>NW_017738232.1:0-1057 GCF_001890085.2 Hipposideros armiger | reverse complement strand
GGCCCAAGAGGCAGGTTTTTAAAACAGGATACAGAGTCCAGAAAAAGATTCAAGTATACATAGAAATTTAGTATGAAAAATAATAATAGTTCTCATTTACATCATATTTATTATACTATGTACATTACTACTTGAACTTGAATTAATTCCTACTGGATCAAAGATTTAAATATAAAATGAAGCCATAAATGTATAAGTCATAATCCAGGTGTTAGCTTAAACCTTACTTCTTACAGGAAGCTTTAACTGGGCTCTGCTGGGCAATTCTTGCCTTGTCTTTCATGCCGATGATGTTGTCTGGGGCTGCATATCCAAGATGTCTGTCTCACTTGCATGGCTGGTAGCTGCTACTGGCTATTGGTTGGGAGCCCAGATGGGGCTGTCCACCAGAGTGCCCACATGTGGCTTCTCACGTGGTTTGGGATTCTCTCAGCATGAAGGCTGAGTTCTAGAGGAAGCATCCCACCAGTGAGTGTTCCAAAAGACCCGGGGGATGCTATAAGGCTCTACTGAACTAGCCTGAAAAGTCGCGCAGCTTCATTTCTGCCATAGTTATTGTCCAGCTAGTCACTAGAGCCAGCTCAGATTCAAGGAGGGAATTAGAATGCACATCTTGATGGGAGAAGCAGCGTGTGTGTGTAGGAAGGGAAGGCATGGATGGCAGACATCTTTGGAGAATACTTATCTGTTATCTGCTTATTGAGCTTCTTAGGGGACAGCAGGGTTCAGATTTCCTATCCCCAGGAAAAGTATACATTTGTTTTATTGGATCTTGGTTTTAAACTACTTGGTGTTCAGTGGCCATGTAATTTGTACTTCTGACCATGTTTTTGTTGTTGTTGTTGTTGTTGTTTTTTTTTTAATAATACCTTTTTCAAAACCAGCCTACTTCTGGCAATCTATAGTGATTTACCTTTTGCAAATGACGGGCTTAGATATTCAATCTTAAATTCATCTGGACAGTGGAAGTGGCATTTGATACATGATAGCCAGAGCTATCATTTGAATTGTACGTTGCAGTTCTTGAGTTACAGGAAATTTCACCATGTTCACTGTC
>NW_017738231.1:0-1066 GCF_001890085.2 Hipposideros armiger | reverse complement strand
CGACCCCTTAATACAGTTCCTCATGTTGTGGTGACCCCCAACCATAAAATTATTTTCGTTGCTACTCTAGAAATGTAATTTTGCTACTGTTATGAATTGTAATGTAAATATCTTTTTGTTTTCCGATGGTCTTAGGCGACCCCTGTGAAAGGGTCGTTCGACCCCCAAGGGGGTCGCGACCCACAGGTTGAGAACCGCTGCCCTAGAGAGAGGCAGTGATCAAATAATAGCTTTGCTCTGAGGAAAGACAGCTCTGAATTGGTGCTGGCGGTCGCTTGGGAAATGGCACGGGATCTAGGATGCTTCATGTCTGGGAAATAAGCAAGCAGGTGACAGGAGGGAAGTGATGGCTGTGGACATAAGAGGTTGCACTTCCCCACTCCTTCCTTGGGACTGTGGCCCAGGCACCTGGGACATTCTCCCCGACCAGGCCCTTGGCCTCTGTATAAGCGATGGTCATTACTTACGGAGAATCCTTCCTCCTGGGGCTGGAATTGTGCGCACGCCCACTTCAGTACCTGTGGTTTGTGCACTTGGTTGTGAACACTTGGAGGACAGGGACAATGTCGGATCCTCCCGGGCATCTCGGGAGAGCTGTTGCACGCCGGTGCCTCACCGCGGGCCTCCCTCCTGTGTGAGTAGGTGAATGAAGACCAGGTGGCAGCCCGCTTCTTTGCTCAGCGAGGTTTTGTGCTCCTGTACTTGACTTTCCTTAACAAATGTCCTATCTGTAGATGTAGCGTTTAGGTAGTTGCCATCCAAAAGGAGATGAGGGTGGCATGAAGAGTTTTTGGAACTAAAAAAAAAAAAGGCCTCCTAATGGTCCTTTGGCAGTGGGGAGAGGGCAGAGCTGACTTATTAATGGGCTGCATTTCACACAAAAGCAAGCTTTTACAATAAGAACCTTCCAGTGAGGGGGCGGAGGGTCACCACTTTACACTGCAGCCTGCTTTACTCTTGGACAGTTCTTTTTTTTTTTTTAAAGATTTTATTGGGGAATCGGGGAAGGGGAACAGACAAGTTGCTGTCCTTTTGTTCTTCAGTCTAGTTGTGGAGGATGTCGCTT
>NW_017738230.1:0-1089 GCF_001890085.2 Hipposideros armiger | reverse complement strand
CGAGGGGTGGGTGGCAGATCAGAGATAAATTTAGCAAAGCAAATCAGTAGAGCTTTGTGGTTGATCACAGCTGCAGAGAAAAAAAATAACGTCAGACTTTGTATCCCCTGGAAAGTCTTTTATAGGACACTGCACACAGTAGGCATTTGATATTGGGCTGTCAGAAAAGTCATGACATATTTTTTCTGTGTTTTTTGTTGCAAAATGTGTCATGATTTTGCCGACAACCCAATACATCTGCAGATTGATTAAGGTGAGACATTAGGCAGAATTAAAAAGATGCCCGACTAGATTATCAAGGGGGGTCTTGTAACCAGGGTTTTCTGAAGTAAATGCGTATTTGTATGACAGCTCTAAGATAAAATGTTAGGCAATAAATGCCTCCTCAAACTGACAAAATTTACTTAAATTTTGTGTGTGTTTGTCCTTTGTATTCATTCTCTCCAAGTCCCATCCTCATTCTTTTCACAACGATTAAGAGATAAAATCAAATTAAAATGTGTAAGTTTCCCACCTTTTCATTCCCTGTATCCCAATACATGCTTGCACTCACACACACGCATGGACATATACACACGCATACACACACACAAACACAGATTTATTATGTTTGCGTTTATCACCTATCTAGAACTCATCTGTGCTTTCTGCAGTCAGATTATAAACTCCTGTGGTTGGGGGGGTGTGGACCGCCACAAACTGACTTTAACAAGTATGCTTTGATGTCAGCTTCCAGGATCAGGGCCTCAATTGCCTGGATTAGAAGAGGAAGCACTAGACAGCTGGATTCAGATGAACAGCTCCAACCTCCAATTCCTGGGCCCTGTTCTTGAATTTCTGGGAGGTGTGGGAAGATGGAACCCAGGGAAGAATTTCCCTTCTGCCTTGGCATCTGTGCCAGAGACTTCCCAAGGCCCTTCGTAGTCTGTGCTCTCCTATGCGGGCCTCCTGCCTGCACACTTGCCTGCTGGGCATGGCTGCAGCATCGACAACCCTAGAGGCGGTTCTCCAGAAGACACCCAGACACAGCAGCTCTGGTCCCTCAGAGACCGGGCCAGGTGGGGACAGAATACTGGCTCTGGTGCCCAG
>NW_017738229.1:0-1089 GCF_001890085.2 Hipposideros armiger | reverse complement strand
TCACGAAGTTCTTTCAATATAATACACAACCCTTAGAGAAGGAAGTCCTGTAATATATCAATGTCAGCTCACATTTATTAAGTCATCATTACTGACATAAGGAACTTCTCTTGAGAGTAAATATTTATAAATCTAAGTAATTAAGCCTGATTGCTATCTCATAGTCTAAAATGAGCCGGAAAGAAAGTGACACGTTGAAATCATTGTTAGCATTAGGTACTCTGTACTAACACATTGCAATATGTTTTATAGTTCAGAATATTACTTCCTTTCAAGACTAAGATATCCTGAAAGAGCAGAGTTAATCTGGAGCAAACCATTTTCTTTTTAAATATAAATATATTGCCTTTTAAGATTATTGAAATACTATTTGATCATTGTACAATATTTAGGAAATAAAAAAGGAAAAAAAATACCCATGTTCTGACTGTTACTGTTTGGATTTATGCTCATGCATATATGTTTTCAAAAACATGCCGAACATTCTAGGCAAAATGTAATTATAAATATATGTTATATATAGCGTATATATATATTTAGTATTTATAGTATAATTATGTACTCTAGTTATAAACTGTAAGTAAGACTTAATTGAAATATTTGGGAAAATGAGTATTCTAGAAAATGAAATGTTCTGTTGCTTTTTCTGCTGTTTTGCCTCAGCCATTCACACTCTTGGCCACACCCAGACTTGGTTTTCATCCAGTTTTGTCCACATTTGAAGACTCAGATTCCACCTGTTACTCTCAGATTACAACATTCTAATCTTCCCCTTTTGTGATTCGGCTTTCTCTTGCTAAATAACTTTTCAATCTTATTGATCCTTCTAGCCTCTTGAACTTTCTATTTTCTTCCCAGTGCTCCCCTTTCTCCTCAATTTCTTCTTATCTAACTCAGATTCTGCAATCCACATCTAAGAACTTCCACAGGAGAGAACTTCATGAAGAACTTCTCTTTTTGGGCAGTTTTTTCATCATGTTCCTTGGTCCCCCATTCATGAACCAATAATTCTATAAATATCCACTTTGCCAGACTGAGCAAACCTGGAGTCTGAACACTGCCAGAGAAAGTCACCTAAAGACATAGACT
>NW_017738228.1:0-1089 GCF_001890085.2 Hipposideros armiger | reverse complement strand
GTTAGAAGCGTACAGCAGACAGACTGGCGTCAGGATGCGGCCTAGAGGACACTCAGCCTTTTCCCTGTGTGGGGTCATTCTCCCAGGTGGGCGCCATCTTTCCTGTGTTGAGCCCACCCCCTACGCTTACGGCCAAATCTGAATCTGATTGGCTTAATGAGCACTGCAGCTCCAACCTGCTGACTCACTGTGACCCCGCCATGCCCTCCTCCATACCGCAGGAGGCTTTATCAACAGCTGAACCTTACCAGAGCTGGGAGGCAGCTGGCAACCATCAGCAGGTAGGACCAGGTTTTGGTGTGTCCTGGATATTTGCAGAGCTACTGCAGACCCAGTACTACAAGCAGACATCCTCAATTCATAGCGTGAACTCTCCCACATGCCTTCAGGTGCAGCACAGGCAACAACCAACTGTGGATCACTTTGTAGTTCCTAGCAGGTAGTCCCCGACTGGTCAAGGGTAGTGGCTGACCTGGGCCTGCACTGGAGCCTCTCCTAAGAGGCCCCAGAACCAACATACTTGAAAATAGGCTTTAGACCATAGCAGAGCACTGACAAATTAGCCCACAAGCAGCACACACAAAGGGCAGTCTCAACAGGCACTAGAGCCCGCTGGGATGAATCCCACTCAATGGGGTAAGCCCCTCCCTCTCTGCACAGCAGCCCATAAACTGTGGATGTGGCCAAACACCTCAGCCAATCAGCCTGAGAATCAATCCCACCCACTGATGTGCCAATAGAAATCAAGGCTCAACTATAACAGAAGGGCACACACAACCTACACAAAGGATACCCCTGGAGCATGGAGACTGTGCCACTGGGCCCCACAGGGCACCTACTACATAAGGCTACCCAGCAAGAAATGTAGCAGACCTACCTAATACATAGAAACAAACAGAGATGCAGCCAAAATGAGGAAACAAAGAAATGCACCCCAAAGGTAAGAACAGGAGAAAACTCCAGAAAAAGAACTAAATGAAATAGAGGCAAGCAACC
This sequence comes from Hipposideros armiger, assembly GCF_001890085.2. NCBI lineage: Eukaryota > Metazoa > Chordata > Mammalia > Chiroptera > Hipposideridae > Hipposideros > Hipposideros armiger. The sequence goes on along the minus strand of NW_017738228.1, from coordinate 93 downwards.
TACCAGAGATGGAGTTCAAAACACTGGTTATAAGGATGCTCAAGAAACTTAGTGAGAACTTCAACAAAGAGATAGCAAGCATAGAAAAGGACA
>NW_017738227.1:0-1089 GCF_001890085.2 Hipposideros armiger | reverse complement strand
TAACATCCTTCCAGAATATTTCCCCCCTTCCTCTATGCACACCCTTACCTAAACTTCCGCCAAAGTACATTTCTTATTTTCAAAACACAGCCTCAAAGGTCCTTCCTCCCCAGCTTTGCTCATGCCAACCCTGTCCATTTGGAGTATCCTTTCTTCTCTTCCATCTGCTGTCAGTTATGCAACTTGGCCCTTAGAGTTTCAACCCAGTGATGTTTCTGCATGAGGAACCTTACAATGTTCCAAAAGAAGTTATGTCCCTTAGCTACTATAATTTCTTGTTTGTTGCACTTAATATAGATCTACCTTACATTGTATTATATTTTTTTCAAATGTCTTCTTATCTGCCTACTCAGTTTTAAATCTCCAATTCCTATTCATCTTTTTATCCTCCACAGCTCTTTTCATGGTATGTAGGAACCCTCTTGTTTGCTGAGCAAATGCTCACTTAGCTTTCAAGTCCTACCTCAACTATCACCTCATGGGGGAAGCCTTTCTTGACTCTCCAAGGAGTTACTTTATGTGTAGTTTTTATGCCTCATGTCTGACTCTGATTCCCAACATTATCGTTTCTTTCTTATATAGTGTTTATGCTACAGGAATGTAAGGACAACCATATCTTAGCCATTATTTTTTATCTTCATGTATTTTAAGCCCACTACAGGGCCTGTGTGGCATGTAATACCCAGAAGCTGTAGTAAGTTTAGCTGTATTAAGGTAGATTGCTGCAAGACAGGCCCCATTAACCAGGTTTTACTCTCAATACTCTAATAGTCAGATAGAATCCACCTGAAATTATTAACCATAATAAAAAAATTGGCAACTGGAATGTCCTTTGAGAATGGTTAAAGAGACTACGTCATATCCATTGTGACACAGCCATTTTAAATTATGCTTATGAAAGTCTAAAATAACACACACAAAAATCTAATTCTGTGTTATTCAGTCAAATCTTTACTATTAACGTGAAGGTTAAAATGTAGAATACAAATACATATATTATGACCAAAATTGTGTCAAACATAAGAGTTATTTCCAAAGAAAAAAATATAAGTAACTGTATATAAGCAATGAAAAGGTGCTCTTCTCCTT
>NW_017738226.1:0-1028 GCF_001890085.2 Hipposideros armiger | reverse complement strand
GCATCCACATTGGCAAGGAGCAAGTAAAATTGTCATTATACGCAGATGACATGATACTACATATAGAGGACCCCAAAGACGCCATCAAAATGCTATTGGATCTAATAGACAAATTCAGTAAGGTAGCAGGATACAAAATCAATACTCAGAAATCAGTTGCATTTCTATATACCAATAATAAACTATCAGAAGGAGACATTAAGAAAACAATTCCGTTTACCATCGCTTCAAGAACTATAAAATGCTCAGGAATAAACTTAACCAAAGAAGTAAAAGACCTGTACTCTGAAAACTATAACACTGAAGAAAGACATAAAAGAAGACACTAACAAATGGAAAAACATTCCATGCTCCTGGATAGGAAGAATTAATATAGTTAAAATGTCCATATTGCCTAAAGCAATATATAGATTCAATGCAATTCCTATCAAACTAACTAGGGCATTTTTTTCAGAAATAGAAAATATAATCCAAAAATTTATTTGGAACCATAAAAGACCCCGAATAGCCACGGCAATCTTGAGAAATAAGAACAAAGTCGGGGGGATCATGCTTCCAGACATTAGAACGTACTACAAGGCCACAATAATCAAAACAATATGGTACTGGCATAAAAATAGACATATAGATCAATGGAACAGAATAGAGAGCTCAGAATTAAACACAGGCATATACGGGCAGTTAGTCTATGACAAGGGAAGCAAGAAGTTACATTGGGGTAAGGATAGTCTATTTAATAAATGGTGCTGGGAAAACTGGACTGACACATACAAAAATATGAAACGGGACCACCTCCTTACGCCATAGACAAGAACAAATCAAAATGGATTAAAGACTTAAATATAAGACCTGAGACCATAAAACTCCTAGAAGATAATATAGGGTCTAAATTTGCAGACATTACCCTGAGCAATGTTTTTACTGATACATCCCCGCGGGCTAGGGAAGTAAAAGAAAAAATGAACATATGGGACTACATCAAACTTCAAAGTTTTTTCACAACAAAAGAAACCATCAATAAAACAAAA
>NW_017738225.1:0-1029 GCF_001890085.2 Hipposideros armiger | reverse complement strand
TATTGGGGAATCGGGGGAGGGGAACAGTGTTGGGTGCTGTCCTTTTGTTCTTCAGTCTAGTTGTGGAGGACGTCGCTTCACTGGCCCATGTTGGTATTATCATTGCGCTCTTCCCAGGTGAGGCAGATCAGTCACTGGCCACTGGACGGCCACTCAGCGGCTCTTGGCCGCTCACGCCGGAATCCAGCCACTCATGGTAGCTTACGGCAACCCACTGCAGCTTCACTGCAGCCTATGCCATCTCCAGCGACTTAGAGCAGCCCAGCTCCAGGTCGAGCTGTTGTTCACCATCTTAGCTGTAGAGGGCGCAGAATCACTGGCCCTAATGTGGGATCCCAACCGGGGCCCTGCTGCTCAAAGCTGGCGTCCCAAGCCAGCTCTTAACCAACGCACCACTCGGCCGGAACCTAGAGCATTGCTTTTTAATTTTATCTGTGATGGACATGAATATAAAGTGTATCCATAAACTTGTGACACCTCCTTTTCTGGAATATTCTAGAATTTATATACCAAATTAGCATTCTTTAAAGCAATCACCAAGATAGAGTAAGACAAGCACCCCTATGATGTAATCATTGCTACAAATGTTTAAGAGCTCCTCTTTTGGAACTGAGGGGCGACAGAATATAATGAAAAGAACAGCAGTTTCTGAAATGATCTAGCTTTTGGTTTGAATCACTAATTTGTCACATTTTAGCTTTGCAATATTCATGCAAGTTCCACTCTCTGAGCTTCCAGTTCCCCATATAAAAAATGAGGTTAAAAAAATGAGGTTAAGACTACTTCTCTTGTTGAGTTTTGTAGTGAGGCAATAATGCCTGTGAAAGTTTCAGTCCTGTAGTAAGTGCTTGATATTTTCATGTTTCCATACTTAGAGCCAGTGTATAATTTGTGCAACAAAGTCATTTTCTCGGTACACGCTCCCTTAGTTGATGGCTCTGTTTCCCCTTCCCTCTTCTGTGTTCTGGTCAAACTCAATTATATACTTCCTTAAAAAAATTAAGAGTAGGAGGGACCTGTTCTGACTTT
>NW_017738224.1:0-1090 GCF_001890085.2 Hipposideros armiger | reverse complement strand
TATATATATATATATATATATATATTCATCTGTTTAGCAAATATTTATTGAATAACTGTTATGTTGTGCATTTTAATAAGTGATATGATGAGAAAACATTTGTGAACAAGAAAAACAGCTTCTCTTCTAGAGTTGTGAGTATAGTAAATGTTGTGGGAAGAAGACAGTTATAATGTAATAAATTCAATTATGGATCAACTTATGATCCATAGATAATCCTTATATAACGCAGATTGCATGTGAGGTGGGGGATGAATTAATGAATATTTCCTAGGAAAAGTAAAAATTAAATATTTAAACCAAGACCTGAAAGGTAGGTAGAATTTCCCCACACTGAAATGTTTAGTGCAAAGAAAATAACATTTAAAAAACATAGAACCAAAGAAAACATGGACTATAACCAGAATGAGTAGGTTTGCTATGGCTGGAGTGAACACTGTTTATAGGTGGGGAAAGGCAGAGGCTGGAATGGAGAACCAGCCAGAACATAAAGCACTATGTGGGCCATTGTAGCTCTTCCATCTGTAACTGTTGTAATCAACTTTCCTTGACCCACCTTTTCTTTTGACTACTAGAAAAAGATTTACACACTTCCATGTCATAAGCATATTTTCAAATTCCAATGGTTTTTCAGTCTTTATTGATGATTGACTTATGGTCACAGTCACAAATTCGGTACATTGTCATGTAATCCATTCATTCTTTCATTTGTTTATTCATGTATCGTATATGTATATATGGATTAATTAAGCCCCCAAAATCCATATGTTGAAGCAGTAAATCTCCATGCTTCAGCATGTAACTTTGGAGATAGGGCCTTTAAAGTGCTGATGACATTAAAATGAGGTCTTTAGAGTAGAACTTAATCCAATCTGACTGGTGTCTTTATAAGAGGAGACGATTAGGGCACACAGAGAGACACCAGCAATATACGCACACACAGAGTAAAGACCACATGAGGACACAGTGAGTGAGAAGGCAGCCATCTGCAAGCCAAGGAGAGAGGCTTCAGAAGAAAACAAACCTGTCAACACTTTGATCTTGGACTTCTGACCTCCAGATCTGTGAAAAAATAACATTCTTTTGCTTA
>NW_017732079.1:1097503-1100611 GCF_001890085.2 Hipposideros armiger | reverse complement strand
GACTGCTGCCCGCCCTCAGGGGGCTCCAGCTGCTGCGGAGGAGGGGGCTCCAGCTGCTGCGACGGGGGCTCCAGCTGCTGCGGAGGGGGCAGCGGCCAGTCCTCTGGAGGCTGCTGCTGAAGTGGACCCTGAGCCAGGAGGAGCAGACTTGGGGCCAGCAAATGACCAAATCCTTCCTCCTCCTCCTGATCCCCTTCCTGGTCAGCCCTGTTGCTGAGAGGTGTGGACCAACCCTCTTAACTCTGGTTCAGAGCATCTTTATGACCTGGTGACCAGATGCCCCAATGTCTCCCTGCAACCCTCTGCCTGACCTCCATCCCCATATGCCCATGTGGGGCTGTCCCTGGAACCCCAAAGCGCGGCCCCCGTTTACCTCCGTGTCTGGTCTGTGTGCACACGCCCACATGATGTGAACCAATAAACTGGAAATCTGCATGTCCCTGGCCTTGTCTCATCCGTATTCCTACTTCTGTCATCTTTTTCTCCTACTGTGTCCACAGGTCCTGGTTCCCCTGAGGCCTCATAGCTACAGACCTTGTTCAGATTTGCCCCTTGTGCCGCTAACGTCCTTTAGAACAACACATTGTTATTAGTTTAGACTCCACTACAGGATCCAACCCTGCATTTAGGTGCCGTGATCCATTGGTCTCCTTCTATCTGTGACAGCCCTTCAGACATTTTGTCCTTCATAACTTTGAGATTTTTAAGAGTTGTTTGTTTTTGTAGAATGTCTCCCCATTTGGGTTTGTCCGATGGTTCTTGACTAGATTCGGTTGTGCATTAGTGCAGGGACCCACAGAGATGTGGCCCCATGTCCTCAGAGCAGATGTCACGCAATTCGTGATGTGTAATTGTCTCATTCCCGGGTTCCTGAAACTTAGAGTGGGGGCATTTCCCTACCTGATCAGGAGCCTGGTGAAGCTGGGGCATTGAACTGGCAAATCCTGCGAATTGTTTTTTTGCCAATAGCCTTCCCACCCCACTTGAGGAGGTGAACCCCACCTGAGGAAACTGCAATGGCCTCCCCTGGGGTAGTTGCCGGGCAAGCCCAGCTGGTTCTCGGCAGGACCCACCCCCAGCAGCTGTCTTTGCTTCCAGACATATCAGAGCACTCCAGTCAGGTGGGCCCCAGTAGGGGAGGTACAAGGTGTGATCCATGAACAGGGTGTGCTACACTCCAGAAAAGCTACATGGTTTTCTCCAGTTGATACAGACATGAACCCGGGGATATGTGTGGAATGGCGATGACGGGCGAGGGATAATGGTGGAAGGGACGTCAAGTTGGAAGGGCAGATTCATTGATATTAGGCCCACTAGGCAGTTATTCTAGACTTAATGTTCTAAGGTGGGGGTTAGACAGGACTCTAACTGTTGGGTAGGTGGCTGAAACCTGGACCAAAAGGTGGCCTACACTAAATGAAGATGAAACAGCAGAACTGCCTGGTGTGCTATAGAGGAAGGGACCCAAAGGCTTACAGTTATTGGAGTGCTACAGCAGAGTCATCATTTAAGACGTGCTCACCTGACCTTGGAAGGGTCCTTAGGACTCACCTTTCACCATGACCATGAGAAATAAAGTTGTTCGGGGAGCCCCGGCATCCCTGCAGAGATGTGTGATTGCTCTTCTCTTTAGGTCATAAATCACAGTAGGAACTGATGTCACAGAATTGGGAAACCTGAATGCAATAGATATAAATGTATCCCAAGGCAGCAGGGACAAGTGGCGGCACTTAATTCCCAAGGGCACAGTGGGTGTGGTAGCTGTGGTGGACGTTGGGCTTTGACCAGTTAACTGCCTGGAGAAAAGGAAATAATCAGACTTTTGGGGGTGACTGGGTGTGAACTGACACTGACTTCAGGAGACTCAACATCACTTTGGTCCACTTTGGTCCTTCTTTGGTGAGATGGGGCCTTGTGGAGGTCAGGTGATCAATGGAGTTCTAGCTCAAGTCCATCTCACAGGGGACCCAGTGGGTCCTACCCCGGCCTGTGGTCATTTCCCCAGTTCTGGAATGCAAGACCGAGCAGACATTCTCGGCAGTATCAGAAAGTCCACATTGTTTCTCTGACCTGGGGCATGGGGCGATCATGGTGGGAGAGGTCAAATGGAAGCCACTGTACCTGCCTCCACTAGGAAATCCTACATCAAATCAAAGCCACATTCCAGGAAGGCTTCCAAGATCAGTGCTACTGAGAAAGGTGTCAAGGATGCATGGGTGGTGATCTCACCACATTCCCACCCTACTCACCTATGTGGCCTGCGCAGAAGACAGATGGAGCTGGGAGAATGATACGGGATTATTAGGAGGTGGGCCCAATGGTGACTCCACTTGTAGCTGCTGCACCAGGTGTGGTCTCATTGCTTGAGCAAGTTAGCACACCCCCTGGTACCTGGTATGAAGCTACTGATATGGAAAATATACTTTTCTGCACACCTGTTAGTGAAACCCACCAGAAGCAGTTTGTTTCTGGCTGACAAGGCCAGCAATCCACCCTCACTGTCCTCCGTCGGGTAGACCACCTCTCCTGCCCTCTGTCATCATTTAGTACTCAGGAATCTTGAACGTCTTTCCCTCCACCAGGCATCACATGGCTCCATGACATCAATGATGTCACGCTGACCCTCGTGAGCAAGAAGCAACGACTCCAGATTTTCTGAGAAGACCTTTCCTTGTCACAGGGTAGGAGATGACTCTGACCGAAACCCAGTGGCCTTCTCCATCAGTGAAATCTCTAGGGGCCCCGTCGTGTGGCGCGTGTGCAGACATCCTTTCTGATGTGAAGGACAAGCTGGTGCGTCTAGCCTCACCTCCAAGCAAAAATCAGTCAAAACACCGGCCCATTGGGCTTCTTTGGAGTTCGGAGGGAACATCGCACAGGGAGATGTTTTTGCGTGTTTACTTAGTTTTGAAATCATAAGATGGGTTTATATATTAGAAATATTAATTTCTTACTATGTGATACTTTATGCAATATTACATTTAATTCTTATATTATTTATCAATTCTTTTTTTATTTATTATGGGATTTGTGCCATTCTTAAAATACCTTCCCCTACTTAATAATTACATAACATTCATCTATATTTTCTATTGCTTTTAGTGTATT
>NW_017732079.1:1093065-1096763 GCF_001890085.2 Hipposideros armiger | reverse complement strand
CATCTGTCAACCACCCTTGTGGGCATAACTTTGTGCCAGTTGCTGATGGGGAAGAAGAATAAAGCAACAGCTGTGCTGTCAAATTGTTCATTAAAATCTCATTTGTAAGATATGTCACAAAAAGTATAAAGGATCGAGTAGGATTGGAAGTGAGTGGCCTCAAAAGGAAAAGTTCCTGGGATAAAGCAGAGGCATAGGGCAGGAGAGACTTGTTCACAGTAACAGGGCAGTTCCAATTGGGAGGCAGGACAGAAACGGAAGAAGCTGAGCAGAGTCCTTTGCACAGATGCTTGGATATCCGTCACGCATGCTGACCTTGGTCCTGAACACGCAGTGGAGCCCTGGGTGGGGCTTCCTAGAAGGTCAGGGGTAATGGTTTCCGTAGTGGAGGATGGCGGAGAGAACAGTTTTGTATCCCAGTGAAGATTAGAATCAGGGACAAAATACACAGGTGGGCGGTAGTGGGACTTCAGGGGAGGTCACGCCCCTTGAGGTATCTGAGGCTGAGAGTCATAAAAATGGTGGACTCTATTCCTACGTTTGAATCTCTATATCACTGTCTATGTTTACATGTATTAATACACACATAATCGTTTATATATAATCAGCCTAAAACGCCCATGTACACGTGCTCATGTACACTCACGAGATACTGGTCATCCTTGCCCATTATGACCTGGGTAGAGATATTATTGAATCAAACCACATCTCATTCCAGACTCTGTAGAATTATTTTGGACACTTCTGGAGGGAGGACTTCCTTCCCATCAGTACTCCTAGCTCTCATTTGCATTCACCCAATTGATTGTTTTAGTTTTTTAAATAATGTTGCCCTCCAAACATGGAAAGAGTACCTGCTACATACCAAATTGACAGTCTTTATCTTAATCTCCTAAAAATACAAAAAAGAAGCCCCCAAACTCTCCAAGGAACCTTTGTGTCCACGTAGGAACATGTGATGCAACTCGTCAGCCAGGAGCGCACCTGGGAGGATTGGGTGGGAGACGAAGAAAAAGAGACAAAAGCTGGGAATGAGAGCTGATGGCAGAGAGTGGCCTCGTTTATTATTTGTACTCAGCTTTTATAGCAAATGCAACTCTCCTTAGGTAGGGGGTTTTGGGACCTTGAAGGAGTAGTTCCCTTCTCTCAGAGAACAGTTCCCTTGGAAGCAATCTTCAGAAAGTGGAAAAGAACCAAGTATAGCAAGTAGACACTGTTAACAGGATGACTATCCACTCTGTAACTTTTAAGGTTGTCTGTGACATTAGCTGCTCTTCTTCAGGGGCACAGTGGAGACGGGTCAGCAACCCCCCGGCCTAAGAGCCTGTCAGCTTGCCAGCTGTCAGGCTGAACCCTTACTGCAGCTCTGGTCTGTAACTTTTAAGCTGCTCTCGAGCTGCTCACCCTAACATGAAGGCCTGTAGCTTGCCAGCTTACAGCCTCACTGTCCCTGGCTGATCCCAGTGACACTGGCGATGCCTACTGAGTGCCAACCGTCCTGCTCCCTAAGGTCCTCCAGCTCGCTTGACCCCGGGGTTCATATGCCCCAGGCTGGACCCCCTCACTGTCTCTTCTCCATCCCCCCTTCTGCTCCATGCTCACCCTCCTCCCATGTGGAAGAGTCTGGAACAAATTCTCCTTCTACTGAGCAAGGCAATGCCGACCGACATCGTTATATGAAAATGTGCAGAAGACTCAGTTACAAGCATGGCCATTGTAAAAGTCAGACATCACTTTCCAAGTAGTAACCGTGATCTCATAAAATCCATTCCTGTTTAATTACTGATGGATATTTCTCCTAGGAGGGTCCTGTGGTACAGGACTTTTCTAGACTTTTTCCTTCCATGATTCTGGTGACCCTCACGACACTGTTGAGAGTAAATTTTATCACTTATTTCAAATTTGTGAAAACTGAGGATGAGACAAATGCGGTGATTTTCATCAGATCACTCAGCGAATAAAGTGCAGGACTTGGATTCTGACCCAGCTGGGTCTCACTCCTGATCCAGGCTTTTAACTGGGAAGATACAAACACATACACACGTGCGCGTGCACGCGCGCGCGCGCGCACACACACACACACACACACACACACACACACACACAGGATCTACCAGGGTGGCTGGGATTCCAGCATGACATTTAGAAGCTTCTGTGTGTCTTAGCTCCAAGCAGGCCATCAGGGCAATAGGACAGGAGGGCTTGGGAGGCCAGCCTCTATGAAGGACGTGTGAGCACCAGGCAACTGCAAGGAGGGTGAGGTGGCACTGATGGTGGGGATGTCCTTCCTGTGCCCGTGGAGGGAGGCAGGGAGCAGCCGCCAGTCATCACCTGTCACAGGCCCAGGTGGGTGGCAGGAGGCAGTCTTCTCATGCCCAGGCCCTGCCTCACATGCTGGGGCAGGGCCCAAGGCCAGGATAAAAGGGCCTCGGGCCAGAGCGCCTCCATCCACTCCCTCCTGAGGTAGTGACAGACGCTGTGCTGCTTGTGTGCCCGGTAAGTGTCCACTGGGGACAGAACAGGGCCTTCCACAGAGGAGGCTCAGGCTAGGGCAGGCGGGCAGGCGGGCCGGAGCCTAGGGGCCTGGTCCATATAATTAGAAAAGGAGGGGTCTCAGAAGGAAAAGCCAGGAGCAGGCAGGAAGACTACAAGGGCCACAGGCTTAGTGAAGGCTCCATCTGCTCTGAGAGGGGCAACAGGGGTGCAGCTGCGTGGGCCCCACGGTGAAGGAAGGAGACCGTGGCCACTCTGACCTCCCAGCAACTTCACAAAGGAAGTCGACCATTAAGATTCCAAGCATCCTCTAGGAGCTATGACTTGGGGACCGCAATTCTGAAAACAAGGTGCAGATCAGATGCTTTGGGGGGTCTGTTGCACGCATGGGTATGCGCCGGGGCCTGGGAATACATTTCAAAACTCCAGAGTGGGGAAAAGCACGAGAAGTTCCGTAATCTCTAAGGTAAGCTTTTCGTGTAAGGGGGACTATTTCTGAGATCAGAGCACCAGGCTGTGAATCAAGAGACCTGCCAGCTTCCTCTTGAGGAAAGTGAGATTTCCAGGAAAGGGCCACAGGCAGGCTCTCTCTCTTCTCATGGTGCGAGTGTCTAAGTACGAAACTATTTAGAGTGTTATTTTGTTTGTGTTTGTTTGTTTGTTTTGTTTTGTTTTGTTTTGTTTTTTAAGCTGAACCATCCTGCCACCTGTTGGCAGCTCAGCGGCTGCTCAGCTCGGGCCGGTAGAGTGTTATTTTAACAGGAACATTGTTCCCATGAAAGAAATGTTTGAGTTCTAAATTAGTCTCTATAGAAAAAAAAAATCAATATTTGGAGGACATAAGTGAAAAATTGTTTCACTGTCAACATCATTTGGTCTCAGTTTGCCAGCTGGTAACACAGGTGACAATTCCCTCTCAATTGGAAAGGGTCAAGTGAGGGTCACACGGGAGACTGTGCACGTTCTCGGTGAGGTATTAGGAAGGACATGAGTGGCAAGGATGTGTGACCTTGGACTGACCCTAAATAGGTTACTTAAATGTACATGGCAAAAAATGAAGGGACAGGAAGGGGCAGGGTGGCCTCTGTGTGTATGGGGGGGCTGACTTGCTGTCTGACTCTCCCTCAGCTCCTGAACGCCCGCCCTCCCCGCCGAGATGTCCTGCCAGCAGAACCAGCAGCAGTGCCAGCCCCCTCCCAAGTGTT
>NW_017732079.1:1081938-1092675 GCF_001890085.2 Hipposideros armiger | reverse complement strand
GCAGACTTGGGGGCAGCAAACTGCGGTGGATGCCATCTTCCTCCTTCCTACCGCAGGGTCTGAGAGGTCCCAGAAGAGACTCTGAACTTACGAAGGCAACATCCTTCCTGGGCTCCAGAAACTCCCATCCTCCCTGGAATCCCCGTCCACGGGCCTCGGAACCTGTCACATCCCCACGTCAAGGCACCTGTCACTCTATGTGCTGTCTGACTGATCTAAAACAATAAAACGAGAAACCTGCTCAGCTCCTTGTTCTGGAAGGACCTTGTTCTTGGGCTGCCGTTATTCTCCTCTGCAGGTGCTGCCCCGAAACCTCAGGGGCAGAGGGGCACTCTGGCCTAAATTGGGGTGAATGGGGGTGAGCGCGTGAAAGACACAGATGCTCCCAGCTCAGTTTTGTCCCATGTCATTTGGGCTCAGCATTGCTGTAACTGAGTCTAAAATTTCTTTTCGTAAATACAAATTCTTGGGCTTCTGGTCATCTTCAGGGCCCTAACCTGGTCATCCATGTTTCTGTCTCTCTGTTACTCCTGACCTAGTGCCACCAAAATATCCTTCTACACACACACACACACACACACACACACACACACACACACCACACACACCCCACACCCTCACACACACACGCCACAGATACATAGACACCACACACACACACACACACACACCACATACACAAGAAAAAAAGGAATAAATAAATAAAACAAAAAAGAAGACCTTTCTCAAATACATATTTCCAACCCACCACTTCTGCAGTCAATGTAGCTCCAAGCAAAATTGAGTGTAAAAAATTGCTCTCGTTCAGTCCTCCCAGCAAATCTTGCCTCTTTCTTCCTCTTCCGGCGCCAGTAAATCCTCTACACATTTTCCCCAAACACGCTCCCAGACATGCCACGTTTATGAACTTGTCACTCCACTCCTGAAAACCAATGGCTCTCTACAGAATAACACACATGCCTCTTAAGTACTACGTTTCAGGCCCTGAAGAAAGTATTCCCGACTTAGTTTATCAGATTTGCCATTCGTACTGGTCCATGACACCCCATGTTCCTGCCACACTGGACAAGTCATTCTTACCTAGGTATAACGGAGACTTGTCCTTCCTTTTAATCTGGGAAGCAGAAGAGCTCACTGTCCTTAGCTCAGTATCCAGAATATTCTAAGTCTTCAATAAAGGGTATCTTCTATTATTATTTTATAAGGACTGTCACGGCTACCGCTGTTACTAGTGTTAGCAGCATTACTTGCTCTCTTCTCTAACGGAAGCTGACCTCAATTCCTTCTCTGTCACCTGGATAGTTTACAATTCTGTCCCTCCTTGAAGGCCCACTTCCAATACCCACCTCCTGTGAAGCCTTATTTGGTCATCTAAGTGTTTCCTCGGGGAGGTGGATATTAAATAATCTGTCTGTAACCCTCACATGGAGAAAGCTTAGCTTGTAGGTTGTAATAAAAATATAACTTCCTTATTATATGCTATTGTCCTTGAAATTGTCCTCAATGAGATAGTCTTCTGATTCCTAGATGAAGACTTCAAAGGCCTTGTGACTCAACAGCTCTTTCCAAGGGATAGAAAGTCATTTGTCATTTTAAATCACAAGCCTGGGCTCAGTTCGGAAATTAGAATATCCGGTCTGAGAGATAGTCACAGTGCCAAACTGGTTTAACGGTACATTTGTCGCCGTCCCCGGTGGGGTGGCCCATCACAACAAGAGAAGGGACCCTGGCACTTCTACCCCGTCTCCTGCCTGACGTTTGTCTTCTCTTCCAGTTTTCTAAATGCATTTTCTGACCCCTGCATGAAGACTGGGGGGAAGGAGCACAGTCTCACATGTGGGTGCAATTTTCTCCTTTTATTAGATGAAACTAGATGGCAGAATCAAGTTTCTGACTCCTCCTATCGCAAGCATTTCTCCCCTTTGCCTACGATATGAGTGCTGCTTCATCCATGGCGGAGCACGCCAAGGTCAGCCCTGGTTCCAGAATCTTCTCTTTGACAAGGGACAAAATAGCTCAAGACCAGTTGTTAGGGCCGGCCGAGGGGCTCAGTTGGTTAAGAGCTCGCTCAAGAGTTTGAGCTCTGAGCAACAGTGGTTCGAGTCCAGCCCGAGCTGAGCAGCCGTTGAGCTGCCAACAGGTAGCAGGATGGCTCAGCTAAAAAAAAACAAACAAAACAAGACCAGTTGTTGTCTGCACTGTGATCAAGATCTGGTCACAGGGAGTATTCCTACATCATCTGACCCACATTTTCAGAGGAACTAGCAACTCATCTTTCCTTAGGTGATAAAGCATTTCTTCAGTATTTCCTGAGGCAAGAGATGGGTCCTGCTTCTCCATATCCCCCAAATCAGGGACACATGTAGCAGCAAAGAGTTCAGAGGACAAGAAGGATCCCAAGACCCCAGTTCTAGGGAATCCTTTCATTTCCTTTGTTTCCCAGGAATCCGGGTTATTTTCCCATCCACCAATGGTCCTAGATGGATAAAGAACTTATCTTTCAGCCTATAATTGTCACACAATTAAAGTCCAGGATTTGAGACTGGTGTAAATCAGATAACTGAATGTAATAGAATTTATATAAGGATTTAAAATGTGTAAACCAGGTGTCAGTCATCAAGGAGGAAAGATGGTTGTTCAATATCTAGAGTTAGGGAATTTGTTTAATTGAAAAGTAAATGTAAACCCTAATTTAACATCATATGCCAAGATGAGTTTCATGGGATTAAATAGTTATATATTTGGGGAAAGTGAAATAGTAAAGAAAGAAGTACTTATAGCCGAATGTTTCTTTTATCTCAGGATAGAAAAAGTAGTATAAGAACAATTAAAGAAATTATGAATAAAAATAGGTATGAATACATATGTATAAAATAAAATGTTTTGTGAGACAAGAAGAGAAGAAACAAAATAAAAAGAAACATTTTGGAAATACATGAAATATATGTGAAATGTGAATTCATACCTTATTATATGTATAAAATTTTACTTGTGTTTAATTTTAAAATAAAATATTTCTTACAGATATATATTAAGAATAATAGTATAATGAATATCCATGTATATGTCCTCCACTTAAATTAAGAAATAAGACATTACCAATATAATTGAAACCACCCCCTTTACATATCTCTTCTATCCCAAGATATTCATTATTCTGTATTTCCTTTTTAACTTCCTAGGTGTTTTATATACTTTACTATATTTATTTATCCTTAACTTATAATTCATCTATAATTAAGCTAAAAAGTATAACTTTCACTTGTGCTTAAAAATAATTTATTTGTATTTAGCTATATTTTATTGATACTTTATTTAGGCGTTGATTAGAACATATTTTAAACTTTCTAAAGTGAAAACATACCCCGCGTCTGTTACATTTATCTATACTGATATATTGGGCTGTCGGAAAAATCATCACGTATTTTTTCTGTTTTTCAACGGTTATTTATTTATATAAAGAACAAAGATCAATTATTTATTGCCTGTTTTGTTCGATAACCTTTCGCCATCTTTCAGTGAGCTTCATAATTCCTCATTTATAGAAAGACCTGTCTTTATTTGCAAAAGAACTGAACAAGGTGCTGATTTACAGCCTCATCTGAATTGAACGTTATACCACGCAAGGAGTTTTGAAGAGAGCAAAACAAGTGGAAGTCTGATGACACAAGGTCAGATGAGTATGGTGGGTGCGGCAACACATCCCATCCAAGCTCCAATAATTTTTGATGGGTGATCAAACTTGTGTGTGGTCTCACATTGTCGTGATGGAACACAACTCCTTTATAATTAACAAGCTCTGAACGTTTCTGAATGATGCATTCGTTCAAACTGTCCAATTGCCAACAGTACACTTTCAAATTGATTGTTTGGTTCCTTGGTAAGAGCTCTAAAAACACAACACCTTTAAAATCCCACCACACTGAGAGCATAACCTTCCTCTGATAAATGTCTGCTTTCGATGTCGTTTGAGGCGAATCATCACGTCGGGACCAAGACCGTTTGCATACCACATTGTTGTAAACAATCCACTTCTCATCACCAGTTATCAGTGACTTCAAAATAGGATCGTTTTCCTCATGTTTAATGAGCATATTGCAGATATTTATATGCGCCATCAAATGAACTTCTTTGAGTTCATGCAGAACCCAAATATCGAGCTTGCTTATGTATCCCAGCTTCTTCAGGTGGTCATAAACTTGAATGATGGATGTTTAATGTTTCTGCAATCTCTCATGTCGTGTAATGTGGGTTTGAGTTGATCAATGCCTTTATTTTGTCGTCATCAACCTCGGTGGGCCTCCCTGACCAAGCAGCATCATTGAGGTCAAAATCACCAGCACGAAATTTCATGAACCATCATTGGCACTGACATCTTGTAGAGCATTGTCACTGTAAACTTTATGCAACTTTTCACAAGCTTTATGCGCGTTCTTCCCTTTATGGAAGTAAAACAGTAAAATATGGCAAAAATGCACAGTTCGGTCTTCCATCTTCAACTTGTTGTAAAATCTCCAAAACTCAACGAAATCGCTCAATTTTTTTTTTAGAATGAAGCTAGAACTGTCAGCTGTCAAATGACATAGCAATAACATAGATGCGAATGACTCTAGTACTTCCAAAAATGAACTNGGGGCGATCATGGTGGGAGAGGTCAAATGGAAGCCACTGTACCTGCCTCCACTAGGAAATCCTACATCAAATCAAAGCCACATTCCAGGAAGGCTTCCAAGATCAGTGCTACTGAGAAAGGTGTCAAGGATGCATGGGTGGTGATCTCACCACATTCCCACCCTACTAACCTATGTGGCCTGTGCAGAAGACAGATGGAGCTAGGAGAATGATACGGGATTATTAGGAGGTGGGCCCAATGGTGACTCCACTTGTAGCTGCTGCACCAGGTGTGGTCTCATTGCTTGAGCGAGTTAGCACACCCCCTGGTACCTGGTATGAAGCTACTGATATGGAAAATATACTTTTCTGCACACCTGTTAGTGAAACCCACCAGAAGCAGTTTGTTTCTGGCTGACAAGGCCAGCAATCCACCCTCACTGTCCTCCGTCGGGTAGACCACCTCTCCTGCCCTCTGTCATCATTTAGTACTCAGGAATCTTGAACGTCTTTCCCTCCACCAGGCATCACATGGCTCCATGACATCAATGATGTCACGCTGACCCTCGTGAGCAAGAAGCAACGACTCCAGATTTTCTGAGAAGACCTTTCCTTGTCACAGGGTAGGAGATGACTCTGACCGAAACCCAGTGGCCTTCTCCATCAGTGAAATCTCTAGGGGCCCCGTCGTGTGGCGCGTGTGCAGACATCCTTTCTGATGTGAAGGACAAGCTGGTGCGTCTAGCCTCACCTCCAAGCAAAAATCAGTCAAAACACCGGCCCATTGGGCTTCTTTGGAGTTCGGAGGGAACATCGCACAGGGAGATGTTTTTGCGTGTTTACTTAGTTTTGAAATCATAAGATGGGTTTATATATTAGAAATATTAATTTCTTACTATGTGATACTTTATGCAATATTACATTTAATTCTTATATTATTTATCAATTCTTTTTTTATTTATTATGGGATTTGTGCCATTCTTAAAATACCTTCCCCTACTTAATAATTACATAACATTCATCTATATTTTCTATTGCTTTTAGTGTATTCTTTCATATTTTATAATTAAAAGCAAATTTTGCAGGGAGTGGAAAATATTAAAATTTGTTAATGCGCTAGTACTTAACCCTGAAGGACAAAGAGTGGGAGGGCACAGAGGAAAATTAATTCCATCTAAACTATTTCCCATAAGATCTAAGCAGTGACCCTCCAGTGTCCTGAGAAGATGACAGAATGACATTGTAGAGCTATGCCCGTTCGATGAATGGGTGACCTCAGAAAGCCTTTGCCTGTCAAAAATGCTTTCGAATGGTCCCATGGCCAATGGTAACTAATATCTATGACCAAAGGGTCAGCCCAAGTGTTATGGTTATGACCACACTTCTGATCCACCAGCGAAGTCCAAGCAGATTGAGAGTTTGGGTCCTGCTGGCCTCGAGGCAGAGGCATGGACCAGATGAGCTCCTCATCCCATCGTTCTAGGAAGCAGGAGCTGGGCTTCCGTGTGAGCCCAGGCATGGATATCCCCGCCCCGCCCCCATAACTAAGGAACCACCTGAGCAAATGCCATACCCTGGGGAGATGGTGGCAGATCTCTGCAGGGTGATGTGGCCTCCATGCCTCCCTGTGCCCATGTCAGAGCATGGTCTCCTATGAGTCATCAGGAATAGCTATTTGGAGACTGTACAGACAGTGCTAATATAGTGAAAGGATTTTAAACATCTGTCAACCACCCTTGTGGGCATAACTTTGTGCCAGTTGCTGATGGGGAAGAAGAATAAAGCAACAGCTGTGCTGTCAAATTGTTCATTAAAATCTCATTTGTAAGATATGTCANGCACCATTTTTTTAATTGCTTACCCTACCCTAATTTTCTGTAATACTTCAAGCGTTTATAGTGTGTGTGAATTTATTTTTAGTTATTATACTGTTACATTATTCTTTCACCAATAGCCCACAGTCTTAGTGTCAGCTGCTTCATATCGCTTGATATTTTGTGAGGCATGTTTCATGCTTTGTTCTTCTTCATGGGTCTGCTATCTATTCTTTGCCTTTTGCCGTTTTAGGTTTAAGCCATAGGATCAGCTTGCTAAGTTCCATTAAAATCCCCATTGTAATTTTATTGGAATTACATGAATTCATACATTGACTTAGAGAGAACTGGCATCTTTAAAACAATACATCTTTCTAGCCATGGATATGACATATCTTACCAGTTAATATGTCAGGATTTAACATCTTTCAATAGTTTTCTAATTTTCTCCGTTTGTGCATCTTTTGAGATAGTTATTCTTGCATATATCATGTTTTAGTTGCTATTGGATATGGATTTGTTTTTAAATTAATTTTCTGATTGTTGCATTACATAAAGTACTCATATGTGATCTGTAATGAAACAGCTTCAGTCAATAAATATCTTTTCATGTCTAAATATAAAACCACATGATAATTTTAATCACTGTATATTTCTTTGTATGCAAGTGCACAATTTATTATAGGTATTGGGTTGTTTCCAAATTGTCTTACTATAAATATCATAATTAGCATCCTTGCATATTTATATTTGCACATTTTTGTGATAACATCCACAGAATAAAAGCCCTAAAATGGAAATTGCTTGGTCAAAATATACATACATTCTACACTTTAATTATTTTATTCATCAGTAAATATTATCTGAAAAACTGGGCCCACAATTTGCCTTTCAGAATGGTAAAAGATAACACCTACTTACCCACAGTGCCTTTTTCCTTCTACATCCACACTCAGCTTATAAAACTTTAAAATTTTTGCCTATTTGATACGAATGTGTGTATTTGATAGGATAAAATAAAAGGTAAGTCTTTTCTCTAATTTTTTGTAGATATATTGGTCATATATAAATCTAACATTTTGCATTGCCTTTTTTATCTCTTGTCTATTATTTCTATTGGTATTTTTCTTATTAATTTGTAAAATATAGTTGTATATCAACTGCTTTAATCTAATTCCTGGAATATATGTTGTATTTTCCTCTCAACTGGTCATTTCAAATTTGTTTACGTATTGCTCTTTTCTACATGGATAGTTTTATTTGGAAGTGGATAAACTTACAACATTTCCCTTTTATATCATGGTTTTGGGGGCAACAGGTATAAGAAATAATCAACTGTGTTTTCTTTACTACTTTATGACTATTGCTTAATAATGTACATTACAGAAAAAATTTTTGATAGTTGAAAATAATAATCCATATAAAGAAGATGTGGTATATATACATATAAAACCCACATAAAGAAGTTATATACCATATCTTCTTTATATGGATTATATATACAGTGGAATACAACTTGGCCATAAGAACAAATGAAATACTGCCATTTGCGACAACGTGGATGGATCCTGAGATTATTATGCTAAGCAAAATAAGTCAGACAGAAAAAGTCAAGAACCATATGACTTCACTCATACGTGAGATAGAAAACTGAAAGCAATAAACAAACAATACAAAAACTCATAGACACAGACAACAGTTACCAGATACAAAGGGAGGAGGTAGAAAAGGGTAAAGGGGGTCAAATATATGGTGATGGAAGGAGAAATGACTCTGGGTGGTGAACACACAACACAATATATAGATGATGTAGTATAGAATTGTACACTTGAAACCTATATAATTTTATTAACCAGTGTCACCTCAAGAAATTTATTTTTTTTTAAAAAAAGGGAAAAAATAATCCATGAACATACTCAGTATAGGTTCTGGAGCATAAAAGTAAAACAGCACTTAGTAGGAAGCTCAGGGTGATTCTAGAAGAATTGAACACTTTCAAAAATGTATTAAATAGTAACTAGACTACAGACAGACATAGTCAAAATAAATTGGAAAAGAAATGACCACAGCTATTTCTACCTCTTTCCCGAGTGGGACATACTGTATTACTTTTGATTTGCCTTGTATTTCTACTTTAGATTTCATTCATGTTTACTCCCCATCCCTGATAACAGACGACCTAGAAAGCCAATCATTTGCTTAATAAAAATTTTCTTATTGAGTTGAACTCCAGTCATTGACGTCACACAGTCAAGGCAAGCAGACCAATCCTTTGAGGTTTCAAGTGTGTTGCCCACTTACCACCTGAATCTAACTGATGGTTTGGGTACCACGATCAATAGAGGAGGCATGGACCCTGTGAATGCTCAGTCCAGGAACCTTAAGAATTAGTTCTCTGCTGCTGAGTAAGACTTACCTATGCGAGCCAAGGGTTTGATATCCTGACCGCTCCCTTATAACTAAGCCTTCTGTGTCAGCCTGAGCAAAAAGACAAGAGCTACCCTCAGGACACAGAGGGCCAGACCCCTGCAGGGTGACGTATCCTAACCGCGTACGTCTGCATACTCCAGGCCTTACACTGATGGCCTAAGTCACAGGGGAAAACTATGTGTGAACTCTAAAGTCCTATGTAAATGCTGGCTTCACGCAGGACAGGAAAAATCTACTGATTGTCACATCAGGCATCTGGAAGGTGACTAAGCAAAATGACAATGATCAGAGCTCTTGGTGTGCATAAAATGTGCAAGGCAAATTTCTATGAGCGTTACGTATGTCTAGTACTCCTAACAAACTCATGGAGTAGAGGTTATTAAAATCACCTTTTCACAGATGAGGAAACTGAGGCCGAGAGGATCGACAAGTTGCCCAAACTAGTATAAATAGTGTCAGAGCTAGATTTTCTGCCCCGGAGGTCTGGCTTCAGAGCCACAGACCCAACGTCCAGGTAGTTTTGACAAGCTCGAGTTGGTGGTAACACGGAAATCTACTTTGGAATGTGAGCTCCACACAACACACACCAAATGCATACACACACGTAGACACAAACGTGACCACACAGATACACACGCTCCCAACAGCCAAGTGACTGGAACACATGCAAAAAACTTGGAGGGATCTGTGTTGCTTTGTTTAAACCTGGAGGATTGGCGCTAATGAATTAACATTGCCAGAGGGAGAAAGAGAAAGTTTGGGGGACCCAGCTCCAAGAAAGAGAACTGAAAGGCAGGACCTGCTAAGAATAATAAGGTGGCAAGTGACAGTAGGAATTTACCCCTCACCTCATTTTAAGCAAGTATTCCCTAGCTGCCCTGAGCCCATGGAGGGCGCAGGGAGCAGCTGCCAAACATCACCTGTCACAGGACCAGGTGGGTGGCAGGAGGCGGTCCTCTCATGCCCAGGCCCTGCCTCACATGCTGGGGCAGAGCCCAAGGCCAGGATAAAAGGGCCTCGGGCCCGAGCACCTCCATCCACTCCCTCCTGAGTGTCGCTGTGCTGCTTGTGTGCCCGGTAAGTGTCCACTGGGGACGGAGCAGGGCCTTCCATGGAGGGAGCTCAGACCAGCAGGAGGGCAGGAGGCCGGGTCCTGGGGAGTGGGAGGGCTGGAGGGCTGGGGAGGGAAAGAAAGTCTAGAAATGCTGATGGAGGATGAGTTATGAGGCAGGCGAGACTGGAAGCACCAGGATGACCTCGTGTCTGTGCTCTGTGCCCCAAAGAAAATAATAAGTCCTGCATCTCTCTGAGTTTCTGAGACTTTAGGCAAGTTAAACTGAGTCTTTCTTTCGGAAGGGTTTACCTGGGAGAAATCAACTGTGTCCCTTCCCCAAAGTGTCTGCCGGGGTCACAGTGATTCTCAAGCAGTGGGGCCAGAGGAAGCATGTTGGGGGCTTGTTACACACGGAGATCCACGGGCCTCACCTCAGCGAGTGTCGTGAGGTGGGTCAGGGATGGTGCCTGGGCGTCTGTATCAGAAGCCCCGAAGTGGGAGAGTGACAAGTTCAAGTTCATGGTGCCAAGGTGGAGGATGGAGGAGGCTGTGTTGCAGAGACTGTATAACTTGGCCTGGGTTCCCTAGACCAGGAAACCCAGGTTCACATCCCAGCTTGACTCACTTCCCCATCAACCTCTGTGTCTTGCTTTGTTTAAAGATTATCCAAGTCTGTTTCAGGGAAAGCTCCTAAGGTTCAAATGACAGAGTGTGAAAGCACTTGACAAGCTATTTTAGAGAAAATGTTTCTATGACTTATCTTGAAGAGGCTTTAAAAATGCAGGGGAAAGAAATGATGGTAAAAAGGCAACATGAGATGACTGTGTG
>NW_017732079.1:1067861-1072808 GCF_001890085.2 Hipposideros armiger | reverse complement strand
CCAGAATCCCCCTTGTAATTTCTCATCTTATTCTTTTACTCAACTCTTCCCTGAGCCCCTGCTGTGCGCCAGGCCTTGGGGCACAGATGCGGGCAAGACACGGTCCCCACCATCAGGGCATCTCATTAGTGCCTTTTGACTTAGCTGTGCACGTCAGCAGCGATTCTGAGGCGGAGGCGTCAGATGAGCGTGTTCCTACACCAAATATCGCCAACACGAGCTGATATCAATTTTCATGAAAGACAAAGGAACACTTTTCACTCTGCTGGAAGCTTTTCCTTGGGGTCCCCTGATAATAATGTAGACAGCTTCCTTTTTGCATTGAAGAGCTAGCAGGACTTACGAATGGTTTACTCTCCACACAATTGTCAACCTGTTGTGTAAAGTGAAGCCCACCCACAGATTTCTCTGTACTATTTATGAAAGGGTGTCCACAAAGGGCTTAGGTGAGGAATCGTGACCACAAGAAGTCGAGAGTCACAAAACAAAAATGAGTAAGATTTTGTTTTCCTTCTATTTTTTTGTGCTCCCCGAACACAACGTCTATTCTAGTGGCACATAGATTCTTTCATTCCACAAATATTAATGAGCATCTTCTTTATGTCGGGGGACAGGATCAGGCCCTAGGAATGCAGAAGTGATAAAGGACCCTGTCATTATGGAACTGTTTAATAGAGATAGGACAAGTATTTAGGTCACCTTGACCCCAAGCAGCTATAAAGCCTGTGAGAGTTATCTATGAGGTTCAGAGATGGGAGGGCTCGGAGGTGGCTGGGAGACCAGGCAAGTCTCCGTGGAGGCAATGACATTGAGATGGATGGTGGGGGTGGGCAAGTAAGGTCTTCCTCAGACTTGGGTGGTATTGAACTTGATCCTCCCCTTCCAATCCTAGACTCAACAGCAATTGTTTCCCTACTCAGCCCTCCAGGAATGACATCTAGACTTGGTCATACCCACCTCCACTCAGGCCAATCTGAAGGCCACAGCCTTCTGGTCGCTGACTCTCAGGGGAATGCCTTTGACCCACATCCCAGCTGTGTGTAGCTGAGGAATCCAGCCCTGGGAATTGTGCAATATCCAGATAGATAATCCAATCCATGGCTGCCTTCCAATAATAAGTAGCCTGGAGGCTTTAACTGGAGGGTGTATAAAAGGCCTCTCCCTTCCCGGCCCCACAAGGCCTCCACGCTCCTCCTGGGGTGACTTGTCCACACGTCTTTCTTTAGGGTGAGGCTCCTTCTGGGTGGGAGGACACTTGGGTGTCCCTTACTTAGATGCTGCTAAGGCAGCCCCAATCTCTCTTCTTGTCTCTTCCCAGGGAGTAGATAAGCCAGGGAGGAGAGGTTTGGGCAGGGAGAAGGGAAGGGGGGGGGTGGGTCCCTGCAAAGGACCTCAAGTGTATGATGGCACGTGGGCGAAAGCCGTGGGAGCTAGCGGGCTGGAGAAGGAGAGAAGATACACACAGGCTTAGGAGTCTCAGGGCAAAATAAGGCTGAGTAAAGGAAGAGCAAAGGCTCTGTTCTCCTTTACACTTGACCGTGGTGGATGGCGGCCTGGGGAAAACGGACTATTTAAGAAGAAGAGTAAATGATTAGCCTGGTTGTCGGTGAGTGGGTCCCCTAGGAGCGCCTACCATCCTTTTATCCCTAATGGTTAGCCCTTCCAAACCCATTTTTCTCCTCCCAGGATGGATTTTAGCAGGCGGTCCGTGCCGGGCTCCATTTGCACAGCTGCAGCTCATGGCGANAATAATAATAATAATTTCTATCTTTTTATTGACATTCTGTATTTGCTAAGACGTTATAACACCTTCCTTTCCTTCTTCAAGCATGGCCTCCTTTAATTCTTTAAATGTAGCTATAATGGCTGTTTTGAAATCCACTGAAGTTCAACTTCTGCGCCCTCTCACAGGATGTTTCTGTCACTTATTTTCCTGTGTATGAGTCGTATTTTCTTGTTTTTTTACATGTCTCATATGTTTTGTGTTGAAAAAGTGTCATCACAGACAATGGATTATAGCGACTCTGAATAGTGACCCTTCTCCATTCTCCCTCTCAGGGTTGTTGTTTGCTTGTTTATTTGTTGAGTGATTTGGAGGGACTATTCCAGTATGCTCTATTTCCCCTGAAGTGTGAAGCCTGGGATGTCACCCCCTCAGAGGGCCCAGCCTTAGGGTGCACATGGTCACCCTGGATAGTTTTACCAGAGCCCTTTGGAGATTTCTCTGCTAAGCCGTCTGCCCCTGCTGGTCTCACACCGGACAGTCCGATTGCTGGCTGACACTCTGTTGCTTTACATAATGCTCTGGGACATAAATTGTTCCATAGCCTGATGCAGTTAGAGCCAGGCCCCTCTGCAAGGGTAGTTTTTGAGGCCAGTCTTTGGGGTTTGCTCTGAAGCAGGAGAGCTCTACTTAGCCCCTACTTTCCTTGGTTTCCTGTGGGGAACTAGCTGTCCTGTGGGTTAGCATGTTGCTCTCATGGATAAGCAGCCTCTTCTTAATTGCTTTGCCAACAAAATCCCCCTTATTTTCTAGGGTATCACTAGGCTTGACCTTCCCCCCAAACTGTGCTCTGAATAAAATCGGTTCCTTTGGTGAGAACTTCAGAGTTTTCTGTTCTTTTGGCCTCTTCACCTGGTCAAAATCTCTGAGTCACTGCTCTGGAGCTGGCGATGGGAACGGTTGTTGGCTTTTCTTGGAGCGACACCACTGCTTCATGAACAGGGCACTGTATTGGGGTGGCAACCTCTAACCTTCTTGGATTGCCTCTTCCACCGTGAAACCTCTACCCTACACATGGGCTGGGGCACAGGTGACCAGGGTTCCAGTATTCTAGGCCTGTTACGTCTGAGGTAGAGTCACTGCATGTCTCACGAATGGGATCTGCGTGGAAAAAGAAAGACCCCAACCTCTCAACTACCCTCCCCTGGAAATTAGCCTCTGCAGCAAAGATCTGGAGGTGGTATAAAAAATGTTGGCAGACTCCCAGGAAGACATCACAGCCCATGGCTTGGAGTGAGGGGAGTTGGGAGCTCCATCGTTTTGGTCACAACTTCCGGGAGTGACGCTACCATCACTGAGCTGGAAAGCCTCCGCCTCAGAATCGCTGCTGACGTGCACAGCTAAGTCAAAAGGCACCAATGAGATGCCCTGATGGTGGGGACCGTGTCTTGCCCGCATCTGTGCCCCAAGGCCTGGCACACAGCAGGGGCTCAGGGAAGAGTTGAGTAAAAGAATAAGATGAGAAATTACAAGGGAAATTCTGGTTATAGGAGCAGTCCTCAAAGGTTTCAGATCATATACAGGACAAAGATAGCAGGGTTGGGGTGTGGGATGCAGAATAAGCATCTAACCAGGGTGCAAAGCAGGACAAGGCTGGAAAGAGGGCGCCTGTTAGAGCCCCAGATGCAGCAGGGCAGGGTTATCAGGGCTTACCTGCTTCACCTGAACTTCCNATCTCCCTTTTCTTTTCCTGAGTGCCAAGTCCAACTTTTCAGGTCATATATTTCTTCTCTGTGTTTTGTAAAGAACTCTTGATTTTTCATCAAAATTTTTTTCAATTACAAATGTTGCATGAGATTTAATCATTAATTTTCTTTGAGTTATTATGCTTCAATGATCTTAATATGAGCTGGATAAATGGCCAATATTTTGTATTTATATTGGAAAAACACAGGTATCTGGTGGACCAGAAAGTAGGAACATATCACAGGAATTGGGTAGTTCTCACCTCATGACTGCTGTGATTAATATGACCTCTAGATGTCCCTGTGTCTTTAGTAAATCTCTCAAGATTCAAAGTTCTGTGAGAGATCATCCAAGAAGCTACTCCAGGACGCTAGAAGAGGGGTATATCTCCTTTGGTTTCAGTAATAAGAGGGAGCTCAAGCACTACATATCTTGGGGGATCCCCTCCAAAAAAGTCAGCTATCATACTAACAAATATGGAGATGATTGCTGGCCAAAGTACCACCATTCTATCTAAAGAGGAATTCCCAAACAAATGCATCCTACATCCCCCAGAAGTGTCATGTTCCTGTTGAGACCAGGTGCACTTCAAGGTCAGGGGGTCTCTCTCTGCTCTGAGGCTGGATGCTTTCTAAGGACAGGTACTTTGTTTCTATCTCAGACTAGAGTTCCCTGAAAGCAAAGACTGTGCTTCCCTACAAGGTTGTGGATCTTTTCTTGTATATTTTCTTCTAAGCGTTGTACAGCTCTGACCCCTCAGTTAGGTTCTTGATGCAGTTCAGTTATTTTTTTAATGTTATGCTTTTTAAATGCGAATATTCAGTTTCCCTTATACTGGTTGTTGAAACAACTATTGTTTTCTCAGTGAACTATCTGAAACCTTGCCAAAGGTCAGCTGACCACACATTCATGGGTTTATTTCTGGACTCTCAATTATCTTCCATTGATCTTAATGTGCATCCTTGAGCCAGGCTTTTCTAGCTTCTCAGCATTTTGAAAATGCCATTCCCATGCCTTCTGGCCTCCAGGGTTTTTTTTGTTTTGTTTTGTTTTGTTTTGTTTTGTTTTGTTTTGTTTTGTTTGTGAGAAATCAGCTGTTATTATTAGGGTCCCTTGCAAGTGAGGGGTCATTTCTCTCTTGCTGTTTTCAAGAGTTTCTCTTCATCTATTTCTTTCAGCACTTTTAATAGGATGTGTCTGGATGTGGATTTCTTTGTATTTATCCTGCTTTGAGTTAGTTGATATTTTTGTACGTATAGTTGTGTTTCAACAAATTTGGGGAATTTTCAGCCATTATTTTTGAACATTTTTTTCTGTTTCTTTGTCTCTCTCTCTCTCTTTTCCTTTTGGTACTCACATTAAACATATCTTGGTGAACTTAAAGGTATCCCACATTTTTCTGATGTTCTACTCAGACATTGCATAATATCTATTGAGCTATCTCAAGTTTGCTGATTCTTCTGCCAGTTCACATATAC
>NW_017732079.1:1032438-1062068 GCF_001890085.2 Hipposideros armiger | reverse complement strand
GTTTAACCAGCTGGATTTGGTGCTGCAGGTGGAGTGAGGAAGAACCTTCCAGGGGGAAGGTACAGCAGAGACAGATGCCTGGCAAGTGGGGTACTTGCCAGCGGCATGAATTTCAACTTGGCTGGAGTGTCAGGTGTGAGATGACAATGTGGACCATTCCTGACCTCAGTTCCTTAGGCTAACTCAAACCAGCTGACTTACGGAACTTGAGGTAGAAGACGCCAGCTACCAAAGTACTGTGGTCTGGGGACGACTGGGCCAAACCTAAGGTTGGGGGAACCTGAGGTGAATCTAGGGACCTGGAGAGGTTTGAGGGGCAACTATGGTGTATATCAGTATAAGTTCCATGGAACAATTTTTAACTGATCCTCATTTTTTGGGAGGGGAGGGGAGGGTTCTTGTTTCCCAAGTACCCAGCCCAGCAGGTTATATTGCACAGGATGCCTATTTCCAGAGGATGGCCTGTGTTGTGACGTATTCATATAGTCCTGTTGATGTATGATAATTATATATAACTATAATTTTCCATGGAATTTTTCTCATTAAACCAACGATGCTGGTTTCATTGTTATAAAGATTTGTTCATGTAGATAAGCATAAGAAAAATGATTAAGACCAACCACAAACCTCATCACCTAAAAATAACCACTGCTAATAATTTCATAGGTATATTGCCAAACTTTATGAAAATCACAAAATGGGATAATTTCAAAATACTTTATAACCTGCTTTTTTTAACCTAACATTATAATTGTCAACAGTCTTCTATACTAATAAATATTGATCAACACTTTCATACTCTATCCTGTGAAGACATCACAATTTGTGCGACTAGTTTCCTGATGTTGGGCACTCTTTTGCTGTCTACACAACAGTAAAATAAACATTCTCATTGGTGATTCTTCTCAGTAATTTCCCTAGGGCATATTTTTAGGGTTGGAATTCTAGAATGGTCAAAGACTATGAAGATTTTTTTGTTGTTGTTGTCCCAGACTCTCCAGGAAGATTGCATCTTGGGAACAATGAAAATGCCTCCATTTAAGAAAATCACTTTCGGGAAAGGGATTTCTTTATTCAAAAGTAAGCGTGAGTAGTACTTTAAAAAGAAAAAAAAATTACTCCAGCTAAAGGAAAACTCTACTTTGTGAGAAGAAGCACTTTCTGAAAAACTTGACGAGTATCCATCTATTTTAGTGTTGTGAAATCTATACTTTGATAAAAGTTTTAGATGCTTCTCCTCTTGAGGAGAAAAAAAGTGCTTTAAGTTGTACAAAGCAGTGTCTTATAATTTTTGATATATTATTTCTTGATCTTCCATATTTAACTGACAAGTATTTAAATATGATTTTAGATGTTCTGTTATGTTTCTGTGAGAGAGTTCAGGGGGAAAAGTCTCAATTTCCTCTAAGCAAAAAGAAAAATACCAATGTTCTTGTGTATGAGAGACTTGTCTGTCCTCTGGGTTTTTTTTTAACTTATTCAATCATTTATTTACGTCAGTACGGACTCAAGGATATTAGATAATCTGTTATATTCTGGGTTGTAACCCAGCACCATGTTATTCATTTTGTTGTTCATATTGTTCTTTCAGTCAGCCCCTATGTCTTTTGTCACAGCACCACTGGGTCTTTTGTAAGTAGTTCCTTGCTTTCTGACACTATAAGAGGCTTCAGGCTCATTTCTCTGCCTCAGACTTAGAGTCAGCCATTCGTCCAGTGAACCCTGATTTCTTTTATTGAAAAAGTGTATAATAAGCCAAGATCTGGGTGCTGATTGTGTTCGTTGCTACTGGGGTGTCATTGCTTCTAGGCCTTCTCATTGGATGGAACTTGGAAATATACATGTGTATATTAACCAGCATATACACACATACCTATAATTACCTCAATAGTTATCCCTCTGTATCCAAATATATTAAGACATCTATAGTCATACTGATATCTTCAGCTGTAATTCAGTATCACATGGTTTACTCCAGCCTTGCTTCTCCGTAAGCATCTACTCCCACAGTGAGACACCTGACCCCCACCGTCTGCTGCATATTCATCTATTTGTTCAATCCCAGCATGCAGCTCTGGTGTACGCTATTTTTTTTTAAGATTTTTATTGGGGAATTGGGGGGATGAGAACAGCGCTGGGGAATTGGGGGAAGGGGTTACAGACAAGTTGCTGTCGTTTTGTTCTTCAGTCTAGTTGTGGAGGACGTCACTTCACTGGCCCAAGTTGTCACCATCATTGCGCTCTTCCCAGGCGCGGCAGATCAGTCGCCGGCTTCTGGACAGCCGCTCACACCGGCTGCTGGCCGCTCACGCTGGCTGCTGGCTACACACGGTAGCCCACGGCAACCCACTGCAGCAGGGGCTGCAGCCTACGCCGTCGCCGGCAACTCAGGGCAGCCCAGCTCCAGGTTGAGCTGTTGTTCAGCATCTTAGCTGTGGAGGGCAGTGTCACCGGCCCTCATATGTGGGATCCGAACCGGGGCCCTCTGGCGTCCCAAGCCAGCTCTTACCCATCGTGCCATTCGGCCGGCCCTGGTGTACGCTATTTTGAAAACAAAACTCTGAAATGCCCAGCATGCTCTGTGAGCAGCTGTTTCCTAGGCTGTTCACTGAAGAGGAAAGAATGAGTGAGCCGGGGGCCTTGAAGCTGAGTGCGGACGGGTCAGGGTAAAGACAGGACATCCCGAAGATCAAGGGACTGAACTAAAATAGACTATCACGCCATGAGGTTCTCCACCCACCGAAATCATCTACCAAACAGAGACTCTGCCCAGCCTCCTCCCCAGCCATGCCACTTTAGCAGAGTCACTTCCTGCAAACAAACTCCCATCACACGAGCACAAAAGATGAGATCCTGGACGCCTTTGGGGGGCTATGGGCATGCAAAGCCTCACTCCCTGCCAGGCACATGTGAGAACCAGTTTCAATTGTCCCTATGAACCAAGGCAGGAGGGGTCATAGCATTTCTGTAGTCACAAAACTACAGGTAGAAATCAGGAAGCAGTAGAGGACAGCCTGTGGATAAGTCAAAGGGCACAGATATTGAACGTGCGACCTACAGAGTTACTATCCCTCAGACTAATGATTAATGCTGAACGTCCTGGCAGATCGAATGTAAAGAGATGAATTACCTAATGTGTGTGTAATGTGTGTGTGTGTGTGTGTGTGTTTACCTAGCTCATGGTTCTACCAGAACGCTCCAGGACAATGTTTCCTAAACTAGCAGAGTCACCTGGGGATATTTAAACAATGCAAACACTTAGGACCCACCCCTTGGAGAGTATGACTCAATAGGTTTTAGTTGGGGGCCAGGAATCTGCATTTTAAAAGTGCTTCCCCAATGGCTCAAATGCACAGCCAGGTTGAGAGCCCCTGATCGATCACAGCACAAAACGCTAGACTGAAAGAACAATTTTCCTGCTTCACGCAACTCCCTCCTGGGTTGGCCCTATTGCTCTGGGCCCTGGGGACTGTGTGATCTGCCCTTGACCTTAAACTCTCCAATACTCTCCGTTTTTCCACAATGCAGTCATTAACACCCAACTCACAGGGTTGTTAAGAGGAGACAAATAAAACCTGTGAAATGTAGTACAAACGTGGGGAATGTAGGGGGCTCCCCTTATGTGACCACAACCTCTAAAGTATGAATGAATGGCTTAGAACTACAGGTTCACAGAATGGCAGAGCAAAAAGGTCCTGATGTCCCAGGTGAGAGCACAGACCCCAAAAGTCTGAGCAGCTTGTCTGAGGCGTCTTCACAACTGTCCCCGTACCCTTACGTTTTATAGTCCGGGCCTTCCTAGGTAAAGATAACACTACCGACCCAACCTGAAACAGGCTTTGCAGTGAGGGCTGCCTTTCTCTTCAGCTGTGTTCCTTGCAGGATGAAGGCTACAGCCTACGGGGTTATCCCCTTTTGATACAGTGCACAGAATTATGGTGAAGGCATCAGCTTGGGGTTGTGATGAGCCAGAGATGTCACCGGTACAGGAGTGTCTAAGAATGGGAGGATGACGGAGCCCAAGGTCTGCTCTGCTCACCTGGGTGGGAGGAACCCAGCTTGAACACCACAAGAGAGGGATGAAGTTAAAAGGAGTAAGAGAGCTCCGTCAGTATAGGCTATGCGGTCTCCCTTTTTGGAAGATTTAGAAATATCTTCATGGGAATCATTGCAAGGTGATCTCTCTTCACCCCTTCCTATCTTGGGACTGAAAAGCACCTTCTGATAGTGACATTTGTAAGTACAAGACCCAACAGGATGTTTCAGCTGTTGCCCCGCTCACGGCGATCAGCTTGAGGGGCCAGGGTGGAACCGGGGACTGAAGGAGGAGGTCCTTCTACGGTTACATAGGAGAAGGACCGTCACAACTATGAGATGACGAATCAGGAGGTCACCCTGGTTCTGATGTGATAGCAGCCCCAGGCGCAGCGCTCTCCATCATGTCCTCAGAGGTCAAGATAAAAACAACAACGCTCGTCAAGTGAAGACACTGAGGTCCAGAAGAGGCAAGTGACCCCAGCGTCAGGCCTGGGCCTGTGTGGCAGGGATAACCTGCTACTCCATCCAAGGGACGCTTTTGCCATTGAAGATATTATAGAAAACAGGAGTCATCATGCTGGTACCAGATGACATTGGTGTGTCCCCCCCAGTCTGACAGGAAGAGGACTTCGAAGCTGGGGAATACCTAGGACTGCAATAAATGATGATAGCGTTTGTGTTGTAACTACAGCTCACAGAATACCACCGAATGCTGGACACGGTGTTGGTTCCTTTGCCATAATATTTCTTTTCACCACCATATTATACACGGCTGTCCTACGTCTCCAGCTCACAATATACAGACAAGGGAGGACAACTGGCTTTTGAGGTGACCTCATAGAAGCGATGATATATCATGCTGAGTAGCTCTTATCCCTTTCTTCTGGACACAAATTGGGATGAGCTAAGACCCACGGGGCCAGGTCATTGAACACCGGTCATGAGTGTTTCCTCTACCTCAAGGGAGTACAAGTAGCACAGGTGCTTCAGTGACCCAGGCATGAGTCCCACTGCCCTTGGGAGGACCAGGAATCCTCTCCCAGTGCCCCTTGCCAGAGTCAGACCCACAGGTGACCCGCCCACTGGGATTCTGGCCCATGGGAGGACTGTTCAAAGGTCTGACTGCTTCGGGCAGAGGAATACCCTTGTTTGCCTTTCTTTCGTCACCTGGGAAGCAGCTTGATAAGAATCGCACGCATGCCAGCACTGGCCTGCCTGGTACCTCACCCTTCTATTAAGGGGCACGCCCAAGACAGGCAGGAATCCATAGCGCGCTTGGACCTTCAAGCAGGCAGGATGGTGATGCAATGCTTAGGCAGGTGACAGCACAGTCCAGGAATGCGTGAGCTGTGCCCAGACAGGCCTTAGCCAAGTGAAGACCCTCCCATCCCCTCCAGCCAGCCCCTCTGACAAAGACCTCGCCCAAGTCCAGCTCTGACCCTCACATCGCACCTGTCGCCTGGCCATTCACTACAGATGTCAGCTTTTTCAGTCACCACATCCAGGCACCTATGGCCACCGGACCCGAGTGGTCTCTCTAAGATGTAAATCTCATCATGTCCCTCCCTCACTTAAATGCTCAAGGTCACACTTTTTCAGCAAGGTGATCCTGTTTTCAAACTACATCAGATGTAGACCTCCAAAATATAAAGCAGGTAAAGGTAGAATTACTCTGCCACGTCGGGTATGTGAAAGGCCCAGCTTGATGTCTGCGCAGGCTTCCCCCCATCCCCTCCCCCCACCGCCACCCCAGCAGCCCAAATAGTCGAGGATTAAAGATTGATGATAATATTTTAAAACGTGACTCGAAGTTTTTAGGAACCCCCATTTAAGTAGGATGATATGAGGACAAGAAAGGAAATTAAAAGGTATTTTCAACTTACTACCTGTCCAATATTATTTGCATTATCTCACTACAACAGCTCTATGGGTTTCTTATTGTTCATCCCATTTTAGATTAAAAATAAAAGATGAGCCTCAAAAAAGATTAACGCTAACCACAGTTCAAATGCCAGTGCTCCGATTCCAAATCCACCTTCTTCCAGCTTCTACGCCATGTAAAGACATGAAGCTGATGCAAAAGACAATGGTGGCCCCAACACAGCAGCCCATACTGACGGGAGGCAGGGCTCGTGGAAGAGGTGAAATCTGAAGAGGTGATGTTTGAACATCCCTGGCAACGTGACTCTGGTGTTCCAGGCCTTCCTTCCTTTCTGTCCAGCTAGTGGCCCCCTTCTTGCTCTTCTCCAATATTATGGCCACTTTGCTTCCAGAAAAGATCACACCCTTTCACCGCTCTGTGTCCATGTATGTGTTCTTCCCACCCCTCACCCCTTGGCTAACTCCCACTGTTTTTGAGCCTCCATCGTTTTATCTGTGAAGTGGGGTTAACAGTAAGAAACGCATAGAGCTGTGTATTGTGCTGTAACAATGCAAATAATAAGTTGGACGGATGGGAAAGGTTGAGAATAAATGTTAACCCCTTTTCTTCCCCCCATAGCATCCCACTTGTGCCATTCCTTAAGAGCAAAGAAGCACCTTCATCTTCTTGGAATTCTTAAAACCCTACACATCACAGGCACTCAGTGAACAAATGAATGTTTTTCAAGTGATATTTACAAAATTACTACAAGAAAGGAGTTTCTGTCGGAATAGATGATTTTTCGTTATTGAACCAACAGCTCACTGATGGTATTGGATCAATACAATAGTACGATGCTTTCTAACCTTTTAAAATTACTTGTAGTATTTTAGTGGGGGGGGGGCATTGCAAGGAAGGAGCATAGTTCTGCCCACAGGTCTGGGCTTCAGTAGCTCAGAGCCTCAGCTAAGAGAGGCACAGCAAGGCAAGAAGTGAGAAGTCATTTCCTCCAATGAGTGAGATACACCAAATGACTAGAAGGAGTTGCTTCCTCACGGGACTTACCTTCAAGGATTTCACCTGCTCGCACATACACACCAGCCATTCTCTCTCCCCTCTTCATCAAATTCATCACCCCTCCCACCCCAGATAAAGAAAGTAAAGGGAAAACGCAAACCAGGGAGGGTAGCACTTGGGCTGGACGCAGCCTCCTTGGAAGCTTGATGCTCATCAGTGCAAATACAGACTTGAAGATGAACTGAGATCACCTGGTCCAGCCTCCTGGGAAGTCAGAGGGAGCAGCAGAGCTGGGACCAGAGCCCTGACTCTCACTGGCCGGCATCCATGCCTCCATCCTGGGAGTAGCCACCCCTCTGCCCCAGGTCCCTGCAGCTGACCTGGCCTCCCAAGGTACCCTCTCTCAAGGAGTAAAAGAAGAGAGACTTCTGCCTCAAGCACAAATCCCTCATTCATTCATTGAACAAATATTTGTTGAGCACTTGCAAGATGTTGAGCCCCATATAGGTACTGGGGATAAAGAGTGAGCCGATGAACCCTGAGATTTCATTCTGTCCAGGGTGACAGACATTGAAAATCAATCCCAGCAGGGTGTGGCTGGGAATACAGGGTACCATGGGGACATTTCCCAGGAGGAACCACTGCAATCTAGGTTGGAGATCCCGGACTCCAACGCAAAGGAGCTCAAACAAGCGTTGGAAGAGCAAAGGGACTGTCCCTTCTAACAAGGGACGTCATGAAAGATGGCTGCGGGCACAAGCGGGCTGGAAAAGTGCAAGCACTCCACATTTGACAGCAACTGTTTGCCCCATGAAGGAGAGGCAGCAGATCCATCCAGAGGCCACGGTGAAGTCTGGAAGGTTCGAGAAAGGAGACAAGGCACGATATGTGATATGTGTGCTTAGTGAACTCCTGGGTGGGTCATCATGATATTATGATGCCGACCTGTCAAAGTGTCTTTCAAAAAAAAATGTATTTTTCTAGCAGCTAGGCATAGCACGGAGGATTCAGCCAGGGCTGAGGTTCGGTCAGTCCGGAGCAGTGACATGCCAAAGGGGCAAAATTTTGGCAAAAGAATGGTTGAAATGCTGGGCTAAGGTACACAAACTGGGTGGGGAGTTGCATGAAAAAGGTGGTGGGCGGTGGGAAACAGACTCCAGCGTGAGCAGCCCAAGCAAGCTGAAAAGGAGGGACTGTGATCCCAGACAGGGGCGCTCCGCTCCGTGCTGGCAGAGAGCTAGGACCTAGCTTCTACCCTGTTTCCCCGAAAACCAGTCCAAGCCAGAACATACGCCACAGCATGACTTTAGGTGCCAAAATATGGCACCTTGGATCACTGAATATTTTAAGCTGAAGGAGTTTGTGGAAAAGGCACCCATCTCATTGAAACAGGTCATAAAATCCTCATGTGAGGGGTGCATGCCCCCATATCTTGGAGGAATCATGCTAAGGCTTCTTCTCCGACGAGGTCTTATTTTCGGGGCAACATGGTAGTTCAGGCTATGCACAACGTCAAGCCTCTCCTCTGTCCTCCGTGGCTCTCGGTTTCCTCATCTGCGTGTGGACTGGGAGTGCTGGACTAAACCCTTTCCAGCCGAGCCTTTCCGTGATGTCCCATCGTTGGCCAAGGTTTTAGGCTCTCTGGGATCTGAATCAGACCCACGGAGCCCTCAGCAGCGACTCATGGGTGCTTAGATTATTGGTCCCAAACCTGCTGATAGGACCTGCAAAGACTATTAGCTACGTCCTGGGCTGACACCCCCCCACACTCCCCACATTTGTGGCTTTAGATTTCCATCTCAAGCGTGCTTTGGAATCCTCCAGAAACCCTAAATTCAGTCCCCAAGCTGTGCCAGCGTGACCTCCCTCGTTAAGTCAGGACCTTCTTATCTTTATGGAAATACTTCCAGGGTTTATGGGAAGGAGGGATGCACTGGAAGATACTCGTGAGGATCCAGTGGTACCGAGTGTGGCAAAGTGACAGAATGACAGAGCCACTGGAATGCGGGAAGTTGTGGTCATGACCACCTGGTCGGGAACAGCTACCCCACTGTGTGGCTCATGCCCTCGAGCTGGGTGCAGAGCACGTATAAAAGGTCTAGGACCGTCCTGCCACCTCACTCCCTGCAACACATCCATCGCCTGCCTGACATTAGAAGATCAAGGTGAGTGTCCGTACAGATCTGATGGCAGCTTGGGGATGGGCCAGGCTGCACACCTCAGCTGGATGGGGAAAGCCACTCCAGGCTGGAGATAATGGGAACTAACTGGTAACTGCAAGACGATCGGGCTCGTGGAAGTCACTGTGTGGGCTCAGAATTAGCAATCCCAGAAGAGGTGGATGCTAACCAGAGGCTTGGACGGGGCTGGGGGCAGCTAGTTTGTAGGACAAGAGACAAGACAGTCAGGGCTGAAAAGTGGACCACAGGCAGAGCCCATGAGGTAGGAAAGAAAAAACGGGAGTTGACGAAGACAGGTGGTGTAACCCGGGGCTCCGGCTAGACCCCTGGTTTCTAGAATGTGTAAGTTAGGGCATGTTCCAAAACCAATTTAAGACTTAGGAAACTGCCAGTGCCCTAAATTGCTGCCTTTGAAGCCAGGAGTCTTGGGAGAATCAGGACAGGTAGAAGAAGCCACTACCAAATTCTAATTTACCCACCGCCTGATTTCTCCTATGCCAGGAAAGCAGGCCTACAGAACTTCAGGCTCTGTAGAAAAATACTGGTACAAATTACGTTTGTATTCACCGAACTTTCAAAATATCTGCATTGCTTTCTAGTCACTGAACTTTCTCCGCGATGTCCTGCCAACAAAGCCAGCAGCAGTGCCAGCTCTCTGCCAAGTGCCTCCCCAAATGTCCGCCCAAGTGCCCCCCTCAAGCTCCAGCCCCCTGCCCAGCCCCCTGCCCAGCCCCCTGCCCAGCCCCCTGTCCCCCTCCTCCCCCCTCCTGCTGTATTCCTAGTTGCTGTATTTCTGGCTTTGGAGACTGCTGCTGCCTGGTGTCTCACCGGTTTCCGGATGTCTGCATAGGCCAGCCCTCCCCCTGCTGTGACAGGTTGTCCTCTGGCTGTTCCGGTTGTTGCCACGGCTGTGGGGGCTGCAGCTGACCTGCCACTTCTGAGGACCCAAAGACCCACAGCCAAGGACCAGCCCCGAATGGACATCTTTCCTCACTCTCGGCCTCGTCCCCCCCTCTCCTGAACTAAGCCGCCTCGATGTGTAGATGACGGATTCCTCTTTTCGCTGAGAACCTCAGACCCCTTGACCTTGGCTCTGGTCCTAGACCAAGGAGACCCAAATGCTACAAAAAACGCTGCCTCCCAAAGCCTCATCAGCGTGCAAACAATAAAGCTCACTTTCCCGAGCTTCCCACTGTTTGTTGATTCCCCCGTCCTCGGCGCTCTGGCACTCCCATTCATCTGGACTCTTCAGGCAGACCCCACATGAGCCAGCTAGATGGGACAGTCCCACTAAGTGAGACCCCAGGCCTGAGCGCTGTGAGGGGGCTGCGGAAAGGAAATATTCAGAGGAGAGCAGCAGGGGGGTGTTCCTGCCGCTATTGCTGCAGCTGCCCCCATCACTGAGCTTTCTTCTCTGCGTGCGGCACACGCTGCTGCCCAGCCCCAGA
The DNA here is from genome assembly GCF_001890085.2 of Hipposideros armiger. Classification (NCBI taxonomy): domain Eukaryota; kingdom Metazoa; phylum Chordata; class Mammalia; order Chiroptera; family Hipposideridae; genus Hipposideros; species Hipposideros armiger. The sequence goes on along the minus strand of NW_017732079.1, from coordinate 1,051,524 downwards.
GTTTAGCTGCCATACCCTTCTGATCTGGAGGACTCGTGCTCAAGAAGGAAATGGCACCGGGGTCCTAACAGAGTGGGCGCTGTTCCTCACACAGGAACCAGAGCCCACCCCACGGCCCAGGAAGGACACTGCCCCTGAACACTTTTTGCTGCCTACACTCTGTGCTTTCTTTTCGTCTTATGTATTCAGTGAGACAAATGGCATAAGTTTGGGGGCACTTTCTCAAAGCCCTGCCCTTCCCAACTCAACCGTGGGCCGTAGGCAGCTGCAATGCGTCTGCCCCTACTCCAGGACCCGGTTTCAATCACAGTATCGAGACACTGTGCCTAGCAGGCCGGTGGGGACACAGGGATGGAGGAAGGTCAGGACCCCAGAAACCGCACGTGATCCACAGCTTAGATTCACAAAGCCACACCCCATGGGGGCGTGTGCCACACACGTGAATGCCACCCTTTAAATGTGTTGTCACAGAAGAGAGATTGAGGGCTGCCCCTCTTGGCCATCCTTGTGGACCAAGAGAAGTTGTTATGAGACATGGTTGGCCAGGGACAGCCAGGTCACTGAGGGCTTTGGGCGCTAGAATGAAGGTGGCCGTGACCACCTTCCTTTACCCAGTCAATACTCAGGCCAAGAAAGAGAACTTCCAGGTCTGTGGTTTTCAGCCTCTGACAAAAGGGAGAGTAGGCGTCCAGAGAGGTATTTCAAGAATTCTTGAGATATCTCTGAGACAGAAACTGTGAGAGAGAGAGAGAGAGAGAGAGAGAGAGAGAGAGAGAGAGAGTATGTGTGTGTGTGTGTATTGAAATGCTGTGATACTATTCAGCATGCTCACTCAAAAGTGTTAAATGGCCAGTGATAAATGATAACACCTTGGAGATCACCAGGCTCTTCAAGTCATCTGAGCCATTAACCTCACCAGCAGGTGTCAGAGTTAATAAGATGCCGACATCTTGTAAAACAATGTCTGACAAAACCATTCATAAAAATGGGTTCTCTCTCTCTCTCTCTCTCTCTCTCTCTCTCTCTCTCTCTCTCACCCACACACACACACTCACTCACACAATGCCACGAAGACTCTTGCATCTGTCCTGGAAGGATTGCAAGATTGCTCTGTGGGGACAATGATTGGAATTCACAGGCCAGTAAATTAACTGAAGAGGAAATACTGTTCACAGTTCGGAACTGTAAAGGCGGCTATATCTCCCACCAGGGGCAGTACATCAGTAAAGCTGAGCCTCAAACTAGATGGTGCCCCGGCAATGAAGTCATGAATTACTTGAAATTCTTTTCTTTTCTTTTAAGACTTTTACTGGGGAATTGGGGGGATGGGAACAGCGCTGGGGAATTGGGGGAAGGGGAACAGACAAGTTGCTGTCATTTTGTTCTTCAGTCTAGTTGTGGAGGACGTTGCTTCACTCGCCCAAGTTGGCACCATCATTGCGCTCTTCCCGGGTGAGGCAGATCAGTCACTGGCTTCTGGACGGCCGCTCACGGCGGCTGCTGGCCACTCACACTGGCTGCTGGCTATATACGGTAGCCCATGGCAACCCACTGCCACAGGGGCTGCAGCCTATGCCGTCGCTGGTGACTCACGGCAGCCCAGCTCCAGGTTTAGCTGTTGTTCAGCATCTTAGCTATAGAGGGCAGTGTCACTGGCCCTCATATGTGGGATCCGAACCGGGGCCCTCTGGCGTCCCTAGCCAGTTCTTAACCATCGCGCTACTCGGCCGGCCCACTTGAAATTCTTATACTACATCATAACCCTGAGAGGCCTCCTGAATTCTTGGTTATTGGTGAAGCTAATCGGGGCAGAGGAGAACATAGTAATTAGACATATAACTTATAAAGTGATCCCCTGGTGAGTCTAGTACCCACCTGGCAGCATACATAGTTATTACAATATTATTGATTATGTTTCCCACACTGTACTTTACATCCCCATGGCTATTTTGTAACTACCAATTCGTACTTCTTAATCCCTTCGCCTTTTCACCCAGCCCGCCAACACCCCTCCCATCTGGCAACCATCAGTTTGTTGTCTGTATCTATAAGTCTGTTTCTGTTTTGTTTGTTTGTTTACTTTGTTTTTTAGATTTCTAACCCATCTGGCTAGGGAACATGGTCGTAACCATCCCTAAGTTTGATGACAGAGGCAAGAAAAACATGGGAGGTATGAGAGGGACTGTGGCAAGACACATTCTGTTAGTTTGAATGATGCTTAGAAAACGGACTTAAAAGACGAGTTCCTCAATTTAGATAAATTTTTGGGAGTTATGGCAGATAAACCATGATTCCTCCCCCCCCACACACACACCCCCCAAAGAAGAGAGGGCAACCAGCTATCGTCACTCATACATTCAACTAATATTGTTTATTTATGTTCCAGAAGCTATTCTAGGGCTTGGGATGGGTCACTGGAAACAATAAACATTGTCCTTTTGGAGATTTTAGTGAGAGAAGAAAGACATTAGACAGGCACATAACAAATAAATTATACTGAATGTATAGTATATTGTATACAAGTGAAAAGCACTACTGAGGAAAGAAACTGTGTAAACGTGATTGCAGGGAGAAAAGGGGTAGCAAGTTGTGATGTTAAATAGGCCGGCCAGGCCATAATACCTCATAGAAAACGACATTTAAGCAAAGGCTTGAAGGAGGTGAAGGAGTTAGTTAAGAAGATATTTGGGGGAAGAGCCTTCTGGCCAATACAAAGGGCCCTAGGTATTATGTGTGTGTGTGTATTTGTGCTGAGTTAGGTGGTAGGGACAGCAAAATAAATAAAACAGAGTCCCTTTCTCCCCTGTTTAAAACCCCCCAGTGGCTCCCAATGGCCTCAAGATAAGGTCCAAACTCTTTCCCGTGGGGTACAAGGCCCTCATCGATACAGCTTCCCCCTGCTTTTGTAGCCGTCTCTACCTCCCTTCCTTTCTCCCCTCTCTGCTCCAGCCATGCAGAGCTTAGCTTCACACAATCCATGCCCATCTATCTTCCAGCCTGAATACCTCGCAGGCACACGTCCATGTCCCATTTCCTATCTCCAATTGCCATCCAACTCTCAGTTTACACATCACTCCTTCCAGAAAGCATCCCTGCCCCCCACACTTGACCCTATGTGCTCCCACAGCACCCTGCGCTTACCCCAAGGGCATCACACAGCACTGACGTCGTGGATAATTGCTGTATTAGATTAGAAGAGCTTTGAGAATGCGAACTATATCCTATTGAACTTGTGCACTTCACACTTAGGATAGGGCCCGGTAGACAGTAGACACTCAGTACAAATGCGTGCTTTAGGCCTTATGTTTTAGGTGTTTGCTTGATTATGGATTAATGTAAGAGCTCCCCTTGTCCTTCAGGAGAGAAGAAAGCAGGGGCAGTCCAGCCAGCAGGGGGCGCTGGTGAGCCAGCCATAGTCACAGAATCCTGGGGCGTGACAATGACAGTGTCACAGAGGCTCAGAACCTCAGAACCTTGGCACTGGCAGTGAAGAGAAACCTTCTGGCTTCTGGTAGTCATGGACTCATTAGGCTGCTGAAGGGAGGGTCAGATCTGCTGGAACCAGCCAGGGGAGACAGTTCTCGTGAGAAGCCAAGCCAGGAAATCATGAATTGAGAAAAGACTGAACAGAAGTGGCCAGACCAGGTAGCCCAGAGAAAACTTGTCTTTGGGGTCTTCATGACTCGTGCATGCATTTATTCATTCATTTCACTCTTTACTCATTGAAGCTCACAGAATGCCATCCAGTGTGTCAAATATTGAGCACAGTGGCCAGCAGGGTAGCAAGGATGTCTGTGCTCATGAAACCAACAGACTAAAGGAGAAGTCAGACAATTGGGGGAGTCATCATTGTGACAAAAGTGAGACTGGAGGTACAGGGAGCCCCAAGAATGCATCAGGGAAGCTTTCCCTCAAGGCGGTGATGGTTAAGCTGCGATTTCAGATTTGAGTAATACTCGGTGAGAGTGTGGGACTGAGGGCTGGGACGCGAGTTCTGGGTCAGGGGAAGAGCACCTGTGGAGGTTCAGAGGTGAGCAGAATTTAGCAGGGATCTGCTGTAAGCCAGTCTGACACACGAGAGGGACAGTGGCTGGTGGGTGGAGGTCAAGGAGAGGGCAGCCTTGCCGTGCTCCACACAGTGAGGCAGTGGAGACCATGCTGTCTCAGGAGCCACGGACTAAGGCAGGAATCAGCAAACTGCGGCTCGCGAGCCACATGCGGCTCTTGGGGTCCGTTCCGTCTCAAAAGTTTGCCGACCCCCGGAAGAGCCAATCCTGTCCCTCACAACAATTTAAAAATGACTCAAGAGCCATACATATATTTTTACATAATCACCGTTATGTGAATAATACCCTTTAAAATTTTTATAAATGAAACTATGATAGTTTTATTTTCATTTTCAATTCTACTTCAGAGCCACATGGACGTACCCAAAGAGCCGCGTGTGGCTCGCGAGCCGCAGTTTGCCGACCCCTGGCGGCTCTTCCGTCTCAAAAGTTTGCCGGCCCCTGGACTAAGGGAACTGTGCCTTCCCTCCCTATGCCTCAGAGCCCGAGGCTGGCTCCTCACTTACTCTCCATCTTTGACTTGGACATCCCTCCCATGCGAGACCTGTGCTGGGATCTGTCCACAGGGGACCTGCTCAGAGCGGGTTCTGTGGAGCTACCAGATGAGCCTCTGAACGGGACCTCTCGGTGCCCTCTGGTCACCAGGATGAGGACCGCTTCTGGAGCAACAGCCCAGCCCAGACTTGGAAACATGGAGTCTAACACATTGGACTTCCAGGTGGACAGAGGGCTCTGAACTGTCCATTCAGGGACACTGACCTTAAGGGAGAGAGGTCAACCCCAGGCCCAGAGGAGGAAAGAGAGAGAGAGAGAGAATGAAAAATAGTGATTCAGAGAGGCACAGAGAAGAAGCCCTAAAGGAGGCAAAAACCTTCACAGAGAAAAGCAACCGAAAATAAGGGGCTCGCCCCTCCCTGTACCCTCCCAGAGCCTGGACTGGGGTCTGGTCCCTAAGGGGATAGATTCAGATGACAAGGAGAGAGACATACGCCCAAGCTCACTCCCCATGGCTGCAGGGCGCTCAGGGATGCAGACTTTCCGTGAACCAGCTTAGAAGACCAGGAGGGGGCAGAGACCACCAGGAGGCGAAGCGAGGCTCCTGGCCCCTTTTTTCTCCCTCCTTCTCCCCATGTTTATGCGGATGTCTCTGTTCTACTTCCATTCCCTTTGCTCTGCCTCTCTCTTTCTTCTCTCCTCCCAGGCAAGTCAGGGCATCGACAGGGCAGATCTCTGCCACCCCAGCCTCCTCGCAGGCTCTCCTGACCCGGAGGGAGGGACTACATGACTCGTCCCCTACTCCCACCCCTTAGGAGTCTCGGGTCAGCGTCCTGTTCTTGAAACTAAGCAGAAACCTCTTCCTGAATGACAGTTATTTCCTGAATAACTGGAGGGCCCTAAGTCAAAAGTGATTTCAGGCCAACACCCCACCCAAGGAGTCACTTTCCCTCCCGGGTGACGGCCTGCCCCTGACCCAGTTCAGGCTGAGGCCACACAACCAGGGAGGCTGGTGTGGAGGCTGAAGACCTGGTGGCAGGGGCCCTGAGCGGCGGCCCCTCCTTCCTCAGAGGGGACCCCAAAGGTGAGTTACCATAGTCTACCCTTCAGACAGCAAGAAGCACAGCGACAGCCTCCCAGGCAGCTGCCAGGGGCTCCTTCCCACAGGGAAACCCCAAGATGAGGCTCTGTGGCCCCAAAAGTTGAGGGGCGAGAGGCTGGGGCCAGGCAGGGCCACAGGTGTCAGTGTGACAGTTACCATTTGCAGCGGGTGGAGGCATCGGCCACGCCTGGCTCAGTGGCAGCCGGCTTGCACACACGAGCTGATTGAGGTGGGTCCCCAGAAGAAAGGCGGGGGAGGGGGTGTGCTAAGCGCCTAACAGCCATTATGGGAGATGGCCACAGCCCTGGGTCTACAGCAAAGTAGGTCACCTGACAGCTACTCTTTAGGGAACACCTCAGGTGACAATCCTGCATGCCTTCGGTAGCAAGGAGGGGATAAGGTGGCTCTCTGTCCCACTCAGGCAACCCTCAGGGAGGCTTAGCTATAAAGGGGATTTGTACTTCCTGTCCCCAGGAGTCATCTCATCCTCAGGACACAGAAAAGAACAGAACAAAAAAATGAGAGATGGGGCTTTCTAGGCCTCAGACGGAGTGCTTGGACCAGGGCTCGGGGGGATTGGCAGGGTGACAGCGCAGGGATGGGACCCCCGCCACAGAGGGGTCCACTGGCCGGAGGGACTGAGGCCAGAACAGAAACGAGCACCTTACGAGCTATTCAGACAGACCCCAATTTTAGAGCTTAACAAACAAGCATAAAGAAATCTCTGTTTGGTCCAGACCCACAGCCATTGTCACAAACCTCAAATTCTTCCTTCCCTGTGTTTCCTTCTGCACGGACAGAGAGAGAGAGAGAGAGAGAGAGAGAGAGAGAGAGAGAGAGAGAGAGAGAGAGAAAGAGAGAGATACAAGCGTGTGGACCTAGTGGAAAGCCCACGGCAGTACCTGGTTCAGTTTATAAAACCAGTGTGGGCCGAGGCTTAGCCGTACGTGCTGGAGGCTGGTGGGACATGGCAGCTGTACCTCAGCAGCTGTCGCTCCAGCTCCCACACCCATTCTCCTCCGCCCGGGTGACGGGCCTCTGACAGACCCGGCACCTCCCGGATGTGAGGTCCAGCCCTGCTTTCCCAGCCCTGGTCTGAGTCATCTCTCTGAAGATGGATGGATTTGGGGGTCACAGAACAGGGAAATGAAAGCAGGCAGCCAGCTTTCCTTCTGAGAATGTCCTCTTTTTTTCTAGGACATCCACAACTCCGGAAGATGTGTGACCAACCAAAGTGCAACCGGTGCTGCCCACCAAAGTCCCCACAGTGCCCACCAAAGTTCCCACAGTGCCCGCCAAAGAGCCCACAGTGCCCGCCAAAGCCCCCCTGCTGTGTTAAGCCCAAGTGCTGCTGTTTGGAAGCCACGCCTGAGTGCACGTGCCTTAATAAGGACCCTGAGCCCAATCCACCCGAAACGCAAGACAAGAACTCCCCGGAAGAACAGCCGCCCAAAAGTCCAAAACATGGGTCCAAGCCAAATACCTTGGGGCCGGAGCAACAAAACAAGTAGATGGGCTATGCCCTGACCATGCTGAGGTCCGGCTTAGACCTCCATTTAGAAAAGCTGTCTCTCACTGATCACCATTTACTGCCAACCAGAAGCCTCTATCTGCCTTCACAGACCCCCACCTTAGGGAGGTCCCCAACTGGAAATGGAAGTTGAAGGGGCTGGAGTCATCTTTCCTAGTGACCCTCACATTAGATAGCACAGGAATAAAAGAGCAATAAAAAGAACATTGTCTCCCGTTGCTCCTTTACCTGCAAAACCATCTCACCTGCCTGGTTTAAGTCCAAGAAAATGTTCTGGGGTTGTCACACAAGAGCTCAGGACCCAGAAGTCTGGGAGCTCAGGGCCCCTGCTGAGCCAGAGTTAGATGGACAGAGTGTAACCGGCTTTACAATGAAAGCCTTGCTATGCAGGAGCCCCTCCAGTCCCAAGGTGACGGGGAGCAGTCAGTCACCCTCGGAGCGAGAATTCCAGTTGCCCTGCATCCCTGGGTACCGGGTTTGAGACCAGAACAAGCAAGCAGAGGTCCTAGGTTCCCCCCCCCCCATCCCAGGGTGGGTTTAGGTGGAGGGAGAGCTCTGAGGACCCTGCAAAGCTCAGTGCTGGCACAGGCAGTGGAATCTCACATCACGTGGGCTCTTTGGTCCTAGAGTACACTGTCCGGTCTCTCAGGTTCCATTTCCTCGCCTCTAACATGAGGGTAGTGGTACTTACCTCAGAGGGCTTTATGAGAATTAAATGGGATAATCCGTTTAAAGTGCTTACCAGGGGGTCTGACTCATAGATCTGCAAAACATGGTTCTCCTCAAACGCCTCTCTGTCACCAGGTCCCTAGTTCCCATCCCAAGAAGCCACCATACTCCAATAATTTGCCCCCAAACACACCTCTCCATTAATCCAGGTGGGTAGATGGAAACAGAGAAATCAGCCTTATTCACCATACTTGTCAACTTCAATTTTTACTGCGTCTTTGGTATGTAATTGACATATTACCTCTAAAATTTCTCTAATGCCCCATTATATTTTCTCCCTCATTCTCCCTGCCCACCAATCCCCAGAAAACAACTCAGCTACTTCTGGTCCTTATAAATTAGTTTGCAGTTTCAAGAATTTTATATAAGTGGAGTCATCCAGTACGTATTCTTTTAGGCCTGGCTTCTTTCACTCAGCAAAACTACCTTGAGATTCAAACAAGCTGGTGCACGTATCAATTGTTCGTTGCTTGTGACTGCTGGGTAGTAAGTACTCTCATTGTATGGACAGACCACATTTCTTTTATTCATTCGTCGATTGATGGATGGTTGGATTGGTTCCAGGTTTGGGCTCTTACAAATCAAGCTGCTATGAACATTCATGACAAGTCTGTAGATGATCATAAAGTTTTTCTTTTTCAGTCTATTAAAATGGTGAATGACACTGATTGATTCATGAATGTTAAAACAACCTTGCCTCCCTGAGATAAACCCTATTTTGCTCAGGTTGCTTAATCTTTTTTACATGATTTGCTAAAATTTTGTTAAGTTTTGCCTCTATGTTAATGAGGGATATGGGTCTATAGTTTTCTTTTCTTGTAATGTCTTTGTCTGCTTTTGGTAGAAAAGTAATGTGATCCTTATACAATGAGTTGTAGTGCCTTCTCCAATTCTCAGATCAGATGTCAATGAAATAGAAAATGGAAAACATAGAAAGTCAATGAAACAAAAAGCTGGTTCTTTAAGAAGATAATTGATAAAACTGATGAAAACCCTAGCTAGACTGACCAGGAAAAAAAGCTAGAACATAAATTGCCAATATCAGGAATGAAAGAGGTCACCCTAATACAAATTCTTTAGGTATTAAAAATAATAGAGGCATATTATAAACAACTTTATATCAATAAATTTTAAAATAGATAAAATGGAGGAATTTCTTAGAAGACAAAAACTAGCAAAGTTCATTCAAAAGGAAATAGATAATCTGAAAAACTCTAAATCAGTTAAAGAAATTGTATTTTCAATTAAAAACCTGCCCAGGAGAGACCCAAGATGGCGGCGTAGATAAACACTGTGCCTGCTTCCTCCCATGAACACATTAAAATTACAACTAAATCCTAGAGCAATCAACCTGGAAAACGGTCTGAAATCTAGCAAACAGGAGTTCTGTAAGAGAAAATACAAAGAAGCCACATCGAGACTGGCAGGAGGGACAGAGACACGAAATGGGAGCAAACCTCCCTGTGGCGGCTGAGAACCAGGAGGGATATCTCAGCCGTGGAGGTTCCCCCTGGAAGAGCCAGAGACCCCAGCCCCACAGGGGCTTCCCCAGCCCAGAGTGCTGATGCCGGGAAGAGGAGCCCCCACAATATCTGGCTGTGAAAAACAGTGGGGATTCTGACCATCCAGGTGGGATGGAAGGCAGCAGGAAACCCAGACATCCTTTTAAACGGCCAGCGCGCATAGACTCACTCACTCGCAGACACTCACCTTGGGCTCCTGCAGAGGAACGGTGACTCTGGCAGTGTTGGAGGCCTGTGGGGGAGGCGGGGGCAGACTGAAGTATGTGGCTTGGGAGCAAGGGCTGGAGGATAGTTGCCATTTTCCCTGTGTGGGCTTCTCCTCTGCAGCCGGCAGGTGGGCGCCATCTTTTCTGTGTTGAGCCCACCCCCGGCCCCACTCAACTCCCCCAACACTAGAGGCACTTTCTCCAGGAACAGCTAGCCCTGCCCGCATTAAACTCTTTCTTGGAAAACTATCAAAATCCAGCAGGCCCCGCATGGGCAGTGACTGGCCTTGGTGTGCTCTGAGACTTTTGCTGAGTAGCTCCAGGCTCAGCACCAACACCAAACCAGAATTTATATTAACCTGGTGACCACAACTTTTCCCATTCTAGTGACTTCCTGAGACCCTCACTCAACTTGCATACCACACGAGGCTCTATCGGCAGCTGAACCTTAAGGGAGCAAGCAGATGGCAGCAGGCCTCAGGGTGTCCTGGCTTTTTGCAGAGCTACCCCAAGCCCGCACTGGTCCTCAATTCACAGCGTGGCCTCTCCCACATGCCTCCAGGTTTAGCACAGGCAGTGAACAACCATGGATCACTTTGTAGTTCCTACCAGGCAGTCACAGGCAGTGGATGACCTGGGCCTGCGCCAAAGTTCCTTCCCAAGAGACCCCAGAGCCAACATACTTGGAAGTTGGCTTCAGATCATAGCAGAGCACTGCCCAATTGGACCCACAAGTGACACACACAAAGGGCGGTCTCAACAGGCACCAGGGCCCACACAAGGGACACTCCTGGAGCACCCGGAGCAGGTGACCAGGGAGACTGTGCCAGAGCCCCACAGGGTACCTACTATATAAAACCACCCAGCCAAGACTAGAAGAAAAATCTACCTAATACATAGAAACAAACACAGAGGCAGCCAAAATGAAGAAACAAAGAAATATGTCCCAAGTGAAAGAACAGGAAAAACCTCCAGGGAAAATACACACACACACACACACACACACACACACACACACACACACACACACAAACTAAATGAAATGGAGGTAAGCAACCTACCAGAGACAAAGTTCAAAACAATGGTTATAAAGATGCTCAAGGAACTTAGTGAGAATTTCAATAAAGAGATAGCAAGCATAAAAAAGGACATAGAAACCATAAAAAAGAACTGGTCAGAAGTGAAGAATACAATAACTGAAATGCAGAATGCACTAGAAGAAATCACCAGCAGACTAGATCGAATCAGTGATTTGGAAGATGAGGTAGCAGAAAACACCCAATCAGAACAGTAAAAATTAAAAAGAACCCCCCTTCCCCCCCCCAAAAAAAATTGAGGATAGTTTAAGATAACTTCTTTAGGTATAAATGTTGAATACTATGGTGTAAACCTGAAACTAATATAATATTGTATGTTAGCTATATTTTAATAAAAATCTTTATGAAAAACCTGCCCATAAAGAAACCTACAAGGGCCGGCCGAGTGGCACGATGGTTAAGAACTCGCTTGGGATGCCAGAGGGCCCCGGTTCGGATCCCACATATGAGGGCCAGTGACACTGCCCTCCACAGCTAAGATGCTGAACAACAGCTCAACCTGGAGCATGGGCTGCCATGAGTCGCCAGCGACGGCGTAGGCTGCACTCCCTGTGGCAGTGGGTTGCCATGGGCTACCGTGTGTAGCCAGCAGCCAGCGTGAGCGGCCAGCAGCCAGCGTGAGCGGCCGTCCAGAAGCCGGCGACTGATCTGCCTCGCCAGAGAAGAGCGCAATGATGGTGCCAGCTTGGGCCAGTGAAGCAACATCCTCCACAACTAGATTGAAGAACAAAACGACAGCAACTTGTCTGTTCCCCTTCCCCCAATTCCCCAGCACTGTTCCCATCCCCCCAATTCCCCAATAAAAATCTTTAAAAAAAAAAAAAAAAAAAGAAACCTCCAAGCACTGATGAATTCTACCCAACATCCACGTAAGAAAGTATACCGATTTTCCAGAAGCTGCTTCAGAATAACTAGAAGGAATAATTTCAACGGCAGGAAACCCACGTTAGGAAGATGGCCCATTGGAAAGACTTCACCGTGCCTTTAGAAGTCCAATACCCCTCGTTTCCTCTGCCCTCCCCCCAACACTCCGCCAGAGCTGTTCACATGGTTAGGCACCGAAGGAAGGGCTCATTTGGCCTTCTTCCAGATTTCGTCCATGACAAATAAAACTAACCTTTCCTGACTAGTGCCTTTATGACATCCCCTCCCCTAGCACTCCGTACACCCCTTTCTTGCCCTATTTTTTCTAGATAGTGTTTCTGACAGGCTTTAGATTCCAGGTGCGTTTATTTCACTTGTCTTTTGCCTCTCCCACTGAATGAAAGAAAGCCTTAGGCGGGCGGCGGTTTTCGCCTGGTTTGTTTGATGTTGTAACTCCTCATGCCATTGGTCAAAAATCAATAAGACAGAAGGTGCAAAAGGTATTTCCAGCGGAGAGAACGGACCGCACAAAGGCACAGAGGGGAGGAAAAGTGAACTGAAGAGACCGGGACCTGGCCCAGACCTGCCGACGACCCCTGTGATCCTCCCTCTCTCTCTAGGTGTGTCATCCTGTAGAAAGCCAGGGTTGAACTCTGTGACCGTGAAGGCTCCTCCAGCACCAGCCTTCTCAGATGTGGATCCTTAGCTGGGGAGGGAGATGATTCTAGAAATGTTGGGGGCTGGACCACAAGGGAGTGAGAGGGGCGAGGCTGGAGCTCAGCTAGCAAGAACTCACCAGTAAGAGGAGCTTCGGGCTCACCTTTCTCCCCGTGACCTCTCTCTCCCCTTCCTGCCTCCCTCCATCCTGCTCCCAGCAGAGGTGGAGAGATTGTCCTGGGAGCAGAGACACCGCGCTTGACCCACTTGTTAGCTGTGGGGCCACTGCCCAGCCACCACGCTGCTCGGAGCCTCAGCCCCTCCTCTGTTAAGCGGGCAGGATTAAATGGAATATAGGATGGGGCTTGTTGAGCACCTTGTCTAGTAAACGGCAGGCTCTAAAGGTTTGCTTCCTTTGCACTCTCCCCAGGGAGACTCTTGCAGCCCTGGTCTGCTCACACCTGCAACCATGGCAGGCCAGTTGGTTGAGTGCCTGGCATGAACTGCACCCAGCTCTCAGGCTCTGTACCTGTCTCTTTATCAGGCGGGCGCTTCCTGAGAGCAGAAGCAGGGGTTGTGTCTCTTGAAGACTGGGAGGGAGGGGTGACAGGTCGAGGTCCTCCCCAGTACACTGGTCCAACGGGGGACACCGCAGCCAGCACTTGCCCTGGGTCTGTGTTGTGGCCTCGTTTGATGGCGGTAGGAAGCGGGAGGCGTGGCTCAGGGAGGAAGAAATGGGCCCTGCCTTAGACTCCGGACCAGACCAACCCATCCAGAGCCTGGAGCAGTGGGACTGCTTCCTGATAAACAGTCCACTGTGCAGAGAACAGGTGAAGTTAGAAAGGGCCCAGGCTGGGGGACTCCCGGGAGGGCGGCAGGACCCACGGGAGGCGGGGCGATGCAGGCAACTAACTTCTCTTGGAGAAGCGTCTCCTCCAAGACCAGACATGTGCCCAGATGCCCCACTGCACGCGCGCGCGCGTGCGCACACACACACACACACACATGCACTCTCACACTCACACGTGCGTGCACACAGACTCCATGTGCATCTGAGTGGCCTCTGCAACCACAGGACTGATTTTAAAAGCAATTCCTCCTCCTAGGAGGCAGTTGGTGCAAGCTCGGGTGTTCCCACCAATCCCTAATGAGCAGGGGACAGTGAAGGGTGGGGAGTGACACACCAGGAGGCTGACCGAATCCCAGGGGCACCCTTGCCTCCTTTGACTTGTCTGACCATGGCCAACACTCCTGAGGGAGGCTGCAGGGCTGGACTTGGCCCCTCTCTCTAGACCCTTCGGCTCTGCACCTGCTTGTCTCTCTTCTCTGCGATGTCCCCCCACCCCATGCCTTCCACCCATGGCCCTGCCACTCTTCCGGTCTGCCCCTGCCAACGGGCCCCTGGCGCGGGTGCCTTCCTCTCCCTGCACACCTCCCTGCGGCATCTCACCCACGTGTTCCTCACCGAACATCCGCAGACCTGCGTCTCTGGCTCCGCATGGCAGTCTGGGCTGTCCTGTCTCTAGTACCTCGATCCCTTTGTCCACAGCAGAGTTGGACCCAGACGGCTGTGGCTCTTCTGCCCACACAGGCCCAGGCCCCTGCATGTACCTTCAGGCTGTAGGAACGCAAACCCATTGGAATTCCCCAGTGAACCCGCCTCGGGAACCGGGAACCATCAGTGCCCACGGGGCCTCCTGAGCCACATGACACGGTCTCTTGGCTGAGCTACAGCGAGACTTGAGGCCTCGCAGCCCATAGACTGGCAGAAGGGGTCCATGGGAAGTCAGGAGACTGGGTTCTGTCTCCCATAAGCCAGTGCCCATCCGGGATAGTCCCTCCAGGTCGGATCCAGCTAAAATCAACGGAAACGCCAGCACCAGCCGGGGCGTCAAGTTCTCTGTTCCCAAGGGGCATCCTCAGGCACTTTGGCTCAATCTGAGCCAGGGAACACTGACTGGCCTTCCCTCCACAAAACCCAGAACTGACCGCACAGGGGTCAGTCAGTGAATGGTTGGCTCAGAGCTGGAAGATGTCTGAGGTCACCTCGTGCCACTTGTCACATAGCCGTCAGATGCTCAAGCCCCTGCGAGGGCAGGCTGGTGGGAAGAGAGCCCCCAGGTCGGAGGTCAGGACACAGGGGTTCCAGCCCAGCTCACCTGAAGACCCACCGTTGGCCCTTGGGCTCCTCGCGTCCTCTCTGCAGACCTCAATGCCCACCTGTCACAAGAGGGAACTGGCACTGGGCACCAGGCTGTGTTCGAGGCTCCTGTGCTCGGGGCACTGGGCACGGCCTTCGCCATGCGTCCTCCAAGGTCCCTCCAGCTTGGACACGCTGCTGCCTTCCGGTGCAGAGAATCAACTTCAAAGATTGTGATTTCCCAAACAGTGAGCCCAAGGCAGGGGCATTCTGCCAGCTGAGCGGCAGGGCACAGGACATCTCCGTTTCACCAGTAGCCACCCATGGGACTGTCCTTCCACAGTGACCAGATCCAAATGCGAGAACCAGCGCTGGGGACTCGGAGTGGGACCAGCCTTCCCACAGGCCAAGGAAGGGCAGCCAGAGGGAGACAGAAGAGGGGCAAACGGGGCACAGCAGGCAGACGGGCACCAAAGCCCAGAGAGAAAGAATCAGCCCCTGGGCCCTTTCGTGGCCCCATGTCCCTTCCCTGCCTTGTTGCCTCCGGAACAGTAGACGGGCACAAAAGGAGAATGAGGGGCAAAGGTCAGGTGCAGGGGGCCACAGAGGAGGACAGCGGGGACTCGAGGCGTGTGGGGAGGCACCCGGTGCAGGCTGCAGGTCGAGAGATGATGTAAGGGACCTGGACCTGGGCAGATGGGGAGGCGTGCGGGGAGGGCCAGGAGCTTAGCAGCTACAGAGTGGGGGGCGCTGCCTCACCCAGAAACAGCCTAGGCATGGCGACCCAAGACAGGAACACAGACCTCCTGGTCCAAGTCACCTTCCCAGGACGATCTGCCATCATCCTGTACTGCCAACTTACAAAGCGCTGTCCCCAATATGCCAGGGGGCAGTGAAATGCTGTGACCAGTGCCTTCTCCCCCCACAGCTAATAGGTTGTGCCTCTCAGAGAGGAGAGAAACCAGGCGGTTTCTGCCTCTGCAGGTGTCACGGGAATGTGAGCTCATCCTCATTACTCTGGGTGGGGGCTGGACAGTTAGCCACACCCCTCCTGTGGACCCCAGGCCTGTGAGGTCACTCACACAGACAATGAATCTCCCCCATACACATGCATGTCTGGCCCCCAAATGGGGCAACTGAGGACAGAGCATAAGGCCTCTGGGCCCCTAAAATGCTGGGGCTCCTCCAACGGCTGCCCTGCACACACACACACTCAGCTCTCCAGTCCTCCCTCCTTCCCACACCCTAACTTTGCCCAGTGGCTAAAGGCTCCCACACACCGTCTCCCCCCCACCCCCACCCCCCACAAGCTCTCATTATGCTGTGAATCAGAGGGCGGGAGGCAGATCTGACAGATATGGCCCCCGAAAACCCATAAGACCGGTGTGACTTCCTCCAGCAGGGTCTGCTGCCCTGGGACTGACTGCCATGGGCTAGGGAGTGGCAGATTCCTGCTGGGTGAGGTCAGCAGTGGAGTTCAAGGCCATGGGTGCTCATGTGAGGATGCCTGGTTAGTTCTCCATGGGTGGGGGGTATGGGGGGAGGGGCTTCCCTGCACCAAAAAAAACCGGCACAGTCCCTGCACTATGGTGGGGGGCAAAGTGAGGTCCTGGGGGGACTCAGGAAGCAGAGGGCATGAGGAGGGGGTAGTCTTCCAGAGGCAGGGGCCCCTCCATCTGTCTTTCCAGACTGAACCCCAGAGCATGGCAATGTGAACACTACACAGATCTGCGTGGGGCTGGGAGAAAGGTGCCTTTTGAGAAACCCAGGAGGAATCAGAACACTTCTCAAAATTAGCCCCAGGGATGAGTGTCTCCATCCCGTTCTAATAGTTCTTTTTTGATTAGGTTGTAAAGAAGAGAGTTTAAATAAATAATGTCCATAAAATAAGCTATAAAGCAATCATTAAAAAGAAAAAAGCACTTCACAGTTCAATTTTGTGTACACACACACACACACACACACACACACACACACACGTGCCAAAGTACTTATCTCCAGGTGGTAAGACTCACTACTCATTCAGTCCTTCACCTGATGTTTATAAAGTGCTGCTTCTGACTCTGCGGTGGTTATGACCGGTTCTGGGGGCATGGTGGAAAACACACCAGGCAAACCCCTGCCTCACAGAGTTTGTTCTCCAATGGGAGAGATAGGAAATAAATAAGTGACCAAATGCAAATAAAGGGTCCCTCAGTTGTCACTGGTGAAATGAAGCGAGTCAGAGGATAACCCTGTAGATGGGGTCATCCGGGAAGGCTCTCATCCTGGGAACTCAGGACCCTCCGTGAGCATCTCTGAAACGGGGCAGCAGTTTGGATTTTATTCCCGAGGCATTGAGTCACCATCAGCATCAGGGAGGGGGGACAAGCTGTAATATCCCCTCTGAAAGATTGCTTAAGCTCTTGTTAGAGAACGTTTTGGAAAAAGCAGTGGATGGTTTGGTTTTATCTTTATGCTGTCATGCATTTCCCAAAAAAAAAAATTATAGAAAGTGATTGCTTTAGCGCCCTAAAGCACACACCTTATTGATACGTTGCATATTTAATGCCAGCTTGCTTGCCTAGAGCCACTCCTGCTTTAGAGTTCCTGGGAGTTTTTACTCTTGCGAGCTCCTGTAACGACAGCCGTGGGCACAGCCCGGGTCGCCCAGGGATACAGCAGGGGACCCCTACAAGCCTTCTATTTGTCCCTACTGGGCCTAAAGTCATCTCCGCCTGAGGACAGAGTTTATTTCCTCACAGGTGGAGTTATAGATAGGTCCTGAGAGAGGGTGGGCTATGGGCTAATGATCAAGAGAACCCCCAGAAGCCCCAACCCTTTGTAAGATGTGATTCTTCCCACCTTTCTACCACATACTCCGGCCTGGACATCGCAGACACATAACTTTCCATTTCGTACCCTTAGAAAGGAATCTCTCAGCCTAATAATGGAGATAAGCCCATTTTATAGGCAGAGAAACAGATTCGGAGATGCTTGGCTGAGATCACAAAACAATAGGAAAAGGGGCCCCCTGGTTCCCAAGCTGCGAGCCCAGGTCACATGAGTGAGACAGCAATGGCTGAGGCCCCAGGCAGGAGGGCTGTGTCTCTGCGAAAAGGGGCCCTGAGGGGTTTTCTGCTGCAGCTGCCTGTGATGAGTCAGGGAGGGGCTGGAGGAAGTTGACCCACTTGGGTGGTGAAACCAGTCCATCTCCTTCAAGCTGGGAAGGTGCCCAGGCTGGGGAACGGTATAAAGGACGCCCTGGCCCCTGCTCTGCTCAGCACTCCACTAGAGGCCTCTTCAGCCATCCTTACTCTGAGCCAGGTGAGTGGTTGGGTCGCCGGCAGAGGCGGGGTGGGGACCGGGGCCTCCAGCAGACCAGACGTGGCTGGGGTGGCCAGCCAGGGTGGTCACGGGCTGGGTTTAGCTGGAGTGCCCGTTCTGAGAGGGTCACTGAGCTGAGGGCTTGGTGCCATGGCATGGAAACTGACCAGGGAGCAAGGCCTCCCATCCCATCTTTTCTCGGAACCATATTTTGGAGGGGGGGGGTGGAGGAATGATGCAGGGGAAGGTGGCCAATTTCTTTCCTAAAACTGCCTGATTTGGGTTGACCATGATTTTGCCCTCTTTACGGGGCCAGGGCGGGCTCAGGGAAATGTTTGTAACTCTTGGCTGTGCGCCAAAAGAGGGGACCAGCAAAATAGGGAAAGCTTTCTGTTTGGAGAAACCCAGGCAGAGCAGGGGCAGAAGCCAGCATGGACGTGGATGTCTGAGAGAGCCAGCTGCACTCTCAGGCCCCGTGCAGCCCCGCACCCCGAGCACGGGGGGCTGCGGCTGAAGTTCCAGGTCGTGAGAGAAAGCAGTTCTAGAGCTGAACAGGCCAACCTGCTCTTTTCAAAGAGGAGACGGCTGGGGCCCAGAGGGGCTAAGTGCATTGCCTGGAAGCACACAGCATTTCAGTGGGAGGTTTAAGGCAAGAATGTCATGTGACTCCAGTCCTGGGCTCACACCCTGACATGACCTCCCAGGTCCTCTCGGGCATGCGCTATTGGCTTCCAGGACTCAGGAGTGCTCCAAGAGACATTAACTTTCCTAGGACCTTATCTCTTTCTGCTATAATCCCAGAAGTCTTCTCTCCTCCTTGGTCAGCGGAGGTCAGGAGTGAGGGCAGAGACAAGGAAGAAACAGAGCAGGAGGCACAGACCTTGCACGGAAGAGGTCTCCCCGCCTCCCCATTCCTACCCTCACACTCTGCTCCTTTTGGGGAATGACAGCTTGGGTTGGGAGGGGGCGTGCCCCATCCCAGGGAAAAGAGGGGTGCTGAGAAACCTGCAGATTCATGGGGACTCAGCTACTTCCTGTCTTCAGCCACCCCTCTGACCCCTCCTGTTTTTCAGGTTGACCTAAAGCAGCTTCCAAGATGTCCCAGCAACAGACTCTGCCAGTCACCCTGCCCCCTGCCCTCTGTCAGGAGCCCCTCAAGCCTGTGTCTCCTCCTACTGATACCCACCAGGAGGAGCAAGTGAAGGAGCCAACTCCACTGCCTGTCCCATGCCAGAAGGTGCCTTCCGGGATCCCAGGGGAGGTCCCCTTGGTGCACGGGGAGAAACACACAACTCCTGTGAAGGGGGTGCCCGAGCAAGACTGTGAGCCGCAGGAGCAGGAACAGCATCTGGAACAGCAGCAGCAACAA
>NW_017732079.1:1008067-1021046 GCF_001890085.2 Hipposideros armiger | reverse complement strand
GCGTGCGTGCGTGTGTGTGTGTGTGTGTGTGTGTGTGTGTGTGTGTGTGGCGGGGTGGGGGAACAGGCCACAGGCAGGAGGGAAGGAGACTCCTGCTAAGATTTTAACATCGCCTAGATTCCTGTTTCATCTGTTTGTTTGTTTGTTTGTTTGATCGGGTTGGTTTTAGTTTTGAGTCAGGTATCCAGAGTTCAAGTTCTCCCTCTGACATTTCGTAAAGCGTGACCTCACGGAAGTCGCTTCCCTTTTCCACCTCACCTTTTCCATACTTGCTAGTGAGAAGACCGGACACAACACCTAATGGTACCCAGGTTTGGAGACGCCAGTAAAACGAAAACCTTAAAAAAAAATGCCATCAGTAAAGAGGGCCAGCTTTTTATTTTGACAAGTAATGGAAAAGGCCTTTTATCATTACTATCCCTTTGATAAATAAAGATCACTTTAAAACCAACAGCTCTGGAAAGAGTGTAGTCTCCAAAAGCAAACAAAAACGTAAGACCTTCCAGAAAAATAGAAGTCAGCAACCTTCTACCAACCCCTATAAATACGGTAACATTCCCATCTCTTAGTGGCTTGTTGAGAATGTCACCGAGTGTTGACAGTCTTTGGACCAGGAATCGGGAGTGTTTTTTCTGAGTCCTGGGCTCCTTCCAGCTCTAGCACCTGTGAGTCTAGATGCTTCCTGTTCCCTGACGGAGCCCTGCTGCTGGGAAGGAGGCCTGGCCCTCAGGGACCCGGAGTTTGGCTGCTTGGGCTTTTTCCAGTTGGCCCCCCAGGGGAGATCGCCCTCCCTCCATCCCCTCATCATTCCCTCCTCTGCTGCTGCCCGCGGCCCAGCACAGCTCCCTGGGTGTCCTGCTGTGCCAGACACACGTGTGCGAACACAATACATCTTTCCTGTCTCTCCTCCCGGCCCTCACCTCTGCGTCCCCATCCTTGTCACTTAGAATCATAAGGGCTCCCTTCACTCCTCCCTTTCTCCACTCAATCCCTCCGTCTTGTGAATTCTTAGTTCAAGATCAATTTTTCTAAAAATATATATGGCTTTATTATTAATGGGTATTCGGTGACCTAGGATGGGTTTTGTCACGTGGCTTTTATATTTTTATTTTATTTTTTCATTTATTTTAAATTATAGGTGACATACAATATTATATTAGTTTCAGATGGACAACATAGCAATTCAACATTTATATCCTTACAATGTGGTCACCACACTAACTCTAGTAGCTGTCTGTCACCGTACATAGTTATTATGATATTATTGGCTCTATTCCCTGTGGGGTACATTACATCCCCGTGACTTACTTATTTTATAATTGGAAGTTTGCATGTCTTAATCCACCCCCCTTTCCCTTTTTCATCCGTCCCCTTCCCCCCCTCTCCCTCTGGCAACCATCANTTGTTTCTCTTCCATGGCTGCTGTTTAATAAGGAGACCAACTTAGCCTTTCTGTTTTTTTCTGTTCGTTTTAGTTTAATGCATTTGTCCATTTCCCCAATTCTGAACAATATAGAAAGACAAGGAGAAGCCCTCCAGTTGGAGGGAGAAGATGGTTTGTAAGCACTTATCATATCTTCCCTTTAATCTTCACAAAAATCTACATCTTCAAGAGGCCGTGTGGCCCTCCGGAATGCTACTGCGGGAACAGAGATCTGCAGCTCCGTTCCTCCCTCCTGAGTCAGAGACTGGACTGCAGAGGTCGCATCCTATGGACCTGGGATTTCTGCAGGCGATGCCCGCCCCCCTACTGCCCCCTCACCCCCACCCTCCTCAGTCACTGGAGCTTAGCAGAATGTCCCCTTGCTTTGGGAGTGGGAGGTCTCATAAATACTTTTTTGAAGTCTTCTAGGAAGAGGAAAGTTGTGCCTTATCTGCCTCTTACCCCTGCTCCGCCTCTGCACTCAGAGGTGTGTGCACACAGGTGCCTCTGGCTTCCAGCTTAACTTACCTGATGCATTTAGAGGGGACTCGCTGGAGGGTTAGGTGTGTCCTCTAAGAGAATCAGGAGTGGAGCAGGGCCAGGCTAGATGACAACTGTCCTCTCCCTGAGTGACCAGAGAGAAAACCAAAGGTCCAGGTCTCCCATTGGGAGACTTTGGTCTCACCAAAGACAATCCTCAAGTTCTCTGCCCCTGTCTCTAACCCACTTAGATCACAGGCTGCCTTGTGTCTGCACTCAGGGACAGGGGAACCAACCACAACCATCTAGAGGGAAAAGCTTACAGAGGAATGGGAAGCTTAGCTAGCTCCATCCACCTTTTTGTGTTTGACTCCTTCCTCTGACTCAGCCAGAAAGGGGCAGGTGGGGAGCGAACATTCCCGTCAGAAAGACCACGTGAGCTAAGACTTGGCAATGACAAACATCTGCCGGGAACTACAAGCAAGTCCCTGTTGATGGGGCAGCAGCACACACTCGGGAGGGGCGGGATGAATCTGAGAGGGGGTGGGGCCACCATATGAGAATTTAGACTCTACCCTG
The DNA here is from genome assembly GCF_001890085.2 of Hipposideros armiger. NCBI lineage: Eukaryota > Metazoa > Chordata > Mammalia > Chiroptera > Hipposideridae > Hipposideros > Hipposideros armiger. The sequence continues at coordinate 1,018,564 of NW_017732079.1, read as the reverse complement.
TCGGTCGGTCGCAGGAATGAGGGGCCCTCCAGGAATTCTATGTAGGAGAATGGCATGGGCTCATTTACATTTAAAGTGTGTCTATGTAAAAATTATTTGGACATAATTTCAGACCTACAGAAAAGTGTCAAGAACAGTGCAAATAATTCTGGGATACCCTTTCATGCAGATTAATGCAGATACCNGAGCAACAGGAGCAGGAAGTGCAGCAGCAGCAACAGGAACAGCATAAGGACCATCAGGACGCAGGAAGCTTGGAGCAGCAGCTGGAGGAGGAGAAAACACAAAGGGAGCAGCCACTAAAGGGACAGCTGCAAGAAGACAAGAAGCTCTTGGACCAGCAGCTGGATAGAGAGCTGACAAAGGGAGGTGAGCAGCTGGAGAATAAGGAGACGCAGCTGCTGGAGCCCCTGGCGCAGCAGGAGGAGAAGCTGGATCCACCTGAATTTGTCCCAGCTCCTGGCCAGGTCCAAGAGACCCACCCAGCGCAGCCACTGAAGGGAGAAGTCTTGCCCCCCGCAGAGCAGCAGCAGCAGAAGCAGGAGGTGCAGTGGCCTCCCAAACATAAGTAACTGCCCCCAGTGTCCCAGAGGCCCTCAGGCCCTCCTACAAAGTGAAGAGAGAGCCAGTGGCCTCGCTTACCTCAGGTGCCCAGCCTGGATGGCCCACTTCATCTGTGAACCTGCCTGACCTTGACCTTCTGCATGACTTTGTGATAGAGCTGGGGGGTGGGGGAAGTTATTGCCCAGCTCCTGATGAGCCCACTTCTAACCTCAGATGCCCAGAGCCTGTGCCTGAGGACAGCTACTGCAGTAACTCTGACTTCATGCCCAGTGTTACGGCTGAATCTGGGAGTGTACAATGATACAGAATAAACGCTAAAGCCCTGGGATCCTGTGCTCTCTCTGTCTTTGCTCCTGTCTCTCACCATACGACCTGTCAGTGAGGCAATGGTTGCAACTGACTCTCTTGGCTAACTCCCAAAGTGGGACAGACATCTCAATCCCTCTTTAAGTCTGCTCCCAAAACCATCCAGTACAGTCCACAGCTTCCAAAAATGAAGTCAGACCAACACCGAACAAAAACAAAACAACTTCATCGTGCACCTGAGAGCAACACTTGCCAGTCACAAGGGGGGCAAGCCATCCTGATTGGGGGGAAAGGGCTCCATCCCAGTCCAGCACTGCCTCTCACACACACCGAGCCCAACGCTAGCCCATGGCCAAGGGGGCAGAGAGGGCCTGGGGGCTCCCTCTGGGTCTGATCCCTTCCTGGGTTTACTCTCTGTAGAATGTCCTCATGGATTCCAAGAATCTCCTGGACTGCCTAATTGGTTAAGGAAGACTTTAGGAAAGCAACAGAAGCAGAATCGGGCAAGGTGGGGAGAGGAAAGACTCCTGGGAGTGGCCTCTGCTGGGGACTGTGACAGTGTCACTAAAGGTAGTAAAGGTTGGGCCAGCTGGAGTCATGGAGGCCAAAATGCTGAACCGGCTGGAGAAATGCAGACCCAAGGTCACTGCAGCCGTTCCCCTCCCTGGCGTGTCTGTAGCCTTTACTGCCATCAATCACTTCAGGATGTGGGCTCTCTCTTTCCTGGGGATCACCTGCCTTCAACCATTTACCCACATCATCTCAGGCAGGTTGTCTCAAGGTCCCCAAAGCTATTTTACCACAGGCATGAGCACATGCCAGGGACATTGCTATTGAGACTTCCGGGCCCCCAAAGCCAGTAGGTCTGAATGGCACTTAGCCTCCCTCCTCCCACCACCTCCAGCAACACTCACTATCTTTCCTCCTTAGGTGTCCTCTCTCCTGGTCACAATGCCACCACCTGGCCGTTCACCTAAGCCAGGGATGTGCTCATCATCCCTCACTCCTCCTCCCTTCGTCCCTACCCCCTACCATGATCAAGTCCCTGCTGTCCCTGCCCACCCCTCCCAATCCTAGACTGAGGTCATTTCTCACCCAAACTATTGCAACGGGCTTCAAGCTGGTTTCCCTCACCCGCTGTCAATGTGCCCTCCAATCCACCCATCTTACCGAGGGTTTCAAAAGCACCCTTTGGGGGCCAGCTGAGTGGCGCAATGGTTAAGAACTGGCTTGAGACGCCAGAGGGCCCCGGTTCGGATCCCACATATGAGGGCCAGTGACACTGCCCTCTACAGCTAAGATGCTGAACAACAGCTCAANTCTAAGTGGGAGCCATCCCTCCGTGTCCTGGAATCTCGAACAGATGTGGAGGAACAGATTCAGGACGGGGTATGGCAGCACTCAGAATCCAGGGCCCAGCCCAGGTGACTCCTTCAGAGCTTCTGAGTTCCTCCGCCCTTTCCACTTATGATAATCGTTTCTCCAGAAACGTTGGAGTCCAGGTGACCTATACATAGGTAAAGAGATGGAGAGATAAGTGCCGTCTACTGTAGCCACCCAGCTTCTTTCGACGGCGCCTAATGGTTTTCTCCAGAGCAGGCAGGACAGAGGGCTGCAGCTCTCATTTATTGTTTAAATAACAATGGCAGAAAAACCAAAGCTGCTTCCCACGGGAACAGGCTGAACATGGCGCAGGGCCTCGCTTAAGTCCAAGTCATAACTGCTGAGTTTAATGAGCTTCCAAGAGAGCCCTTCAGCCCCTCAGTGGTTAAGTTTCCCTTCCAACAATGCTCTCTGCGCACCCCACCCGGCCCACCCCCTTCCGTCTGCCACCCAGGACGTGCCCTCACACCCCCCACACCCAGCACTGCCCTGAATGCACGTTGGGCACCATCCCGGATGCCAAGGTTCTAAGTCAAAAGTCACGAGTGGGTTTGGAAATCCAAGGCAGCCAGGCCTCGTAAAGCGATGGGGAGGAGGGGCCAGGGCCAGACCCGCCATGCCAAACGGGTGGCTGCCAGCCCCGGGGGGTGACTAAAACCTAAAATTTGAGGAAGGACAGGTGGATCCTACTGTGACTAGGGCCTAATTAGGACACCCCAACCCTAGGTCAGCTCGTGACCTCGGGCAGGGATGAGATCTATAAAAGGTGGGCAGTCCTGAAGCATCCCAAACCCTGTGGCAGCTCCTTGCTTCAGCCTTCAGTCGCCGGTGACCTTGGGTAAGTGTGACGCAGTGGCGTCTCCCCTCTCTGCCTTGCTCCACATCGCCGGGAGCTGAGGCCTGGGCTCCGGGTGGTTTGGGCAGCTCTCGCTTCCGTATCATTTGGGACCAACCTACCTTAGTCTGTAAGTCCAGGGAGGGGTATGGGAAGGTGGGCTGAAATGGGGGGGTGTCATTTCACTAGTGTCAGGACACTAAGAGGCCAGAGTCCTGAGGCTCCTGCTGGCGTGCTGTGGGTGCTGAGGAGAAGGGGGCACCAGCTATGGGGCGGAGAGAGCCTCAGAGCTGCCCTTTAAGGGAAAGACAGGAAAGAGGGCAGCCTGCCTCAGGGAGCGGGGAGCGGCAGGGACAAGGCGAAGTGGCACAGTGGCAAGGGCCTGCTCTGGGAGTCAGGGGCCACGGTTTCCACCCACCTGTGCCAGGTGGCTGGAGAACAGTCACTTCCCTCTCTGAGCTGTGCTTTCCTCAATGTCATTAAGAATCGAACCAAGAGGTCCGTTTCATCTCCAGGTCTCCCTTTTCCACAAGATGCTCCTTGGCATCCTTTTACGATTTTCAGAAATGTATTTACTACATCGAAATGGCGCCCATGGTGCGCTAGGCCCTGAGTGTGTACACACACACACACGCGTGTATGTACATTTAGTATGCAGGTATATTTGGAGGCATGTATTTTGATATATTCATTGAATCCTGACAATAACCCGAAGGGAAGTGAGTGCAGAAAGTCAAGGACGTCGCCCAGAGTCACAGCTGGTTAATGTTTTGACCGGGACTCAGTCCCAGGTGCTGCTGTCCCAGACTCCATGGGCTTGGTCACCACAGTATGTGACTTTGGTTCTCTTTCTCCCTGTCTTTCCTTCTTACCCTCCCCACCTCCCTCCCTCTTATGTGTTTCTTTTCTTCCACCCCCTCTCTATTCTCCTCACCTCCCTCCCTCCCTTCCTTCCTTCCTTCCTTCCTTCCTCCCTTCCTCCCTCCCTCCCTCCCTCTCTCCCTCCCTCCCTTCCTCCCTTCATTCCTTCCTTCCTTCCTTCCTTCCTTCTTTCCTTCCTCCCTTTCTTCCTTTCTTCCTTCCTTCCTCCCTCCCTTCCTCCCTTCCTTCCTTCCTCCCTTCCTTCCTTCCTTCTTTCCTTCCTTCCTTCCTTCCTTCCTCCCTTGCTTTTCTATTCCTTTGTCTCGGAAAGAGTTAAAATGGTTTACAAACATTGAGCTACAGTTTATGCCCACACACACACTTACACACACACACATGCACACCTACCTTCGATTAGCAAAGTGACCGGGGGGCAAGGTAAAAACAGAGCAGGACGTGAACGTGGCAGAGCTCACCTGGGCCCAGAGCCCCCCTATGGCTTCAGGGCTCCTCACTTCTGTGTTTTTCTGCTTCCAGTTGCACGTCCCGCCAAAATGCGTCCACAGAAGCCTCAGCAATGCTGCCCCCCACCTCAGCAGTGCTGCCCCCCACCCAAGCAGTGCTGCCCCCCAGCTCAGCAAACCAAGCAGGTTTGCCAGCCTCCACCAGCATGCAAGAAGTGTAAGTAGAAATAAGCCTGGACATGTGACCAGAGGCCAAACTCCCAGGGAAAACAGAGCAGGAAGCCCACACCCTCTCTCAGACGGCCAGCCGTCAGCCGAAGTCACCACTCACCCAGCTTCGGGACACAGTCTCACTGCTTGGAACAAGGCAGTCCCAGGATGGTAGCTCCCTCCATCTCTCCGTCTCACTAATTAGCAGCTGCAGTTTCCACCTCAGACAAGGATCTGCTTCTAAACTGTCTAATCATCTTCCTGACATGTACCTACGTCGCCTGTCGGCTTCATGGCAACTTGGGAGCATGTCTGGACACCCTTTCTGATCACCCTTCATTTCCACGCCTGTTCCCTNAAATATATAGATATATGTACATGTGTGTGTATATATATATATATAAAGCCAGAGTATATCTATATACAGATTGTACATATTATATATGTAGGTATGTTTATGTACATTTGCATGGACATATATATATATACATATTTCTATATATTTGTATCTATATATGTATACATACATATATGTCTATATATCTGTATCTATTTATCTATGTTTTATTTTTTTTCCTGAACATTTTGAGAGCATATTGCATACGTGATATTCCTTTGCCCCTAAATACTTCTGTGTATATTTCCTAAAAATAAGCAATTCTCTTACATTAGCCTTTCAAAACGATCCTGTGGGCTTCTGTCTAGAAGATGGTTTGCAGCTAGAGAGGCTGCAGGCGGGGAACTGGGTGAGGAGATCTCCTCCATGGTCACGGTGAGAGCTGATGAAGGCCAGACCAGGCTGGGGACTTGCTCATGTCTCATACGCCATGTGTGTGTACACCACACAGCTAAGTGAGAGATCGGTGGGACATGGGACGTGGTGTGGTGCAGTTTGAGGTGGTGCCGGATTTCTGGTGGGATCTGCTGGGTCGGTCGGTTTCAGGTGGTGTCGCCGTTCGCTGAAATGGGGCGTAAGCAGCGGGAGGGGTGGGAAGTTTGGTGCTGGGCACACTGAGATCAACGTGCCTTTGAGGCATCTGGATGGAGATATTGAGGGGGCAACTGGTTGCCCCAGGAAGTTGAAGCACCAGGGAGAGGCCTGGGCTGGAAAGACAGGTTTGCAAGCCGTCTCTTTGAAGGGGGTGATGGGGAGCCCAGGGTTGAGATCACCCGTGGAGACCAGGAGCCTGGAGGCAGGTCACTGTGGAGCCCTGACCTTTTAGGGACCTCATTCCCCATCTTGGGGCCATGCAGGCCAAAGTTAACCCTTAGTCCCCTGGGGTATCAAGTCTCCCAGGACATCCCTGTCATGACGGTGAAACCACTGGTTCTCCATGGAAAAGCCAGGTGGCTGAGGTGACTTACTGCTCACAGCTGGGGCTTCCTAAGAGTCAGGAAGGGGACAGCTGGTAGGCATGAATCCTCTCTGATCTGAGAGGCTGGCNGGAAGAGTGCAATGATGGTGCCAACTTGGGCCAGTGAAGCAACGTCCTCCACAACTAGACTGAAGAACAAAACGACAGCAACTTGTCTGTTCCCATCCCCCCAATTCCCCAATAAAAATTTTTTTTTAATCTTAAAAAAAAAAAAACTCCCTTTGGTTTCCTTGTTGCGTTTTATTCACTTCCCTAATCCGCCCATTACAGTAGGCTGGACTTCTTTCTTATGTGCCAGGCATTGCCCGAAGCGGCTTACATTCTTGAACGTTTAATCCTAAAAATTTGAAACGTATTAAAGAACCGTTTAAGCACATGAAACGCACCAGGCAATCCTGACTGATTCTGATTAACCAATCAGCGAAAGCCAACTGTTGGGGAGTGAAGAAGAATTCCCAAACGGCTGCAGTGATTGGGTCTTGGCTTCTGTGATTTGGGAATTTTCCTAGCAGGAAGGAACGAGAGGACCATTCCAGCAAGAAGACTCTACACTGGGTGGCACCCTGCTGTCCAGACCCACCAGCAGGAAGAGCATTCGCCAGGGCCTGTAGGTCTTCCAAGTGTCTGTGGCCTCTTGCTGCCCTCTAGTGTCAGGATGCAGAAGTGCAGGACCGAGAGAGAAAGGCTCCACCCAAGGACGTTCCAAACAGCCAAGCTTGGGTGGTGGTGTCCAGGCTCCATGGGAGACATCTCCAAGAAAGTGGTCATGAATCAGGTAGTTTGTGCCCTGCAGGATTCAGAGTGAGCAGAGGTGTGAGACAATACACAGATGACACTATTAACAATAACCGTCACCATTTATTGGGCATGGGCCATAGGTCACTCATGGTGTGAACGGCTTTACATGCATGATCTCATCTTCCCAGCACAACAACGCGGTGATGCAAGTGCAATTTTCCTCCTTGCCTCAGACACAAGGAGACTGAGGTTAAGAGAGGACAAGGTCACGCAGCTAGTCCCTGAGATTCAAACCCAGATGTCTGAATCCAGGAATTGTGTTCATGCCAAAGCTTTGGGGACTCAGCAGTGGGAAATCTCACAGAGGGCTCGTGGACTCTTCGAGCACCTTCCTGGGGGACAGGGCATATGATCTGGGCTTTGAAGAGTGAGTACCAAGGGTAGATCCCAAGGGGCGATAGAGCCGGGAACAACCGGAGTGAGGGCATAGATGGGGAAACACCGTGGGTGTGAATGGAGCGAGTGACTCAGTTTGGCTGGAGTGTGGGAAGCAGAGAGATAACACAGAAATACCCGCTGGCCTTGATACCGTGTTCTGTGTTCTTCCCACCGCGTTCTCCCACAAGTCCCCTGCTATAGACATGCGGCGGCTGAAAATGAAATCAGAGGTGTTATTTCCAACCCACATGGAAAGGCAGAACCCACCAGCCCCAGTGTCTCTTCCTGAAGAGCAGGGTGGCCCAGAGCAGCCAGGACCTCGGAGGGACAGAAGCGGGAGGCCTGGCTGAAGGCCAAATTCATAAGGACAGTGTGGCTGATATGAGATGGCACCTCTGCCTGGGAGAAGGAGAGAGAAGATTCCTTCCACAAGATGCCACTGGGTACAGTGAACCTCTCCTCAGGACCTCAAGAGGGAGTGTGTGGCCTGACAAGGTCAAGAGTGTGTGGTCTGATAAGGTCAAAGCTGCTCAGACAGACCAAGAACTTACTTTTAGAGTGGAGGCACTTTTCCAGAAAAGCCGTGACATACCCTACAATGCAAAGAGTCCGACACTTGGCACTCAGGCGTGTACCACTGCCGCCTTACTAAAGGTTGGTTTCTTCTTGGCTAAATTTAAAATAAAAATTTAGACTTAAAAATGTGCTTTCTGGGTTCTGATAAGGACCCAAGATAAGGGACAGGACAGAAGCCTTACCATGCCGTGGCTCCGCCCTCCTTCTAGGAGCAGTCAGAGTGACCTTTCTCAAGCAAAACTCGGGTCACGTCACTACCAGCTCCGAACCCATCACAGCCCTGTGTCCCGTGGAACTCGGCCCCTGCCTGGTTCTCTGCACCTACCTGCTCCTCATCCACCTCGCCCCTATTATATAATGCCCCGTGAACACAGGGATACCAGCCCTGTCTCAGGGCCTTTGCACTCACCCTTGTTCTGCCTCTCTCCACAGACCTTTGTATGACCATCGCGCCATCATCTAGGTCCAGCTCCCATGTCCCTGCCCCCTAGTTAAACATTACCATGTTGTTGTTTCTCCAGAGCCCTCGTGACTTACCTGAAATTAAGTTATTTACTTATGCGTTTCTTGGTTGTGTTTGTGCTTATCATCTCTCTTTCCCTGCCAGGATGTAAGAACCTGCGTGGGCCTTGCTGGGCCCTGTCTGTTCTGTGCCCAGAAAGTGGCCAGAGCATGGAAGGGACTCAGGATTTGTTGCTGCAGACACACTGGCTCTCTGGAAGCTGAGTTTTCCACATGTGGGGTGTTCTGGGTGAGTCCCACCCTTCTCCACCTGATTGGGCCTCACACAGACCCTAGGGGTGTCGCAAGAACAGGCTCCTATCCTGCAGCTCAGGAGCCTAGAAATCAGTCCGTGCCTGAGGCTGATTTCTGCACCCTCTCCAGCTGCCCCATTCTCAGGCTCTTTGGGGCTTTTGTTAGAACAAAGGTGGTGGGATGCAATGGTTTGCTAGGGAGTTAGGTAGGGGTGGAGGGGAGAGGAGGGAAGACTTCTCTGAACCACAGGGATGGGTAAAGTTGTCTCCCAATCAGGAAACCCCTAGGAGAAAAGGGAGGGCGCCCTTGACTTCCTCTTGCCATGAGTGCACTGAGCAGAGCTTACCTCCTCCAGGAAGCCTTCAGCCATGCCTCCTGACTGGTTTATGTTCTACTCAACCTGCGACAACGAACTCCAGATAACTCTACAGAAGCACTTACTACCTATATATTAAAGTCATTCTGAAGACTTACAGGGCAGAAGCTATCTCCGAATTTATATCTGGATCCTCAGTGCCCGGAACATAGTAGGTGCTCACTAAATGTTGAGTGAATGTATTTTTAAGGTGTGCCAGCGTGAGTTTTCTGCTTCCACATCACCTCTTCCCTACAGTCCTGAGGTGATATTACTATGCAAACAGCTGTTCAACGCCATGGTCATCCAAGACCACACCCCTGCATAGACCACACCCCTGCATAGACCACGCCCATGCATAGACCACGCCCATGCATAGACCACGCCCATGCATAGACCACACCCTTGCGTAGATCATGGGCTGTGAGGACAAATTCCCATGCAGCCTCACAACAAAAGGAGGAGCCCAGGGAGGCAAATCTGAGACTTACATCATGAAGATACCATTCTATTTATACCCTTTCTTTAAGAGAAACAGACATATCTATAAACACGAACGATCACACATCTAGGTCTACAAGTATGCATGTGGTGGTTTGGGTGTGTGTGTGTGTGTGTGTGTGTGTGTGTGTGTGTACACACACACCTCTTTCTGGATAGAGGGTCACCTACATGACTATCTCCCTCAGCTCAGCCTCTGGGCACCTTCTGTTTGGACCCCTCATTCAGCAAATATTTATTGTGCTTAGCTCCGCATTCATTTGAGCTTGCTCGTAAGCAACCTTGGAAAGCTGATATTTGGCATGACTTCAGGATTCCAGGCGCAAAGTCTGATCTCTCTACCCTGAGGCAAACAAGACACTTGCTTGTCTGGGTTCCACACACCCACTGGTGGGGATTATCCCAGCTGAAGGGTGTGCATGGAAAAGGAGGCAGCAAGCAGGCGGGCCCAGCCCCACTGCTGAGAGCAGAAGGAAGTCAGCCAGACGCCAGAGGCCAGAGGTCGTGTCCGGAGGCCCCTGGGATCCACACTTGGGATCCCCTCCGTGCTTTGGGACATCGCCTTGTCTCATGCCCATAAGTGGTGGGAGGCCCAAATGTTAGCTCCCTAAAATGGAACTATATGCTTATGCATTTCTCTTTAGGTTTGTTGACAACCAAGGAGCGAGCCTGCATTTTAACATCGTAACGATGCATTTTACACAGATAAACAGTCATAGGTTTATAGATTTCCATATATCTTGTAGCTAACATGGGTTAGGCCAACTTTGGAACATTCTGTGTTACATTTGTAATGCAATCTTTTTGAAACCTGCATATGATTGGACAGTTTTGTGGCTTGGAGAGCTGTCACATTCAAAGAAGCACCTTAAAAAGCAATTAAATACTTTACTTATGGCCAGTAGAAGAATGCCAAGGGAAGTTTCCATTAACAGTCTGACCAAATTTTCTTAAAAATCACATTTCTTACCACCATTTCTTGATATAGATAATTAGATAGATAGATAGATAGATAGATAAGATATCATCCAGACAGAAATTGCACCACGCAAAAAACAAACAAAACAACTCCCCTTCCTTTCTCAAATTGCACAGAAACTCCACCAACACCCAGACACTTGGTGTGTGTACGCC
>NW_017732079.1:1000818-1003277 GCF_001890085.2 Hipposideros armiger | reverse complement strand
ATGGACACCTTGGCTGCTTCCATATCTTGGCTATAGTAGATAAAGCTGCAGTGAATCCAGATCATCTTAACCCTATCCCTCCCTTTCTGCCTCTGCCGCTGCCATATCACGTCTTCTCGCCCAGCTGATCACCCTGCCTCTGCCTTACCCACCTCAATCCCCTCCCACCTCCCTGGGCGAGGTGCTGCCAAACTAGCCTCCGAAAACACTCTCTCAGTTGTGTCCCTCCTTGGGTTCCCCCTTCCCTATAGAAAAATCATACCGCGTTTACACCTGGAAAGGGCCTTAGGGGTTATCATGTTTTACAAAGGAGAGAATCTGAGCTCCCAGGGAGCAGAAGTCAGCAGTCCAAAAGCACACAGATAATTGTCGTCAGAGCCAGGAGTATGCCCAGGCCTTCTAAATATAAGCCAATGCCTTCTTGCCTCCCTATGTTAGTCAATCAAATTGTTAAAAATACACAGTGGACCACAAAGGGTTACCCGTGCGTGGTTTAGGGCCAGAGCCCCGCCTCCTTACAGTGCCTTGCACCCTGGAATGTCAGCTCCAGACGGTTCCGGGTCCTGGCCCCCCCTTCGCGGCCCACCGCCTGTTAGCACTCATCATTAGACCATCAGGTTGGTCTCTTTTTACTCCCCAAACACACAAAGTGTTTCCCCACTTCACATGTTTCCTCAGCCCATATTCCCTTGCCTGGAATGTCCTCATTCATTTCATGTACTGGGCTCTGAATCTGAGCCAGCAGCGCGCTAGGTGCCAGGATAGAGGAGACACTGATGAGGCCACAGTCCCAGGGCTTTTCCTGTCCTCCCTGATGCCTAGCTGTCAACACCAGCCTGGCCCAGAGGGGTGACCACTCCTTTGAGCTCCTGGGTCATCCTGCTCCATGCCACTCCTCAGGCCCTGATTCATGGTGTCTGCCTCCCAGCTCCAGTTCCTGTCACATCGGACTGGCTTTATCTCCCCCAGAAGATCACACGCTCCTTGAGGGCTGGGCCTGTGTGTCACTCAACTCCCCGGTCCCCAGCGTACCCGCCGTGGTGTCTGCTTCCTGTACATTTGATGACTGACTAGCTCCCTGCCACGCTCAGCCTCTGCGCTTCTATCCAGCTAAGTCCTGTCCTTCACAGGCCGGATGTGCTAACAGTTGCCTAGAACTAGAAACCAAGCAAGCAGGTGTGTGTTTGCAAGCCAGAGGCATGCTGGGGTGCAAGGCCCCCTCCCATCTCCTTCCTCTCGTCCCCGCTACCTCCCTGTCACGTTCATGTTCACACCAGTACAATGAGGATGAGACGAACACCAAGGAAAACCTGAAGAGGAAAAACATGTCCTCGGGAGCCATATGGCACCTTGGGCATGGGAACCACGCAAAGGAAGTGGGGGCCACATGCCTGGGAGAGAGGGACCCATGGTAGGTGGGTAGTATGAGCGTATGTTTTGGAAATTGGTAGAAAATACCACCTTCCGTCCCATCAACTTTACTGAGAACTGGCCTTATGGCCCCATAAACATGTGGGGCTATGTGTGCATATGTGAATGTGAGTGTGAGTGTGTGTGTGTGTGTGTGTGTGTGTGTGTGTACAAGAGAGAAAAGGGTTGGAGAAAGAGAAAGACAGAGGACGATGTGAATGAAAGCCAGTGAATAACAGCACCCAATGACCAGGGTGAGCGTTTGATCTTCTTGGTGGCTTCCAGATTACCCATTTCTCTTCTGTCCTGTGGTGGCAGAAACAGTGTGTTCCTCAGGTAGTTGAGTCAAGAACCACAAAAAGCCTGCCCTGGGTGGTTGGGACTCATGCTAGAAAAGATGACAGATTTAACACCCAAAACTCAGGAGTGAGCTGATGTTCATACTTTTTCCAGCCATGCAGACCACACTCCAGGGTCATGTGGGTTTGATTTTTCAGCTAACCCAAGTCGAAGAATCGAAAAGTATCTGTAAGCGTCGGACACAGGAGGAGGATAAGAGGACGTGATCAGTTTGATCCCCCCTCCCTCTCACAGGCCCAACTCACAGAGGCAGACTTGTTACACTAGACCTGCCTCTGCCCTGTTGCCTTGGGAACAGTGAGGGTCTGGCTGTCATGCCCAGAGCCTTCTGATGAATCCGTGGTCATCCCAGCATAACTATCCCCTCACGGCCTTTCTTCTCTGCCATCGGGGACCTGAGCTGAAATCCTTTTCCGCAGCAATCTGGGTGGCTTCTGTCAGAGGGATGCCAGGTCTGAGGGATTCCCCTCCTGCGAGGACTTCATGCCTCTGGCTCCCACTCAGTTTCTTGTCCACACCCAGCGTGTTATCCCTGTGAGTCAGGACCATGGTTTAAGGATGAGACCACTGACTTCCAAGCCCGCGTCTTCTAGGGTGTCAGCATGACGTCCAAGGTCTTGTAAGGCTTTCAGTAGAGCAATGGCCAGATTCCATGCCTGAAATTTTAAACGTGCCATCCTCAGCACCAG
>NW_017732079.1:988531-997848 GCF_001890085.2 Hipposideros armiger | reverse complement strand
TTCCTTCCTTCCTTCCTTCCTTCCTCCCTTGCTTTTCTATTCCTTTGTCTCGGAAAGAGTTAAAATGGTTTACAAACATTGAGCTACAGTTTATGCCCACACACACACTTACACACACACACATGCACACCTACCTTCGATTAGCAAAGTGACCGGGGGGCAAGGTAAAAACAGAGCAGGACGTGAACGTGGCAGAGCTCACCTGGGCCCAGAGCCCCCCTATGGCTTCAGGGCTCCTCACTTCTGTGTTTTTCTGCTTCCAGTTGCACGTCCCGCCAAAATGCGTCCACAGAAGCCTCAGCAATGCTGCCCCCCACCTCAGCAGTGCTGCCCCCCACCCAAGCAGTGCTGCCCCCCAGCTCAGCAAACCAAGCAGGTTTGCCAGCCTCCACCAGCATGCAAGAAGTGTAAGTAGAAATAAGCCTGGACATGTGACCAGAGGCCAAACTCCCAGGGAAAACAGAGCAGGAAGCCCACACCCTCTCTCAGACGGCCAGCCGTCAGCCGAAGTCACCACTCACCCAGCTTCGGGACACAGTCTCACTGCTTGGAACAAGGCAGTCCCAGGATGGTAGCTCCCTCCATCTCTCCGTCTCACTAATTAGCAGCTGCAGTTTCCACCTCAGACAAGGATCTGCTTCTAAACTGTCTAATCATCTTCCTGACATGTACCTACGTCGCCTGTCGGCTTCATGGCAACTTGGGAGCATGTCTGGACACCCTTTCCGATCACCCTTCATTTCCACGCCTGTTCCCTAAACAATTAAACATAATTCCTCTGGCACCAGTGTCTCGGTCTGATTATGTTGCTGTTTGACAAGTCTACATCGCTGCAGATGATGTATTTCGCTCCTGAACCCAGAGCCCCAGGAGAGCAGGGTGCTTGGACACAGGAACAGGAGAAGGCAGGAACGGATGCACTTCTGAGCTGGGAACACTGACAAATGTCCTGCTCTGGGAAGGAGGACAGTCGGGCGCTTCTGCAGCACAGAGACATGTCCCAGATCCATGGAGTGTGAATGCCGCCTGAAAGCAGGGGGAGACGGTGCCCAACTCGAGAATGTCTGCAAGGGAAGACAGTCTCCCTGTAGGCCTGGAGAGAGTGAGGGAACCCCCAGCCAAGAGCCACACGGTAGAGGAGAACAGCTGAGGCAAATATTGTAATTCAGAGAACACCCCAAGGGCTTATGGGTCAAAAGTGGTTGGGGATAGGGTCTTAAAAAGAAAAGAGCAAAGTTGTTTCAAAGCCAAATGCGTAACTTAGGAGATAGCCTATGCAAGCATTGTATACCCAACATACACACACACATCCACTGTCAATACTGCAGCAAAATCCCAGCCCCCATTTGTCTCAGCTGCGGATTCTGCTGGGCTATGTTTCCCCCACCACCCTTCTATTTTCAATTCCTGACATCCCTGCGGGAATTGAGGTAACCAGATAGTTCTGACCCACAGGGAATCCAAGCTGCTTGTCTCTATAGCTACCCCCCCACCCCCACCCCGTCTCTCCCCACCAAACCCTTGTCATACAGAACAGTCTACAAATGGCAGTATTTGAGGCTCCTTGCCTACCCCTGCCTCCCCTGTCATGCCTCTGGGCCCCAGGGGAGTCACTGAGAACCAGCAGGAGCCAGAGAGGAAAAGAACATAAACTAAAAGTCTAGATTATCCCCAATATATATTCCAGACTCTGGAAGACGCAGAGTGAGCTAAAGACCGAAGCTCTTGGCGTTGCGTCCCTGGCTGTCTGGGCTCTTCCTCCCGCATCAGACCTTCTTCAATACCTCTCAGCTACGCTCCAGTCTGCCCACCAGCCAGCCATCTACCCATGGCCAAACCATCTATCTCACCCATCCATCCATCACCCTCAGTAAGCTTCTCCCTGTCTCCCTTGCTCCGAATGTGACAGGTGCTGTGAAAACCTGGAAACACAGCACAGGGCTCTGGACCTCTTGGTCTAACCATCCCCATGAGAAGACTAAGCTGAGACCTCAGAGATAACAAAGAACCATTAGACAAGGTGGCACCTGATTGAGGGATGACTGGGCGGTGCAGGGCAGGACCTCACCCCCGCCCTCAGAGTCCAGGGGAGACAGAGAGAGGTCAAGGGGGGCTATGGCGGGAGGAAGGAAGGAGAACTTGGCCACCTCTGTCATCATAGCACCAACCACGGGGTTCCCAGGAATGTCTGCTTCGTGAGGAACTCCTGGAGAAGCTAGGATTTAGTGGAAGGGCAGCGGGATTTGGCCAGGCGGGGAGGAGCGCATTCCAGAGCTGGGCACAGCAGAAGCCACTGCCACGAGTGCCAGGCGTGCCCCCACCCATGGTGGTTAGACAGCGTGGCTCTGCAGCCACCCACACCAGTTCAACACCGCAGAGAGCTGCAGGATTGCTCCAGTCTCGCAAACTATGTCTCATAAATATTTCCCAGAACACTGCATTCAACAGTCTCAAGTGTGACGTATAAAAAGCATTGACAGATACGTACACCTTAACTGAACTCCCTGAAAACGAGGAGCAGTTTGAAATTTTCCCACACTCAGATATCTCATGCAGCACAGCCTCCAAACTGTCTCCGCTCTCACCCGGCCCCCTACACTGTCTTCCCCCAAATCTCTCCCGTGTGAGGTCTCAGCCCCTTTCCTGACCCTCCCATGCTCAGCAGCTTAATATCAGGTTTACTTTTGCCTCTCAGGGCTTCATTCCATGTTCTCTTCCACTAATTACCATAAATTAGCATGTGCGCTCAGGGACTGTGTGTGTGGACCACGCTGTTGATTTTTCTTTTGTGCCACTCATGCTGGGTTTTGTTCCCAGAACCATCCCTCTTTTGCTGGGTGACCTGGAGCACATGACATACAAGTCACTTCTCTAAGTCTCACTTTTCTCCTCTGCACCACGGGGAGAACGATACCTGCCTCTGGGGGGTTAAAGAGGACGGGTGTTCAATAAGGCAAATAAATAGTGAGGCTAGCATGACCCGTGGTACGTGTTCGATAAGTGCTAGCTGCTATCTTTATTATTATTCTCCAAGTTCTGACAAAGCAGCAAGCCTGCAGGCAGCATCCCATGCTTGTTCCCACCAGTTTGAGGACACGGGCTGCAGACCTTTCGTGACACAAAGGTGTGAGGGTCAGGGTCCATTTGGGGGCCAAAGGCAAGGACCAATAAAAGAGAACCAAGGGTCTGAGTGGGTGTTC
Source organism: Hipposideros armiger (assembly GCF_001890085.2). Lineage (NCBI taxonomy): Eukaryota > Metazoa > Chordata > Mammalia > Chiroptera > Hipposideridae > Hipposideros > Hipposideros armiger. Next base: position 994,648 of record NW_017732079.1, on the reverse strand, counting down.
AGGGAGAAACAAGCTTTCGTTTGGGCATCATTACCCCATTTGGTGATCACCCTTTGCTTCTAGAACTTTCCTTTGTCTAACACCTGTCCACAATGAATTCTGCTCTCGAGGCAGACTTGGGCGACTTTGGCCCACAGTCCTTCTCAAACCTGTGGGTTTACACAGCCAGCTATGTCTTCCTGAGGCAGGCCTCGCTCCCTGGAGGCAAGAGCTGAGGCTGACCAGCTGAGGAAACACTCACAGGGCAGGGAGCTGACTGACCCAGGGTGTGCCAAGCACTGACACACTTGGACACCGCCATGTTGAAGCAGGGGCTGCTGGTCCCATTAGAGTTGGGGGCTGTGGATCTGAGACATTCCCTTCCTTGCTCATGGTAATAACAGTTTATAGGTGGCAGAGCTGAGATGCAGCCGGGACCCTCTGACTCTCTGGTCTGCGCGTTCTTCGCAACATAGCTCGTGCTCTGAGCGTACCGGGGGCTGGAAGATGCACAAAGCCTGGGTCCTGTCTTTCTAGAACTTACAATCCCCCAGTTCATTGGGAAGACAAAGCAGTCACACACTTGTTTGCACAGGGAAACTCACTCATGCATGTTCACGGGCTCACACAGATGACACACACAGCGTTGTCATTCCAAGTAAATGCTGCGGATCTGGAGCCTGGCCTGGAGAGCAGAAGCCGAGGCCATGTCCCAGAGGCCCCTGCTATGACAGGCACTGGCCACCTAGTTTCTCCATGGTGCGGTGGCAGGGACACTGGTGGGCAGGAGACCTGCTGCAGTGGCCATTTGGCCCCTGTTAGAGAAGTCGTTTTATTGTTTTAGGCACAGATTCAGCAACCCCCGTGTGTCGCGTGGTCTATACCAGCTGAATATCAGCCCTGTGCACACTCACACTCATACTCATGGGCCTTCATGTGAGGTCATGAGTCACCGCCACAGGCCACACAGAATCGCATGCTGTCACTCACACTCAAATACGTGTCCATGCACACTCACAGATACCCGAACACGTAAACACAGACACCGACATCGTCATTGTCATTCATGCGCGTGGCCCCAGAGCACAGCGTCCAGCCTCTGTCCTCATGTCGCAGTGGCCTGTCCTCTCCCCTTTCTCCAGGCCTCTGCCACATCCCAGCAGGGACGTCTGACCATCGGTCTCGAGTGCATTTCCACAGGACAGGGGCCCAGGATGAAGGTGTGATGCTGAGGCCTTGCAAGGGGTGCCTTCCTCGGGAAGAACATAGCTACATATTCTGAATGAAGAAAGTCCCTGGAGGGGGAGTGGTGCGGGACAAAGAACACCCAGCCATCTTGGAGCCTGACAGACCTGGGTTTGAATCCCCTCTGTCCTGCTTTCTCATGGAGTAACCTTGGCCAACTTTTCTCAGCTATAGAATGAGAATAGCTCAGACGTCAAGGTCTGCATCAGAAACTCAAGCAGACAGGTAGTGGCGGCCTGCCTCCCCCCATCCCTTTCTCAACAAGCCCCCGGGAAAGTGAAGGCATCTCTCAGCCGCGGGGCTGCTGGAACACACCCTGCCCGGCCTCAGAGGGACCCCCAGTGGGTGACGGCTTCCAGCGGGAAGGCTCCCATGGGAGCCACCAGGAACCCTGTGCAGGAGCCCTGCCTGTGGGTGCGGCCGGCGTGGTGGGCGCTGCCTTCTCCTGCGTGTTTGTTCATGTGGCCCAGCTGCCTGGCGTTCCTGGGCAATCACAGACGCCTGGCCCTGAGGACGCAGGGGCTCAGCCTGGGCCCAGTCTGGGAACTCCTTCTGGGACACTGTGGTGTGTGTGCCAGTGCTGCCGTTGTCTGGGGGCTCCGTCCACGGGCACAGAACAGCCATTGTTGACAATGGTTCCTGGCACTGAGTGCCCTGCCTTCTGGAACTTTCACCACAGCTACCAGGTACTAGGCTGTGGCTGCTTCCATCTCACTTTCAGTAAAATAGAAAAGAAACCATTATCTCTGTCCTCGGCTCTCTGAGGAGCCCTTCAGCCTCTGTTCACCCCTCCTGTCCCCAAGGGCTGAGAGAACAAGGAAGTTCACTTTCAGTGGGTTTTAGGAGGCACTGTAGCTCCAAAAACGAAGCTCCGAACAGAGAAGCCCGAGACCCGAGTTCTTGCCTTGTTTCCGGCCCTGGCTGCAGATTGTGTGATCCTGAGCAAGTCACTGCCTTTCCCCAGACCTGTTTCCTCACACGCACACGACAAGGTCAGGCTTGCTGGGCCCTTTCACAGCCTTCTTCCCATTCTGACTCAGTATAAAGTGACACACTCTAATCTCTTTTTAATCTCTTCTTCTGCTAACTAGCCACAGTCACGGAAAACCCTTAGAGAGGTAAGGATGGGATGGGGCCACCCAGGTCCTAGACGTTTTTTTATGGCTTCCTTGAGGAGGGACAGAGCAAACTCAGCTAAAATCCACATCTAGATGCTAAGATCCCTCTCTCAGCCTTAGGACTAACTTGCCTCCCTCCACGAAACAAATACACACATGGTCTGGGGCTGGTTTAGATTTATTTATACATATATATAGAGAGAGAGAGAGAGAGAGAGAGCGGGGGGTGCCAAAGAAAAGATTTACACATTTTAAGAAAGGAAAAAACTGTATTAAAATTACGCTGATGGGAACCACTTTGAACATCTCTTGTAATTGCAGAAGTTAAACGTGACTAGTAGTCATCTTTTGTTACGGGTACATATTGAATATTATAATTTTAGTACAGTTTTTTTCTTTCGTAGAATGTGTATACATTTTTTGGCACCCTCAATATATATTTTATAAATAAATACACACACACACACACACACACCTAAAAATAGAGAGTTACTACTATAAGCAAGGCACCATGCTAGGATTTTAACACTCTTATAATATTCATTACTACCATATAAAATAAAAATTCTTCTTTTGCAGATGAGGATAATGAGACCTAAGAAGGTAACAAGTTTTGCCCAAGGCTACAGGGAACTGAAGGGCTGGGATTCGAGTATGGGTCTGTCGGCTCATGCAAGCCCATCCTTTAGACTACTTCCACTCTCCCCCGTGTTAGGCTGAAAAGTCCCAGGGCCAGCAGCGGCCAAGCTGCTTCCGTCTGCATTTCACACAGTGCTTGGGAGACAGGGAGCCTGGGCGTTGTCTCATAGAATGCTTGGATGCTGCTCCTGGCCTATGTGGAACTGGCTGGGCGCCATGTTTCTTGCTCATGCTGGCCTGGAGGAAAAAATGGCTCAAGGAAACGACAAAGGTGCATGGAGCTGGAGTATCTCTGTTGGGAGACGGTGAGAGATTGGCTCGCGGTGTTTACACCTGACTGACAGACGTCGGCCACATTCCACTCAAGTTTTGATGGAATGTCCTTATTCCATTCTCTGCATGAGATTGGGTCAGATGGTGGCCTGTGCCTTGGCTCCCTGCAGAGAAAGTGTGCGTGTGTGTGTGTGTGTGTGTGTGTGTGTGTGTGTGTGCGCGCGTGCATGATGCACAGATGCTATTCTTCTTGTGGACAGTCAGGAAAGCGCCACCCGCTACCATCATCTTAATAAAGTTTCCTGCTGGCCTCTCGTCACGGCTTGTTTTATGACTAGGCCTCCTGTGGGTACAGTTGGAAAATCAGAATCTTGGTTGAAAGATGTCCACTCTGACACTCTTTAGAACAGGCCAGGGGTAGTGAGGAGGATAGAGTTGGCTTTGCTATCCCAGGGGGCTGGTGGCCTGTGGGTGCAGGGCAGGTGGTGTGCAAAGGGGGAAAGTCAGAGACAGGATCAGGCAGCAGGGACCCGCCACCTTTGAAGAGAGGCGAGCGAGGCCAGGCGTGTACTCAAGACACCTGCACGCGGCTCACACTGGGGCTGATTACAAGCTCCTTCTACCTCCAGGTGGGACCACGAGGCCTAGTTTGCCCCAGGGCTGGGGGCCAGATGTTTATGTGAGAAGAGTGGGGGCTGAGCGGTAAATAAAGCTACCTGGGTGAGAAACGGCACCAGCTGAAATTAGAGATAGTCCTCGGAGGCCAGCAGTGGAACCAGCTCTGAGACACGACATGTGGACCTCCAGCCCAGTTCTTACTCGTCACAAGGCACATTCCGTTTGGAGAGCTCTTGCTAACTGTGGCTTCCGCTTTTTAAGCCCTTGTGTCAGAACTAAAGTGACGCCAGAGCAGCCTTTAAACAGGACTGTGCTACAGGCTCAGTTCCAGCCAAAGGGGAACAGACACAGGAGGCACGTAGCCAGGTCATCGGGTCACTCAGCCCAGCACGGGCTCTACGACATGGGTGCCCCATCCTGCCTTCCTGCGGCTCAGGTCCCCGTATCCCCACACACCTGCAGGCTTTCCCCCAGCTCACCTGGGCTCCACAACTCCTCCCTGTTCTTTCAGTAACAGTGGCTTGTGAGAGGAGCGATTCTTAAAGGGAAAACATGGCGGGGGTCTATGCTCAGATGCCGCCTTGTCCGGAAGGCTTTTGTAAAGCCCCAGGGAGGGGTTAAATGTCCTACAGCTTTCTCAGTGTGCTCACTCGGCCGGCCTGGAGGTCATCACCGGTCCCTCATCATCCTGCCCCACTCACTGCCTGTGTGTTCACCAAATGCAGGGCTTGGTGCTGCTGGGTCCTCCATAAACCTAGGCCAGATTGCTAATGGACCTGCACCTTGGAACCACTGCGGGGCTCTGAGGAAGTGTTTTCACACTGAGTTGGGGCAGTCTGCAGCCAAGGGCTGCTCCCTGTGGACTCAGCAAGCTCTCACTCACCCTGCAGTGTGCTGACTCCCTGAGAGGACCACACGGCGTGGCCCGTGTGTCCTGAGCCCTGCCCGCCCAAACACCCTGTGCCGTAAGGATGCCCAAGAGGCCAGAGAGGCTGTGATCTGGGGGAGAGGCAGCTTGATGCAGAGCAGCGTTCACTCTTAGGACCAAACTGACAAGGGCCCCACCGCTGACCAGCTGCACGACTTTGGGCAACTAACAGAACCTCCCTGAGTTTCAGTTTCCTCGTTTGCTAAATGGAGGCGGTGCTTCTCCTCCTGCAGGGGTGGGGGCAATGGTGGAGAGGACCTTGCGCCTTACGTAGCAGCTGTTCAGTAAATGGAAGCCGTCGCAGCGAGTCGCTTCTCTCACCCTCCGTGCAGGCTGGCTCTCCTGAACGCCACCGCGTGCTCGCCCACCCCTCACCCCATGGACTGGCTCAGACCCATCGGTCTCCGTGGAATCCCACTGCTATCTACAACCCACGAGGGAACCTTAGAAAGGCACTGGCTCCAATGGAGAAGCAGCCAGTCCCTCCCTCTGGGGGTCGTGTGGTCCAGCATGAGAGGCCGTGGGGATAAGGAGAGAACTGACTGAGGCCCTTAGTGTCTCTGCCTGTAAAGTGAGGTGAAGGGATCACCAGGGTCTCCTCTGAGCCGCGGCTTCCCGGCCTGTGGGTCTGTACCAGCCTCCTGAGGGAGGAACTCGGCTGAAATTGGAAACAGTTGCACTGGCTTAGCAGGCCCAGCAGGTGGCACTCTGCCCTAACTACCTAGGGGCTGATGTGTGATGTGGTTTGGCACCAAGTCCTGTGGCCCAAGTGAGGAAAGAGATGGTTTATTTAGCTTCCCAACCGCAGACAGGGAGTCATTTGTAAGAAAATATCAGTTGGCTGCAAGCAGATGGTCCTCGTGTGCTGTGCAAGCCCAGGCCGCCTCCACTCCCCTTCCCCTCTCTCCTCCTGCTACAGCCCACCCCTGGGTCCAGGGACACACACATGCGTGCACACAGGGGCACACACACACACACACACACACACACACACACACACACACACACACACCTGAGTCACTGACTCGGCTACCAGTCAAGTCAGTACACACGAGACCTAAGCATTTCTTTCTCCTTTGGCCAGAGTCAAGCAGCACCCTGGAATCTCCTTGGACAAAAGAAGTCAGTCCTTGTACATCCCAGTGCATCAGCCGAGAGTCATGCTTCAGTAACCAATGAGCCCGAAACCTCAGTGGCGTAAGTCACACAGGTTCATTTCTCACTCACCTTAGTGTCCACTGAGGGTCAGCGGCAGCCCTACTACTCATTGACTTCACTTCAGGCTGCAGGCTGACGGCGCAGCCCCGATCTGGAACA
>NW_017732079.1:964536-987466 GCF_001890085.2 Hipposideros armiger | reverse complement strand
AGAGAGAGAGAGAAGGAAGGAAGGAAGGAAGGAAGGAAGGAAGGAAGGAAGGAAGGAAGGAAGGAAGGAAGGAACTAGAAATAGTTTATGATGGCTTCTGGCTGGAGCAGAAGAGTGTGTGTACAGAGAGAAAGAGGAGGGTGGAATGGGAGCACAAAGAGACTAGAAGCTTCTCAGAGAGGACCAGAGTGTGGGGGCCTTTTAAACCCTGTCAGCAGCTGTGGACTTGATCCTGAGGCCTGTGGGGCTTGGAGAAGCTTGGTTCCATGGACATGACGTGTTGTCCTGCCTCTCCCCTTTTGATCCAGCTCAGGAGGGATGGTGTGTTTGTGTTTCAGTCTAGTGACAAGGCCAGTCACAGCACGGGATGGCAGCTCAGAGCTCTGTGAGCCATGGTCCAACCTGGAGGTCTCAGCCATCACCAGGCATGTCTGGGGCTGGGGCTAGCAGCCTTTGTTTGCTGCTTTCTGCAGCCTCTTCTGCAAGGAAAGTCTCTGGGTCAGAGAGCAGGGTACCAACTGGACAGACTGGCCCAGCTTGTGGTATCTGCTCATCTGTCTGTTTGGTTTGGTTCCCTATCTCAGCCACCATCACAGAAGCCCCTTTCCCTGACCCGAAGGACATCTCTGACCATCTCCCCACCCTTAGGGCCCGAGGCCCAGGAAACAACCAGGCTCCCCAGTAGGTGGTGCCATAAATGGAAATGTTCTCTTTCCCCAACCATCTTCTTCCAGGAAGGGAGCTACTATTCAACCATGGCAGCCTCTGCCTGCTCCTGGCTTGAGGTTACATTTGCTGAGCCCAGTTGACCAGAAACAGAGATTACAGAGAACTCCTAAGAGATGGAAAGAAAGTTAAGAAATGGTTGTCCAGCTCATAGGACGCTCTTCTTAGGGGCTCCTATACAGAGCATTTTCTTTTGTTTTATACCATTAGTTCCAGGTCCCAACGAGGCTTTCTTTGCTATACTATACTAGAATCTGCTTTTCAAAATTAGCCACCAGCCAGCCAGCTAACCAGTCAGCCAAACGGTCAGTAAATCAGTGGGTCAACCACTCAACCAGTCAGTCAGTTGTTCAGTGAACTAGCCGGTCAGTCAGCTAGCTTGTCAACTCATTTCTTATTTATGCACTCACTCACTCCTTCCTTCTTTCACTCACTCACCCTCTGACTCACTCATTCAACAGCATCCTTTGGTAATTGGACCACCCACTCACCGACTAGCTAGTCCATCAGCTGGCCAAGCACCAATTTTTACCAGGGTGTGAGTTCTGTCCTGAACATTCTTTCTGCCCTTAGGAAGCTAGCAGTTTGGCTGGGTATAAACACACACACACACACACACACACACACACACAGAGAGAGAGAGAGAGAGAGAGAGAGAGAGAGAGAGAGAGAGAGAGAGAGGCACCCAGGCCTCTTATGGTTGATTTTAGCATAGGTCTTCAAGTTTGAAAAATATAAAGACAGCGGGTACAGTTGGGATCAATAGGGAAAGCTACTTAGACAGGGGAAAGCATCAACCTGAACGTGAAAAGGTGGATTAGTCCAAAAAGCACCTTGGTACTTCATTGGTTCTGACTGTAAAGCCAAATTGTCTAACAGTGGGTTTACCATTCAATTCAACTCATTCATTTACAAATCATTCACCCATTCATTTTTGCATTCATTTTCTCATGTTGATTGAGTGGATATAATACACGTGTTTGGCCAGGATGGGGACATAGATGATAAGCACATGAATGAGGGTGAAACTCCTGCCATTGAGGAAATTACATTTGATGCTCAGGAAAATGAATAAACAAAAAAATAAATATGTTATTATTTATATCTATATCAAGTTAAAACATTATGTGAAAAGCACTCCAAGTAGGTATAAATAAATAGCTGTGGGTGTTCAGCAGAAGAAGAAAATCTTTGGGGAAAGAGTAAGGAAAGAGGTCATGGAGAAAGTAGTATTTAAAATGGTACCTAAAGAGTACCTTGAACTTCACCGGGAAATTTGGGCATAGAAGGCCATCACAGATGGAATGATTTGAGGTAGGAAAACATGAGACGAGTTTTGGAAACAGCAATACCCTTAACAGCTGTGTTGAGAAAAGGTGGGAGTTGAAATGGGCGTTATAGGTGATGGTGGCTTGTACAGGATTTTTAAACAGTTCCTACCCTCTCTTCTTCTTCCAGTGTTTCAACTACTCTCACAAATCCTAGCACATCACTCCCTGCCTTAGGCTAAACCAGGGAGGTCTCCCTGTGACCACTCATCTGTCCCATAGCGGAAATCTCTAAACAACTACTTCCGGGCTCATCCAGGTTGAACTTGAACTCAACCTCAGGGCTTTCAATTCACTGTTAATCCCACTTGGATGAAATGAGGTTGCCTTCCCAGACCTTATGGGAAAGGCCCAAGATCTGACAGCCAGTGAGGGGCGAGTATCGGGAGAATTATTTCTTTGCTTCCTTCCCTATGTCTCTAACTCTACTTGTCATGTCAGAGGAGAGGGTGATGACATCCGAGAGGCCAACCTTGGCCATCTTCCCGGGGAGGGACGCTCTGCCCACTCCCCTCCCCTTCCATGGCCAGCATTCAACTTCCCGAGATGACAGCCGATGGGTGTTCCGTTGGAACTCACCTCTCCCAGGTCCACGACTATCTTTCCCCTTTTATAAAACTTCTAGGATTATCGCGGGCCTGCTAGGAACATATCACAGGGGGACATGGGGTGGAGGGAGGAGATAAATTAATCACATTTTTCTGGAGACTAATCCTCTCACCAGTCTCTCTCCACGGGACTGCTTTTAATACCATTATACAGAATACCTGACGTTAGTATCTGAGCACCTTGCTTGCAAAGAGATAAATGAGGGCAAAATGATTCATGTTGCAAATAGATTTCCCACATTAAAAAAAAAAAAGGTCCCAAGGTCTCTTTTAATTAGCACCTTCTAAAGTATTTAACAGGTTAAGTCATTGGTGGCGGGAGAAACTTGAAACTGAAATGCTCTAAGCCATGACTGCTGGTAAAGGATCAACCAGAAATTAAGAGAAAGCCAATTTGACACGATTATGATTTTTAAAATGAGATGCAATTTGCTCAGACATACATTTTCATTTTACTAGAGAAGCAGCTAAAATGCAGGACTGTCGGCAGCCTCAAACCTCCACTGTCATCTCTGAAAAGTCCTCCCGTCCTAACCTCTCATGAGTAACCCAGAGTTCTCCTTTTTGCCTTTTCTGGTTTCGTTCTCTGAAATAACATAATAAATCTGTCCTATGTGTCTCCCGAGGACGCTTTCAACAACACTGCTTTCCCCAAAGCCCAGAGACAAAAGTGGCCTGGTGGGGATGTGTTTAGATAGAGTCAGATGATTTGCATTGTCCCAGGCTGGGTCCCCTCCCAGTGTCAGGTCTCTGTTGCCCGGTCACCCCATTGTTTGTGTGTGGGGTGGGGCTGGGATTTCTCAAGCTTTGATTCACCTCCAGAAATGAGTGTTGCCTGTTCCTTCCCCTCCCTGACGGAGTCACAGGCGCACACCTGCTCTCAGGTGTCTGCTTCCTAGAGACGGAAGAGGCAGGACCTGGCCTTCTGGTTTCAATACAGCACAGTCCTTAGAGGATGAGAGCTCAGATGCAGAATCAGCCGGGGGGTGGTCCCACAGCTCCAAGGCGGGTGATGGGATTGGCGCCCACAGAGTTGCCATTCCACATTGCTTCCCAGGGCCTGCCTCACCTGCAGGGGTTGTTTACATGCGGGGATTGATTCCAGGGGTGCTAGGAAGTCTCCCCTCCTCCTTTGAAAGATCAGCCCACTCCCCCAGCCAGTCCAGGTGTCCGGAAATCCGCCATTGCAGATTTCAGAGACTCCCTTCTAGATTCTGGATGCCTCGTCGCAGCCAGTTTCCTCCTTGATAAAACGTATGATACAATTTAGCTTCCTTCACAGAGTATTGCGAAACCTGTATATGGAGGTGCTTTATAAGGTTTAATGACTACTAAAAATGCACCTGTGCCTGGCCGTGTGGGGGGACAGGGATGAGTTCAGGTCTCTCAGAGAAGGGAGGGAAGACAGTTTGGAGGGGAAGAGCATCTGAGAGCCAGGAAGAAAGAAGGGAGGCTGGTGCCACCAGAACCAGCTCCCTAATTTTGTCATTAGAGTAGCCTCTGCGAAGAAGCTGCCCCATGGCTTAGTGATCTCAGCTAACTGAAAACAGCTGTGAAGTCAGGAGACCTGCGAGCCAACCCTGGCTTTGACATTAACCCCTGTGCGACACTGAACAAAGCATGTCCCCATTCCAAGACTCAGGTTCCCCCTCCATATAATGCAGATGATGTGGTCAAAGGAAAGGGTTTTGAAATGTTTCACGTGTTGATTGCATACGAGCTTGACGCGTCTTAGATACGTCCGACCTAGAGGACAGCCATGTCTCTATCCCGGCTCCCTGGCATATCCTCTGAGATGACAGTCGTGGCATAAGCCAGGGTTTGTCACTAACTAGAATCCTCCAAACTCAGCAGGAGATGTTGACCGAGGAAGTAAGGAGCCAATGGGCAGACTGGGAAGACTAAGGACTGGGGTGTACGCCAGAGGAGCAGGCGGGTGACTGGGACACAAGGGGACAGTGCTACCCGTCCATTCACACACAGCACACTTATCCTGGCACCGGCCGGGGGCAGGCATTGATTTGTGTCCACGCCAAATCCGTCTGGCTAAGGTTCAGTTCCCTTCTGGACCGTCTGTACCAGGATGAGCACAGTGGTGTGGGCGCGTGGGGGTGAGGGGTGCAGGTGGTGAGGGTTTCATCTTGAAGGTAGAATGCAGAACCCGGAAGCTGGAACGCAGAATGTTCCAGGCTTGAAGGTGATAGGCTCGGGAGGAGGTGGAGGAGGGCTCCTGGCCTAGAGGGGGAATTTAGAGAAGGCTCAACTTTTAAGTAAGGCTGACCCGGAAAAATGTACAATATCCAGTCGACATAAGACAGCAAGCTCGGGAAAGATCGTTAGTCATTGTCCCCAGCGAGTGACCATCGCTTGTCCACCGAGACCACATAGTGAAAAGGAGCTGTGGACCAGGGTCCCAGCCAGCTCCACCCCTATTAGCTGCATATGTTCTGCGGGTCATTTAATTTCCCCAGATCTACTTTTTTCAACTGGAAAATCAGATTGAAACGACCCGACAGAGCTGCCATAATGATGAACTAAGGCCAGGCGTTTGAAAATGCTTTGAACCGTCCTTGTAGGTATTTCTCTCTTTTCTCAGGCAGCCTTACACTTTGCTCAACGATGACACAAATTGCACACTGGCCTCTAGTCGGGGAGGAGGCTGAGGTTCGGGGCAGTGGTCCAAAGGTGGACGGGCCTCCCAGACTGGTCCTGCCTTCTCCATCCCGGAGGCTAAGAGCCCAACTCGGGGAGCAGGCACCTTCCTCCCATCTGACTAGGTCCTTGAGGACAGCTGCCAGATTTAGCAGATAAAAATACAACCTGCCCAGCTGCAGTTGAATTTCAGATAAACCACAAGTAATTCTGTAGTATATCTCATGCTATATTTGGGACATGCTGATATCAAAAAAAAAATCTGTTGTTTATCAAATTCAAGTTCAACTGGGTGCTTTGGGTTCTATCTGAGGCCAAATTCAATCCCACCCTCTTGACCACCACGAATACCCCACAGCACCTGATTCTTCGTGGACAGGTGGGGGGGACACAGCACCATGTTGATTAAGCTTCAGGGTGCCATTCACACTTTCCTGCTTGTGCTCAAGGGGAAACGCTTAGAAGCTCACACAAAAGGTCCCGACTGGACTGGGAAGCATAGGACTGCGTAGCTGATAGGCTGGGGGCTGGAGAGCTCATAGCTACACCTCGCTTTCTCCCTCTGTAAGGCTGGGTTCTCTGAGTCCTCTAAACCTGAGTTCAAATCCCATCTCTGTTGTGTACTACCTACATGATCTACGTGGTGACAATGACATTTGTCTTACAGGGGCTATAAAGATAAATGAAACAGTGGCGTGGGGTGCTCTCAGCACTGGGCACCCCTGAGTGCTCCCTGAATGCCAGCAAAAGTGAGATTCATATTTTTGTCGGAAGTCCCCCAAGCCCACAGCGCACCCCCGCCCCGCCGCTGCTTTCTCCTCCATCCTTAACGTTCCTTATGAATCCTCAGATTTGTTCTACTTTTAAAAGATCTTGAGTTGCAGCAAAGACCTCAGGTGGAGAAGTCAGCTCAGGTAGATGGGGACGCGGAATGTGGGAGTGTGTAGTGGGTGTTTTTCATCAAAACAGGCCAGTAAAGCAAGTCCTTGGAGGAAGTGCAGGTGGGAGAAGTGGGTGAGGAATTTTCTGGGAGCATGAGCAGGGCCACGCCAAGTGCCTGGGGCAGGTTGGGGGCCCCTTATAAGGCTGCCCGCGGTAGCTGGCCATAGACCGCGTTCAGCCTTCTCTCCTGGGGTCCACCTTGCACCTCCGGTAAGTGGAAACGCATTCATCCTCCTGGGGTGTGCGGGGCCCTCTCCTCCTCCTTGAACTGTCTCGAGCCGCTAGGCCAAGCGCCTCTCCTTTCTCGGGTAATCAGAGCAGACACATAAGCCCCGTGACCATTAAGGAAATGTCACACTAATGGTGCCTTAGGAAATTCAATCTCTTCCACACCGCTGCTGGGTGTGACTGATTTCCTGACTCTGGGTTTGACGCCCTGGCCAGAGGATTTTTCTCATTGAGGGGAAACCGGTAGAGCTGTGGCATTTTGTAGTAATTCGGAGCCTCCTCCAAAGTTTGCTCATGCCCTTTTGGCATGACCCACAAGCTTTTCAAGGTTGCTTTTTAGGTCTCCAGAAACGAGTGTGGTACACATTGCATTTTATACGACGCATCTCCCATCTCTCGCTATCACGATTGTCCCCTGGGACCTATCCTTTCCATTTATAGCCACAAATGTAGAAAATGAGAGATGCTGCCCACAAAGGAAAACAGGGACGCACGTCAGCGCTGGGAAGGCTTCAGAGACCTGCCAGGGCAGCGTCCTCCAAATGAGGCATGGGGTCCAGGGGAGGCACCCTACCCAGGGCTGTGGCTGGCCAGCAAGCAGTCCAGGCTCCTTCTCCTGAACCAGGCTGCCTCTGGTAAACACTTTTCCGTAATAGTCTCTTACCTCCAATGATCTATTTGGCCTTCAATTCCCCAGCTCTCCATGGAAGGCTACAACCACTGTCCCTCAGGCAAGTTAAACAAGTCTTAGCATCATCCCCTGGTGAGTCAGGTGGAGCTGGGATTAGAACTCAGGCTTCTGCGTTCCTGGAACAGGTTTTATCCAGCCCATCACTCACACACATGACGCTTCCATCTAGGACAGTGATCGTCCCTGCCTTCTCCCTCATGCCCGTCCATCCTGGCCCACACTCTCTGTCTGCACTACCCAAGGTGTCTGGTTGACACTGCAGACCCCATCAGCTAAGCCCTCATGCCTTGATCTTGTAAAATGTCTGGGCTTCCTTTTAATAGTCAGCTCCGCACCCCCATCATAGGTCCTGGTGAGACTTAGAAATAAACTATGTATTCAGTTAAGCCAGGAGTCCATGGGAGGATGGAGGAAGACAGGAGATCAGAACAGCAAAGAATAAAGAGACGGGGGAAGGGGAGATCAAAATGGGTGCGTGTGAGTCACCACTAACCGGGTGGAGGCTGTCCCTCACTTATCCTATCCTTGGCTGGTGGAGAGAACACTCTTCCAGAAGTCAGGGGGCAGAAGTGATGGAGGGAGCCCTTCTCACGGCATCCCCTGCCTGGGGCTCTTTCAGGCTCACCTGTTCCTGCAGCGATGTCTTCCCAGCAGCAGCAACAGCAGCAGCAGCAGCTGCCCCAGAAGGCCCAGCAGCAGCAGGTGAAGCAGCCTTGTCAGCCACCGCCTGTCAAATGCCAAGAGACGTGTACACCCCAAACCAAGGAGCCATGTGCTCCCCAGGCCAAGAAGCAAGGCCCACCCAAGGGCACAGCCGTCCCTGCCCAGCAGAAGTGCCCCTTGGCCCAACAAGCCCCGAAGAGTAAACAGAAGTAAAGGTCAACTGGAATGTCACCTGCCCACCCTCCGGGCCACCAGATGGAGCCTTCCTTCTCCCTGCTCCTCTGCCCCCAGCTTCAGGATTTCTCCTTCCTCCCGCTTCCTCCTCACCCTTGCCTCCAAGTCGGCATCTATACCCCAGCCTGATGCTCTCCCGGGTGGACACAAGAAGTCTCGTCACCTCCAACCTCCAGCTTGACCACAGCGATGGCACAGCCATGCCCCAGTGCAAGCAATGTGTCTGGGCTTCTTCTAGGGTTCCACCCTGACTGGTGGGGACGCCAGGGGCCGATCACGGCTTCTGCCTCATTCTCTCCCCCAGCTCCCCCTCTCTCAGCTCCTCTTCTGTTTTCCCCCTAATAAATCTGTGCTTCATGTCATTGTCTGTGTCCCGGCTCCAGTCTGTGATCCGTCCATTTGTTCAGAGGGGACATGTGGGGGAAGTGAGTGTGTGAGCACACACATGCCCAGAGTGCACCCTCATCGGCACAGTTGCTCTCTGGTAACTGCCAACGGGGAAAGTCACATCCTGAAACATCTCAGGTAAAGGAGGGGGCGACCCCAGGGACCAGCTGACAGGAGCCTGGAAGAGCCTTGCTAACTAATCGTATCAAGGGAAGGATAAGGGGCCGAGAAGTATAGCTCCCAGCATTAGAAGCACCCAGCCTACCCAGCCGATGTTTGGTGTTTTGTTTTGTTTTTTGGAAGTTGTCATTCTAAAACAGCAGACAAAACAAACCAAAATGACATTGAGAGCACTACAAAGCACTTCTACAAACACGTGCCAATGAATTCTTCACGTATTTGTTTAGTTATTGTCCATTCATTTACTCATGCCCTCACTTACTCCCCCGCCTGTCTAATATTCAACGAGCTCTCCTAGGAATTTAGTTCCCACTCTGCCATGCTGGTTTTTCAGGGCTGTCCTGGGACTGTCTACCCGTCTCCGTCTCCTCTGTGGAAGTCACACTCCTTTCCTAACACAGGAAAAGGTCATTCCAGGGATCGCCACATACAGAGTGTCTGCAATTTAACAATTGGTTTTGTCAATTCGTCCAACTTTATACGGCTTGTAAAAAGAAGCTCTATTTTTACAGCTGGCTTCCTAACTCTGGTCGAGACTGGCTGCCTGCAGAAGAAAGCAGCAGCAAACCTTCCAGACACAAAAAGAGATGAGTCTTTGAAGGAGAGATTTTGCGCGGGCCAAACACACAGCCAGGTTTTCTCCCCTTGAGCTTTATTTTTGCCTCAGATTTGCTCACTGAACTCTAGTTGGTCAACAGCAATAATAATAAATCGCGTCTTCATTGAACACTCTGGCCTGAAAAGGCCTCAATAACCACTTTCTCCATTTCTCCTTAAAGTCACTATCCGTGGCTCTGGGTATTTCCAAGTAGTAATTACTTAATACTCAGTGGGCACAGGTATTAACCAGGGGTGTCAGTGTGTCCTAAAAACAGTTAAGATTCCGGAGTGAACGCTTATCATTGAACAATTCGGACAGTCCTCGCATCCTGAAATAACTCCTCTGCCAGGTAGAAAGCTGGTGTGCCTTACACACCCCTGGCCTGGCCAGATTCCTGGTCACATGGTTTTGAATGCCCTTTCCATGTCTCCCAGGAAGGCCCTGGCAAGCCCTCCAACACAGACTTTGAATTCCAAGGCTGACAGATCGGCACTGACTTCAGCTAATTGGCAAGATACGTGTGACTAAAACAATGAGTGATTCCACTGTAGTCTGCATCTCGGATTATTAGCTCCACGGGGAAGAAGGGACATCAAACCCTTCCACACCAGTGGCCAAGGGCAAAGTCCCATCTCTCATTGACTATGTGAGGTCCCACTCCCTTCATAAGAAAATGGTGGGTTTATTTTTTTTTAACTTAACTCCACCCATCAGAGGTTCACAAAGTAACAGTGTCTTATATACGAAAATCTCATACTCATGATGCAAGAAGTGAGATGCGTTCATACCTGGCTCCCCTTCACCTAAAGTAACACAATGTCAGAACACAAAGGGACATTATGCATCATTTGGTTCAACGTCATGGCCCAAAGAACAGCTCTCCCATAATTCCTACACACCCTACAGTATAAAAGCTATTGGAATACCCCAGAACTCCCCTATAAGACCCAAAACATACCACAGTCCTGCAGCACCAGATAATTACTTTTCCCCAGATACATTATTCAATTTTGATACCTCTGTTCTTTGAACATACTGCTCCTTCTGCCTAGAATATCAGCTCTCCACTTGGCTCTCTAGGAGATCCTGTTAGTTTTCAAGATCTGGTTCAAATATTTCCATGGACCCTCTCTTAACATTTTAGAAAGAACTGAAACCTCCCACAGGCCCTTGTGACACTTTGTACAAATTTCTATTATTAAGTAATATAATTATTTTATGAATTACGCATGTCATTTTTGTATAATAGTTCACCTTTGTGTGTTTAATCCCCCTATTAAATTATGAGCCCTTGAAGCCCGGTAGTCTTACTGTTCTTAAGAGCCCCCAACTGGCTTTTCCAAAATACTGAAGAATGAACTTCTGTTCCCGAGTGGAATGGGGTAGCATGTGGTAAACCAGCAAACTAGTATAAATCTGGAATCAATTTATAAATTATCTGAACTCATCTGGGGGCCCTAAAACTCCAGAGAGGGGAGCTTCAGAAATGAGCTGAAATTTGGTGGGTGGTGATTCCATGGGTGCATATGTATATAAAAAGTTCGTTGAGTTGTATTGAAGATTTGTGCTTTTTGTTAGCTTAACATCAATAAAAATAGAGACGAACGTTTCACAATATAGAAGTGGATCAAATCACCACATTGTACACTTTAAACTTACTCAGTGTTATACATCAATTGTATCTCGATAAGGCTAGGGCGGGAATAGAAACAAACAAAAAAAAGTGCTATCGATTACCTTAACTAAATTTAATGAAATATTTATGAGACCTTCATACTTAAAATATATAACAATATTAAGAGAAACTAAAGAATAACTAACAAATGAAGATATGTACCTTGTATTTGAAGATTATTACAGTCTGAAAGAGTCATACACACACAAGTGTCTGAATCATTACCCAAAAATGGCATTGTGAACAAACGAGAAAAGAAGAATACTTTTTCAGTAAATGGCAGTGAGTCAAATGGACATTCATACGGAACAGGTACACCTGAACTCTCACCTTACGCAACCACAAAAATAATTCCTGGCAAGCTGTAGATCTGAATGTGAACGTTAAAACAATATGTGATTTTAGAAGAAAACACAGAAGAATGTCTTTATTGACCTTAGAGTAGGCAAAGATTTCCTAAACAACACAAAAGGGCTATTTATTTAAAAATTAATAAATTTGACTACATTAAAACTAAGAACTCTGTTCAACAAAAGATATTATTAAAAGACACAGACTTGGAGAATTGTATACACACCGACTCACACACACATATATTCAAATGTACAAAAGTGTATATTGGACCAAATACATAAACATATATATGTGTATATACAAGTATATTATAGACAAAGCATTATATTCAGGATATATAAAAAACTCCTAAAATCAATAGAAACTACAGAACACCTACTGGAAAAATGGCCAAAGACTTGAATAGGTACTTCACGAAAGAGAATGTCCAAATGACCATAGAACAGGATGCTGAACACTAGTGGTATATTCACACAGTGAGATACCACACAACAGAGAGGCTAGACACACTACCCTACATCACATGGGTACATCTCACAAACATAATCTCGCTGGGAAGAAAGCAGATGTTAAGAGTACATATGGAATGACCCCATTTATATAGGATCAGGGTGACTGGAAGTTGAGATGAGGGAGCTTAGGGAGCTGGTCAAGTTCTGCGTCTTTATTCGGGTGCCCAGTAGATGGATGCAGTCACTTTGTGAAAATTCACTGAGCTATGTGCGTTTTCCTGTATAAATATTATACTTTTAATTATTTTTTTAATGTTATATGAATTTAAAAAGTACTTAGGCAAGATTTCCATCCTGATTGACTTGACAACTTGTCATTTTTCTCACTGTTCCTGTGCAGACTTCCCTGATTTCCCAAACCCCACCCACAACAAATCAGGGAGGTGAAAATGATATTTCTGTTCTTCAGAGGAAAAGAAAGTGTACTATATTTAGAAATCCTCTAAATGCAATAGGGAAGCTTCCCGCTATCCTGCCTTCTCATCTTTCCACTTGCCCAGAAAACTCTTTCCACCACAGGGACACAACACCTGACCCCCATCTGACCGAGCAGCCCACCTGGGTAGTCGCAGACCCAGCCAGCATCCGCCCTGCCACCTCCTCTGGCCTGGAGTCCTTGAGGCAAGGTGCCCTGACCTTGGCATCTGTGTGCGAGCTGTTCTGACACTTGGTTCCCTTCAAGGAAGGAACATGGTCTTTCCTGCAGTCAGACTGCAAAGTGGACCCTCAGCGTCTCCGTCTCCCAGCTGCGCCATCGTATCCAGGCGCTGAGATCCCAGCTTTAGTTTTTGCACACGTGACAAGCTTGAATGGTTTAAGTACCATTATTTGCAGAACTTTTGTGAGGCTTGGTGTTAATGTCTATGAATTGGCTGGATTTAGCGTATGCTCAGTAAATGGTTGATCTTATTACCGCATAGAGCTGCGGAAGGTGACTGCCAAAGCATTCGCCTGAGGACACTCCTAGAGAGTGGCCCCATGGGAGCTTTACACTGGCCCAGGAATCGATGCTAATATGGAACTGTGGTGTCCTTCCCAGCCTGGGGAACACTGTGACTTGGGAGAGAAGAGATGTGGGTTCTGGTTCTGGCTCTGTACTAAATAGATCTGTGAGCAAGCCCCTTCACCTCTGTCCTTCATCCATAAAATGACAATTGAGTTGGATGCCTTCTCCCCACGAGAGGAGAAATTATGTGGCTCTATGCATTTTCTGGGCTTTTGCATGCTTGTGGGTCCTGGTCTCTACCGCAAACACACTACCCCCACGAGAGTGGATCTGCCAGTCTCCTAATAAGCAGATGACACGTGTGGGGGTATAGGCAAAACCCAGAAAAGGAGAGAGTGAATAAATGAATAGATGAACAAATAGAAGGTCAGATCCCGTGAACAATGTCAGACTGCGGAAACCAGAAAAATCTAAAAAGAAGCAAAAAGTGTGTGTTGTAGGTGATTTTTTTTTAAATAAAGATTTATTTTAAATGGCCGGGGTGGGGGAGAGCAGAAAGCTATAACTTTTATTACTTTGGGACTCCAGAGGTCATCATTTGGCCCTTCCAGAAGCTCCTTGGAAAGTAGGAAGCGTGGACTTTGAATCCACTGAAGAAAAACTGAAACAGGTCACCCCAAAATATGCCTCTTTTGAGCTGAATGCAATAAAGAAACAGCAAACACAGAAGGACCACTGCCCCTTTTCTGCTAGGGGCAGGCTATAAATTCTCTTTTTACTGGAGGCAGGCTCTTATCAGCCCAGAAATGGCACCGGAGTAACCTGCAGGCAAACCTTCCTCCATTAGTCCCCGCCCATGTATTTACCTTCTCCCAGTCTGCTGCCCTAGGAACCCTAAAACTGCTTTCTTTTGTCCTGTCATTTCTCTACAAGTGTTTTGTTTGTTGAAAACGCTATATGAACCATCATCCTGGGCCACGGCTCTTTATTTTAGCTTTCTTCCACATTTATAAACTGTTTTTCTCTTGTGATTGTTAACCTGTCTTTTAAAGAGTTTCCACTAGAACGCTAAGATAAACTTTATGCTACCCTACCACCAAAAAGCCTCCATACCATTCACGTGATGGTGTCCAGGCAGGTGACCCAGGACCATCTCCTGGCTCCAGGCCACTGGCTCCAGCATCTGCCCTGCCTAAGCCTGTCTTTTGATGCTTCCTTGGAGGGAAGGCGGGGTTTGAGAGTGTGTGGACGTACTTGGCCTTCCATGGATGGGACTTAATTTCTTGCCAAGCCTCCCAATCCCCTCAGGCTGAACACCTGCATCCCTCAGCATCTAGTCGCATCAACATCAATAGGTGCCCAGACACCTTAGCACCCATCTGCACCACCTCCCACCCACCGGCACCTCTTTCCAGCTGGAGGAGGTCATGGCACTGGTGCTGTCTGTCTACATTCAGGGACTAGGAGTTGAGACAGTCTCTTAGAGCAATAATCTTCAAGCCTGATAATATCTGAGGACTTTTTAAAAATCAACTGATTAAATAAAATGAAAGAGGAGCCCAAATCTGGCTATTTTTTTTAAAAGATACCAGATGATGTCGACCTCAGTCAAGGTACAGAAGCCATGGGGTTTAGAATCTAGTGTTTCCCAACTTGTTTGATCATAAAAACCACCTGATGAACACTTTACAAGCACAGGTCCCACGGCCTCTCCTGGCTACTTCTAGTTCATCAGGATGGAGAGGTCGGAGCTGTATTTTTAGCAAACACCCCAAGGGAGTCTCATGCCTAGGTCACTTGGGGAAACACCCCCTCATTGGCGGGTCCTGGGTCCCAGAAGCCCACTGAGTGCTGCCTGTGTCGCCACAGGCTCCTTAAAGGCTAGGACTTCACACTGGGCATTGGCTGTCACTCAGCAAATACGTGTTAAACAAACAACTGACTGTCTACTTCACAAACCAAGATAATTATGGAATGTTCTGAATCACTGGGGATGAGTTTCTAATAATAGATGGACTTTCAGGGGGCGAAAGGCACTGATGTCGTGTGTCCACCGACTGGGCCGTAATCACTGTGGTAGCTTTGCCTATGGAATCCCATCTAATAACAGCCCTCGAGCCGATATTCTCAGTCCTAACGTACAGGTAAGATAACCCGTCTTACCTTGCATCTTGGACCAGCCACCTATTGGCCACATAAACGTGGGCAAGTGACTGCTTCTTTGTGCCTCAACTCCCCATTGGTAGAATGGGGTTTGGCAACCTGTTCCTAGCGCTGCTATTGTGAGGATTACTATCAAGTGCCCAGAACTAAGTCTAAGACTTTGTGGGTGCCAATCACATGGGAGCTATTATTAGTAAGACACTTTCTCAATATCACACATAGGCAGACTGTCAAGGAACAGAGCCAGAGAGCGAAGCCAGGGCTTTGCTTCCAAACCGATGATCTACAGAGGTCACTCAACACTCCAGTGGCACTTGCTTTCAGAGGTGGGTCAGAGACGAAGCAGACACAGCTGAACCAACGGGAGAGGAGACAAACAACTATGAACAGTCACCTCTGGTGGAGTTTTGGATTCTCTGTGGAAAATGTGTAGCTGCATGGTTGTCACGGTGCCCCTGCAATGGCCCAGGGGGCAGTGAGTGATCAGAGAGGACCACACCTAGCACAT
Organism: Hipposideros armiger; assembly: GCF_001890085.2. Taxonomy (NCBI): domain Eukaryota; kingdom Metazoa; phylum Chordata; class Mammalia; order Chiroptera; family Hipposideridae; genus Hipposideros; species Hipposideros armiger. Next base: position 972,068 of record NW_017732079.1, on the reverse strand, counting down.
TAGTCTGAACCATCCCAGATCCCATTTCAAAACCCAGTACCCTCCACTAAAAATATATCTACCTGTGTCTTTTGATTTCCATGCCCAGGGAACCTCTATCTCAAATGGACATAAATAGGCAACGGATCAGATCAGCTGTGTGACATCAGAACCCATCAGTGCCTCTTCTAAGAGTAGCCCTCCCGCTTACAGAATGCCCCACGCTCCACCAGTACTGAGGACCAAAGTGGCAGAGTTTTTAAGGGACCATATCCCGGCACATCCTACATTTGTGACCTCTTGGAAGAGTTACTTGACATTTTCTGCCTCAGTTTCCCTATCTAGGGCATGCCCCAGGTTATTGCACGATCTTTAGCCACACCCTGTACCCCAACTCATATGGACTGTGCAGTCATATAGTCACCATCCAATAACTCATGGTATCATCTGGCCGACATGGACTCTGAAAGTTTATTGGAAAAAGGGAGGTGAGGTAAAGCCATCGCAAAACCCAAACTCGCTGTTCCATTGGGAAGGGCGCTGCCCTTGGGTACACACACACACACACACACACACACACACACACACACATAATCACACACACACACATTCACATACACACTCACACACCCCTCACACACACACACACACATTCACATACACTCACACACACACACTCACATACACTCACACACACACACACAATCACCCACACCAACACATTCACACACACACGCGTGCGCGCACACACACACACACACACACACACACACACAGCAGAAAAAGGGAAGTGCATAGACAACAGGAAGACAGTTCATCTGATTTCAAGGGAAGGAAAGGAAAGAGTGAGGCAAATTAGCCAAAATTATCATCACAATATTTTCAGCCCATGCATCCTAAAAATGCTTGAGGCATCGTTTCATTTAATCTTTACAACTATCTTGTAAAGTACAATTTAAAGTTCCCACTTTAAAGATGAGGAATCAAAGCGCAGAAAGGTCAGATGATTTGCTCAAGGCCACCCAGCTAACAAGGGCATAACAAGACTTGGAAGCCCCTGGGCCAGACACTCAGCCTAGGTTCCTCCTTTGCTACCTGTCCCAAGCAAAGACTCCAGATTTAAACGTTTATCCATCTTCCAGAGACTGGGAAGGGAGAAGCGGGGGATGGGGGACGCAGAGTCCTATTCCTGGGGAGATAGTGGCCTGGAGAAGGAATCAGACAACAGGGAGTTGGTCTAAATCTGCTGCTGGACAAGCTGTGGGCCTGGGCGTCCCTTCCCTACCCCGTTCGTCCCTTCCGTCCTGCAAGACACAGGGTTGGGTAGAGGCTGTCAGTGCCCGGACCTCTGCAGCCACACTTGGCAGCCTCCACTTCCCTCGCCCGCTGGGGAAGTGTCCAGAGTGTTCAGAAAATTTCTACAACACTCAAGCAAGCCTGAAGCCTGGCGTTGCTTCCTCCTTTCCCTCCTGTCTTTCAGATGCGGACTCCATGTGTTATAGAGACCGTTTTCTTTGGTCATCAGGACCTGTAACAAGCCACCAACACTCGGCTCTCCCTAGCTCCTCACAGTCATCAGGCGGAGGGTGAAAATAAAACTCTCCTTATCCTGCTTGTGTCTGGAGGGTGCCATATTTAAAATATGGGCTCCTATGGTGAGAACAACTGGACTTCGAATTCTGCATGACCTTCTGTATGTGCTCTGGGCCTCGGGGGAATAAAAAAGGAGGAGCAACCTGAGTCAGAGAGGATGGGATCACTGGCTGGGCTCGCGGCCGTCTCCCCTGCTCTGTAAATGCTGGAGACCCAGAGGCACATCCCACAGAGGGTCCAAAGGGGAGCCAGGCTCTAGTGTGGCAGAGTAGCAGCCTCGTGTGCCCTGAGGAGGGGCTCCCGTGAAAGGCTGAGAGGTCCTGGGGGGGGTGTCCTTACCATCAGAAGCCACCTCCTCCCCCCTTGCTTTATGTGGGGAGCTTGCAGCTACATCCACCAGTTAGCCCAACCCTAACAGTGAAACGGAGCTTCTCTAAATGAGAACAGACTCAATACCAACCCCTGAGTGAACTCCAGATAAGCAAACAAGGAGACCAGCAAGGGGGATTGGGGGAAAGTTCCAGAGTCAGGTGCCAGAGCAGCGTGGGGTGGAGAGGGGGAAACAGGTGGAGGCAGGCAGGAGAGCCCAGCCAGGGTGGGGCACCGGGTGACAGGAAAATCCCTTTGCATCCAGGGCAAGGCCCAGGGAGGGCATGGGGCACCCTGCCTTCAAAGCTGGTTCAGGTCCTCCAAGCCTGAGACAAGCTGGGTGACACCGCAGGACAGAGGGGCAGAAAGCAGGTGCCCAAGGACTGAGGCTTCTACCAGGCACAGCAGCGGGTTCTGCCTGGAGCCCTCATGTTGGCGGTAGAGAGCGGAACCTGGGCCAAGCCCAGAGGGGGCTACAGTGGGGCCACAGGCTGGAGCTCAGCTGTGGCCATGGTGCAAGGAGCAGCCCAGAGGGAGGTGGGTCGTCAAAGTGACTGACAGGAAGCAGAGATACGGAGAAGGCAGCGGAAGCGTCCACGGTCCTTGGCTGAGCCCTTACTTCTCTCCTCAGCTCGTCCCTAAAGAGAAGGGGCTTCCCATCTGTCTCTCAGCCTCTCCTTGCAAACAATGCCATCCATGAATATACGCATTCAGTCATTCAGCCAGTCAGTCATTCTATAACCGCCAGCTCTCTGAGCAGCTCCTGCACACTGGTCACCGTGTGAGGATGGATGTGTCCCCGGTGGCCATGGGGACACCGTGGGAGGCTGATCCTCGACTCAAGTTCACAAGAGGTGACCCAGCTGTGGAGCCAGCAGGTGCTCCTCAAACCTTTAGGTGTGGGTTTGGGGGCAGGGGTGGGGAACGAGGAAGAGGAACTATCCACACACCTGGCTTTTAAGGGTGATTCGGATTTTCCAAAGGCCACACCTGGTGACAGACTGTGCTCTGAGGGCAGCTCTACACCAGTGACTTCAGGTGCATGTGATGTTGACCAGACAAAATTGCTGGTGTGAGGACTCAGGGAATCCCGGTTCTTATGTCCCCAGAAGAGAGATGTCAAGGAGAAACGCCAGGACACTGGGGGAAGGCACACCTGGCCAGGTGCTCAGAGGCTGCTCACCACCTGCCATCCTCAAAGTCATCACCAGTCTAGGTACCCAGGCTCTGTCACTGTGCCACCCTGGGAGCTCCTCCAGAGTGAAAGCGGCTCTCATTCACACCAGGCGTTTTAGCTTTCGACTCTCTCCCTTCCTCTCTCAGACCCTGGTCCACTGAGGGATGATAAACGGAACGAGCGCCTTATTTCCACCAGTGCTAATTCATGCCCCCTCCTGTTTCTAGCAGAGCCAGAAATCCTCCCCGCTGATCCCCAGAGCCACTGCAAACGTTAGGCAGATATTACTGTTCAGAGGACTCATCTCAGCAAAGATTAAGGGCTTACCCCAAGGCAAGCCCCGTGGTGCCTCTTCACAGCGCCACGCATACACACCAGCCCCAGGACTATGAGTGGACCCAGTTCTGAGCCAGGAAGTCTGGGCTCTCCATTTCCACCTTTAATCATGTTCCCGCCTGGGGTAATTTCTTCTGTGGGCATTAGGAGAGGGGATGGGTTAAGACAAAGGAGAACGTAGGATTTTTATGTAGAATTCCTTTCCTCATGGGGTTTGTTGATTGGCCTGGGGTGAGTTATTTCACCTCTCTTGGCCTCAAACGTCCCAGTCCTCACTTGAGGAGTATGGACTGGGGTTCTCAGAGATCCATTCTACTAATGGCTGTCTCTAGGCTGTGTCTCTTTCCCCAAGGAGTTCCCGGTCTGAGGAGAGAAAGTGACCTTCACACTCGGAGAGCTGCTAGAATGACTGGCCTATACTTAGGACTCTGTTAGTATTTGTTGAATACAGGAGGAAACAAATATTACCATGGGAATACCATCGTTTTGAGCAGGCACAGCTCTGACAGGCAGAAAGCCCCCCAGGAGATACAGAGCCAGAAAGAGGGGGGAGCATCGCAGCCAGCAAGGGCTGGCTGGAGGGGCTGGAGCTGGAGGAGGCATCACAGAGTGCTCCCCGGATGGGCTTGGGGCGAAGGCAGTTAGAAATGGCTCCAGGGTTTCAGGTGGGGCTGGTATATGGTTGGGTTGGGAAGGAGGAAAGGGCCAAGGCCAGGAGGCTGGGTGGAGTGGACAGGAAGGTTATCCCAGAAGATGAATTAGCCCTTGAAAAATCTCTAAAGGAGTAGAGGGGTGAAGGCGTGGCTGGTGAAAGCAAAGCAGGTTTACCCAGATTCACAACCAGTCAGGGAGGGGTGGGGATGGGGGTGATAATTAAGTCATTCTGGATGTGTGCATTTCATTGGAATTAGGGAAAAGATGGCAGAAATGCAGATGCAGTCCTTGGACCCTCAGTCAAGGAGTCTACATTCAGTCAATTCCACGCTTCTACCTTTGTAAGGCAGACAACTCATGCCCACCTCAGCTCCTCTGCTCCCCTTCCCTTTCCCATTTGTTCATGCGCCCGGATGTATTCTATCCCCCAGAACGTGAAGAATAACCATCTCCAGAAGAAAGAGAGCGGGAAGGTGGCAAGGCCACCGAAGGACTCAGATCTCCCTCCAGGGTTAACTCATTAAATCTTCCAGGAAGCCTGTGACTCACCCTTCCCCAACACAAGCCTGACACTTGGGTCTAAGGGGGATGGCGGCAGCGGGAATTAGGTCCAGGTGACATCACTGTCAGGAAGCCAGTGCCAAAAAAATCAAGTGGGTGGTTTTCCTCACAAAAGCTGAGCCAACTGGTAATTGAGGGGAGTGGGGGTGAGTCATGTTTGACAGGTGAGGAATGACAACAGAGGGCCCGTTTCCTTAAGGCAGGGCGCAGGTAGCCAATAAAAAGCCAGCTGGCCACTGACTCTCCACCAGACCAGGGCGACCAGAAACCCCGTTCTTCTCTGCAAACCAGGTAAGTCTCTGATGAGAACCAATGTGAAGCTTGTTTATTTTGTCATTATTAGAAGCTGGACAAAGGCAACCATGTGTAATTGGGCTGATGGAGGGTATTCATTAGAGGGAGAGAATACGGAATGCTTGTGTTCTAATGTGAAGCCCAGTTCGGGTTTGAAGAGAACTTAGGAGGCGGTTCAGTGTCCGCCGCCTCCGTGGACAGCTATGGGACGGGGGTCAAGGACGAGGACAGATCCGTGCAAGTTCCCCCAGTAAGTTCAAAGCAGGATCACAACTAGAACTCAGTTCAGAACACTCTCAGAAACACCACTGTCCTCTCTGGTTATGATACTTATAAAAATTTTAATTCATGCAGTGGAGCTCTCCTGAGAGCTTACTACAGCTAAGGCACTATGCTAGGATCTTTGGGTAAATCACATCGACAGGAACTTCCTCAACAGACTCACAACCTCGCAGGGCAGGTGATGCATGGACATGCATAGATGAAACCCAAAGTAGTGGCTGGTGTGAGGAGAGGGGGCAGGGGAGCTCTGGGGCACGGTGGGGGCGCCACACTCAGGAAGAGCTCCCAGTGATGGTATGTGACATGAGCTATGATAGAGGAGCATTTGGACAAGCCGAGATGGGAAGGAAAGTGTTGCACAGGGGACTCTGTGAGCAACGGCTGTGAGTACAGAAGTCGGGGCTTAGATTCATACACGAGACTCATCCTAGAAGTCACAGTGTGCTGTGTGGTATGGGGAGTGGGTAGACTCAGGCATTTCTAAGGTATCACTTCCCCAAAGACCTAATAGGTGGTGTTGGGTACCTGCCAATGAGGGGTATCACACATCTGGGGAAGAAAGGAAACTGAGGAACGAATCCCACTGAAATGCAGCGAACAAATTCCCTTTAAGCTCCACCTTTTGAAAGGGCCCAGAAATGATCAAAGCATATTTTGCTCTCAAGTGAAAAGGACAACCAGGGGAGAAATGAGGCTCACTCTTCTAAAGGGACCTGAAATGAAACCTGTTGGCATTGAACATGGCTTCCTCCTGAGTTAATCCCAGTTTAAACCCTCTACTCCGTCTGTAGGTCCAGCCTCCTCTGAAGCATGAGTTCCCACCAGCAGAAGCAGACAGTCACCCCACCACCCCAGCTTCAGCAGCAGCAGGTGAAACAGCCCTGCCAGCCTCCTCCCCAGGAACCATGTGTCCCCAAAACCAAGGAGCCGTGCCACACCAAGGTGCCAGAGCCATGCCACCCCAAGGTTCCTGAGCCGTGCCACCCCAAGATTCCTGAGCCATGTCCCACCAAGGTTCCTGAGCCATGTCCCACCAAGGTTCCTGAGCCATGTCACCCCAAGGTTCCAGAGCCATGTCCCACCAAGTTTCCAGAGCCGTGTCACCCCAAGGTTCCAGAGCCATGTCCCCCAACGATCACCCCAGCGCCAATTCAGCAGACCAAGCAGAAGTAATGTGGTCCACGGCCAAGCCCTGGAGGAGCCGACCACTGGATGCTGAACCCCCTCTCCCACTGTTTATTCATCCTACCTGTAATTAGCATGCTGTCACCCTGAGTTGGAACCCCTCCCTCTTTGTACCCTCTAAAAAGATGTCCCTCACACTCAGTCTGGAGGGCTTCTGAGCCCATGCCTAAGGCTGAAGGTCTCACTGGTTGAGCTAGCCTTCTAGCTGCTCGGGGCTTATTGGGAGAGTGATTGGGGGTGGGCGGGGGTGGTCAAGTGACTGTTCCCAGCTCTGTTTCCATTAAATAATTTTTAACTCCATAGCTGGCTATTGTGTCATTGGTCGCCTCGGCTTTCTTCATTGTTCCATCAACATGAACTAGGAACTGCACCCAGAGGGCGGGCCGTGAGGGCTGCAGTCAGAAGGTGTGTGTGTGTGTGTGTGTGTGTGTGTGTGTGTGTGTGTGTGTGTGTGAGACTATTGTAGTTACAGGACAGTCCTGGGCTGCCAATGGGAGAGCCGTCAAGGTCCCCCAGAGCCTGTTACTTGGGGCAGCCTGAGACAGACCAAGACTTTCCTCCTGTCCCTGAGTGAGTCAGGTCTGAATGTACACGGTATCTGCTTCAAGCTCTCTCTGACTCTGAGTCCTTGCCCCGAATCACCCTTATTCTATTCAGTTTATTCTATTATTTATTTAATAGTACTTATTTAATATTATTATGAAATAGTGCTTGTACATATTCCAACATGATTATCTGCTCTTCACTCATCCTCCCTTGCTGATGTCCCAATACACAGAAGCCAAACAATTGCACTCAGATACAAACATACACACATTCACAAACACATTCATACCCACACACTTACCACAGAGACACACAGATAGGCTCCCACACCACGCGCGCGCGCGCGCACACACACACACACACACACACACACACAAATTTAATCATTTTGGTTGGTGTTTTTCTTTCACTGAGTGCCCAATATGAAGACCCCAATGCTGTAGAAGGACAGTCGACGCCACAGTGACTGCCCCAGGAGAAGCTTAAGATGGGGGGGTCATCACCCCCTTTCCCATATAAACTTATACTCACACAAAAAGCACAGACAGAGAAGCTC
>NW_017732079.1:948111-964466 GCF_001890085.2 Hipposideros armiger | reverse complement strand
ACACACACACACACACACACACACACACACACACACACAGTACCTCTCACCATAGAACATAAAAGCAAATGCATCAAAGAAAAAAAGTTTAGGCGGGTTTCAGAATGAAGAGAGGTTAATACAGATGAGACAAAAAGTCAGCATAAAGATCACTGAGATATAAACTGTTGGGCTGAAAGGAGACTTAAAGAACACCTGGCTCATTCATGTTGCAGATCAACAAACCGATAGCCTGAAAGGGAAAGGTAATTCATTAAGATCACCTGCAAGTCATGTGTCTGAATCACACCCAGAGCCCAGTCTTTAGTGCCCCACCCTCTGACTCTGTCCCATGAAGCCCTGTCTTCTTGAGTTTCAAACCAGTGGGTTTGAAAGGCTCTGTTGAGTGGGTCTGGGGTACCAGAGAGCTATCTCTAGAGGTTGAACAACCAACGGAGTTTTCAGAAGGGCTGCAGTGGTCTTTGGGGAATGAACCCCATTTGTTGACAACTTGGATGGCCCGTAACATCAAGCAGGTGTGAGGCAGGCAACCCTGCATGATGTTCAAGCACTCAGGCAAGTTTGGGAAGAACTCCAGAGCAATCTGAAGGCTGGAAGACAAAAAACGCCCAGCAAAGCTTTTCAGGTTGATGAATAACTATCAGAATGGCAGGAGAGAATGATTGTCACTTGGGTCTGCACAAGTTCAATTGATTTCCAATTGCTGCTCATTGGCATGATGGGAAATGTCAGTCACCTTTAAAGGGGTTGGCCACAGCTGGGGACACTGATTGGTGATATATGGCTGCAAGGAACCATCTTAGAGGGGAGCTGAGCAAAATGAGTCAAAATCCTTAGACATCCACATGCCCTCTGCATTCCACTGGGAAATATACATTCATGTGTGCACAAAGATTTATTTATAAGGATGGTCACTTCAACATTATATATTATGGGCCGGCCGAGTGGCACATTGGTTAAGAGCTGGCTTGGGACGCCAGAGGGCCCCAGTTCAGATTCCACATATGAGGGCCAGTGACACTGCCCTCTACAGCTAAGATGCTGAACAACAGCTCGACTGGAGCTGGGCTGCCATCAGTCGCTGGCGACGGTGTAGGCTGCAGCCCCTGTGGCAGTGGGTTGCCATGGGCTACCATGTGTAGCCAGCAGCCAGCGTGAGCAGCCAGCAGCCGCTGTGAGGAGCAGTCCAGAAGCCGGCGACTGATCTGCCTCGCCCGGGAAGAGCGCAATGATGGTGCCAACTTGGGCCAGTGAAGCAACATCCTCCACAACTAGACTGAAGAACAAAAAAATGACAGCAACTTGTCTGTTCCCCTCCCCCAATTCCCCAGTGCTGTTCCCATCCCCCTATTCCCCAGTTAAAAAAAATATATATATATATATATAATATATATACTATATATAGTATATATAATTATATTATATTATAAGAGATTTAAGATGGTGGAGTAAATAAACGCTGTGCCTGCATCCTTCCATGAACACATTAAAATTACAACTAAATTATAGAACAATCAACCTGGAGAACCATCTGAAGTCTAGCCAAACGTAAGTTTTATAACTAAGGTTATAAAGAAGAAGCCACGCTGAGACTGGTAGGAGGGGCGGAGACACGGAACGGGTCCCAAACCTCCCTGTGGCGGCTGAGAACCAGGAGGGATATCTCAGCCGTGGAGGTTCCCCCTGGAAGAGCCAGGGGACGCAGCCCCACACGGGCTTCCCCAGCCCAGAGTGCTGGTGCCGGGAAGAGGAACCCCCACAACATCTGGCTGTGAAAAACAGTGGGGATTCTGACCATCCAGGTGGGACGGAAGGCAGCAGGAAACCCAGACATCCTCTCAAACGTCCCGCACACACAGATTTACTCGCTCGCAGGCACTCATCTTAGGCTCCTCAGGAGGGAAGGTAACTCAAGGAGCATCAGAGACATGGGGAGCAGACTGAGGTGTGTGGCTTTGAGGCAAGGGCTGGAGGACAGTAGCCATTTATCCCTTGTATGGTCCTCCTCCCATGCAGCCGGCAGGTGAGCACCATCTTTCCTGTGTTGAGCCCGCCCCCCCACTACGGCCAAATCTGAATCTGGCCAGGAGCCCCACCCAATTCCCCCAACACCAGAAGCACTTTCTCTGTTAGCAGCCAGCCCCGCCCACATTGCACTTTTTCTTGGAAAACAATGGGAGTCCGGCAGGCCCCAGGTGGGCAGCAGCTGGCCTTGGTGTGCTCTGAGACTTCCGATGAGTCACTCCAGGCTCAGCACTAACACCAAGCCAGAATTTACATTAACCTGGTGGCCACAGCTCCCTGTCTGAGCCCTTGCCCTCCCCTCAGCTCCTTTCCTTTCCAGGAAGTGGAAGGCCTTCCACCCAGGCAACAGTAGCGGGTAGGATACTGCTTCTGTGTTAGGAATTCAGGGGCAAACTACACACAGGCTGGTAAACTGCAGGTCTGCAGCTTGGATGCAGCCCCCACCTGTGCAGATAAAGAAATGCACGTTTGGTTCTCTTCACATCTCGGTTCCCTGACTCTCACATTCCTCTGTCCTTGCAGGGCCCTGAGTCTCCATGTGCGCTGGAGAAAAAAAAGAAGATAGTATCTGGTTTAGGTGAGAACTGCTCAATTAGGGAGTTCCCACTGGGCTGTGAGCTGTTTCCTCCCATTTCTGACTCAGAAGAGTCTCTTTCCTGGGGCTCTCTGCCAACCACTTTCCCAGTCGGCTTCCTGCGTCTCCCCACGTAGTGTGCTTGCTTCTCCGCCATGTTGCTTTCCCGCTCCCCCTCTGCCACCTGTCTCTTTTCTGCTGTATGTTCAGTGCCTTCCATACACACCCCTGCCACCTCCATACCCCTGCAGAACCAGTGCCTGCCCATTGGGAGGAGCCTATTTGATGTCTGCTGAGATGCTGAGTGGTCTATATCTTCACCATAGGTCTATAGGTATATACATATACCTGCTGTGGATTGGAGGGGGATGTTTTAAACCTCACTCTTCAAACACAAATTTATAATTTTTGTTTAAAAGTTTACATTTTACCACTAGCAATAAATACTGTTTCGTTTTCCATAAATCACCACACAAATCTAGGATCTTAAAACAACATCCTTATTATCTCATAGTTTCCATGGGTTTAGGAGTCTGAGGCACCTACATTTAAATTTAAACAGCCACATATGGCTAGTGGCCACTCTATTGAACAGCCTCGTTCCAGAACCCCCCAAAAGCAGCGTTAGGTCAATTCCAAGCTTCTTGCACTTTTTCACCACATGGATTCTCTGACCTTGGCCTAAGGCACTGATTTTCATCATTGGGCAACTGTGTTTCTCTTTCTGCAACTCAAATAAAGCATATGTTTCATGACGGGTCCTAGCCTGGGTTCCCCCAAAACAGAGCCTTAGGTGCAACTAATTTCTTCGGGAATATAACCCCAGGGAAGAGGAACATGAGCTAGAAGAGGAGTGGATAGAAGCAAAAGGAAACACCAATATGTTACAAAGACTGTGTTACAAAGTAGGCGACTACCAAGGGCATTTCCCTGATAATTTTTTGATTTGCATTTTCCTGATAATTAATGATGCTGAGCATCTTTTCATACACCCACTGGCCATTTGTATGTCTTCCTGGGAGAAATGTCTTTTGAAGCCTTTGGCTCATTTTTTAATCAAGGTATTTGCTTTTCTGCTATTGAATTGTAGGAGTTTCTTCCATATTTTGGAAATTAACCCCTTATAAGAAAAATGGCTTGCAAATATTTTCTCCCATTCTGTGGGTTGCCTGTCACTCTACTGATAATTCCCTCTGCTGTGCAGAAGTTTTTAGTTTGGTGTAATCTCCCTTGACTACTCTTAACTTTTGTTGACTGTGCTTTTGGTTTCATATCCATGAAATCCTTGTCAAGGCCAATGCTACAGAGATTTTTCCCCTATGTTTTCTTCTAGGAATTTTACAGTTGTCAGGTCTTACGTTTGTTTAAGTCTTTAACCCATTTTGAGTTGGGTTTTGTAGATGGTGGATGGTAGGGGTCCAATTTCTTTTTTCTTTCTTTTTTTTTTTTCACATGGCTATCCAATTTTCCCAACATTTGTTGAAGAGGCTCTTTTCCCATTGTGTTTTTAGCACCCTTGTCAAACATTGGTTGACCATATATGTATGTATTTATTTATAGGCTTTCTATTCAGTTCCACTGGTCTATATGTCTGTCTTCATGCCAGTACCATACTGTTTTAATTATTATAGCTTTGTAATATAATTTGAAATCAAGATGTGATGCCTCCAGATTTGTTCTTCTTTCTCAAGATTGTTTGGGCTAATCTGGGTCTTTTATGGTTCTATGTGGCAATTATTTTAAAAGCAAAAGGTAGGTGTTGATAAGATTATGGAAAAATCGAAACCTTTGTACACTGTTGGTGAGAGTGTAAAATGGTGCAGCAGCTACGGAAAAGGTGTGGAGATTCCTCAAAACATTGAAAATAGAATTACCATATAATCCAGCATTCCCACTTCTGGGTGTATATCCAGAAGAATTTAGATCAGCATCTCTGAGAGACGCCTGCACTCCCATGTTCACTGCAGCATTATTCACAATAGCCAAGACATGGAAACAACACAAGTGTCCATCAACAGGTGAATGGATACAGAAAATATGATTTATACACACAACAGCATTCTACCTGATCTTAAAAGAAGCAGCAGAAGAAGAAGGAGAAGGCGGGGAGGAGGAGGAGGAAACCCTGCTATGTGTGACAATGTGAATGAACCTGGAGAACATTATGCTAAGTTAAATAAGCCAGACACAGAAGGACAAATATTATGATTCCATTTATATAAGGTATCTAAAATAGTCAACTCACAGAAGCAGAGAATACAGTAGTGGTTTTCATGAGTAAGGGGATGGGAAAATAGGAAGTTGTTATTCAATGGGCATAAAGTTTCAGTTCTATTAGATAAATAAATGCCAGAGATCTGCTCTATAACGTAATCCCTGTAGTTACAAATATGGCGTAGTGTACTTAAATTTTAAAAGGGTGGCTCTCATGATAAGTTCACATACACACACACCCCCCCAAGAAAAAGACACAAGGGAACACTGGGAGGTGCTGGATTTCTTTGATTGTGGTGATGGTATCATGTGTGTTTGCATATGTCCAAACTCATCTAATCGTACTTATTAATCATGAAAAAAAAAATGTTTCTCGTAGGGTTTTCCCTAGGGAAGCATTCTCTCTCAGTTCATGTGCTCCGTTGAAGCGTGGCTGCCAAGCGTTAACAATTTAAGACTGCACTTCCACAAATGCCTTAAAAATTCACACAGACATGTCACACTGTGGCATCCTGGAACCTTAGGGTCAAGAAAATAGAGCACAAGGAACTATGTGGGAATAGTCATGACTGACACAGGAGCAACACCCAGAAAATCTGGACAGTGTTTCAGGGTACCCAATACCAATCACATTCAGGTCCCAAGCAAGGCCCAGGCCATTGAGATGGGGAAAGTAGTGGCCTCCGAACACCAGGAAAGGGGCCAGTGGGAAAGACTGAGGCACCTCTGGACGTGGAACTCACCATCAGAAGCGATGGCATGCACGCTCTGTGTTAGGAATCAGCCTCCTTAGTTGCATGTACACCGGTGGGAAAAAACAATTTTCCCTGAAGGGCAGAAAGGGTCTCAACACCCAGCCACTGAGTATGTCTGTCCAAACAAAAAGGGAACAGGGTTGAGTAAAGTGATAAGTTGTAGAGATTGATGCCAGAGAGGCTTTCATAAGAGGGAACAGTCTGTCAGCCTGTCAGGACAGGGCAGGAGAGAGCCCATCCTGGAAAGAAAGACAGGAAATGAGAAAGGAATTTCTTCTAGAACCAAAGTCCAGAATCTAATAGGACACGAGAAAGACCCAGCTTTGTACAGAGGAGCTGGAAGCAGGCTCCTCTGGAGATGAGAATCCCAGGTGGAAAAAGCAGGGTCTGCTTAAAGCTTCCTGTGTCAGGGGCTCCTGAGAGACGGTTTTGAGGAGGAGAGCTAATGTGATACCAGGAACTAGAGCGGAGGCGTGAGGGTGGCACTGGCACCACTCCAGAGGGAGGTGGCTCGTCAAACACTAGCAGGGAAGGAAGAAGATGGATGGGGAAGGAAACAGAGGGAGAGCATGGCGAACCCTCACTCTCTTCTCAGCTCCTATCATGAGGCCATCCTAAGACAGTGAATCATTTTCAAGCAGTCGCTTTATTATTGTCAGAGCAATTTACAGACATGTCTCTAACAGCTTTTTTCTATCTCTCTCCCCAACCCCCTTCATCCCTCCCTTCCTCCCTTCTTTCCTCCCTCCCTTTCTTCCTCCCTCCCTCCCTTCCATGAACCTACACACCTACAGGGAAAAACAATTGCCCACTAACTGAGCATCTCCCAGACAGATGCGAGGATGAATTACAAACAGGGCTTCGGGAAACTGATGGAAGGGGCCCACGGCAGTGCCTGTGCCTAAGTGTTCAGGTTCATGGGAGGCAATACAGGGGTGAAGCCGTGGGAAGGGAGGAGCCATCCACATACCTGAGATTTAAGGATGTTTGGATTTCCTTTGGGCCGCGCCTCGTAAGGGATTGTGTGTTGAGGTCAACTCTGAGTGAGAAACCTCTGTTTCATCTTATCGGGATTAGAGGATACGGCTGGCATATGAATTCAGGGAATCAAAGCTCTCTTGTTCTTGTGTCGCCCCCAGAAAAAGAGACCCATGAGAGGCTAGATCTTCAGGGCTGTGCCATCATGTCCAACAGACACCGTCAATCCTTACTGTCCATCCTCAATCCAGCTACTATCCCTGGTCTACATGGCGTCCTAAGGTTCTCATCAGAGTGTGAACAGTTCATTTCCAAAGCAGGCATCTGGGCCCTTTTTTTTCCCCCTCCCAGACCTGGAACCACTGAAAAATGGGACATCAGACGGTTCACTTATTGTCACTTACTGAATAGTCACTTAAGTGAGGATCAGGTGATTCACTTGCTATTCTCAGGGCTGCCCAGAAGAACCAGCAGTGCCTATTGTTCCTCTCCACGTCCTCTTAGAAAACTGAAATGCTCAACAGAATTAAAAAGAGCTAAGGATTTGAGTCCTGTCCAGGAAACATAGTTTTTCCTGGTCCCACATGCCCAGAAACTCCCCCTGATTTAATTCATCACCACCCAAGAATTCTGTTGCCCATAACAGTGGGTGGACAGTGGGGACCAGCCCAGGTGACTTCTTGGTCAAAGAGTAAGTACCAAAAAGTGTTAAGCCAGAGATTTTCATGACAAAAGCCTGAACAAAGGTAGAGCAGCCTGCCTCAAAAACCCACTTCCTTAAGGCAAGGCTCCCGGTCTGTATAAAATGCCAGCCGGTCAGAGACACCCCACTAGACCCAAGAGGCTGACAACTTGAACTCTTCTCTGTGCCAGGTGAGTCTCACTGCTTGGAATGTCTTAATATTTGCCTAATTGGATGTTATTTGATTGGGATCTTTGTCAGGCTCAGGATCTATTTATTTTATTTTATCTTATTTTTTATTGTTAGTTTCAGGTGTACAGAACAATGCAATAGTTATCCTTTTTACCCTTCACACAGAAACAACCCCCCTCCCCCAGGATCTATTTATTTTAAACGCAATGGTGGTTTGTGTTTAGATGACATTACAGATCTTTTCGATTTCCCACTCAGGTGACAGCTGTGGAACTCGGGGTCTGTAATGATTGTTTGGTCAGCTACAGGATTGGGACTACGGCCCATGTCCAGGATACTTTTTGTGACTTTTAATACTCCCTCTAATCATTACTGAGAATTTGCAATATTGAAGGCACTGCAGTTGGCAATTTGGGTGTTCAAAAGATATGTTTTCCTTTACTCCACGGGCCTACGATCCATCAGAGAGCACAAAACATGGGTGTGATTTGCAAACATATTGCATAGAAAGTGATTAAGAAAGAGGGCAAGACAGGTATTGCACTATGGCAAAGCGAGGAAGGAGATTTGGGTTTGGCAGTGTCCGGGAGGTGAGCCATGGTGGGTAGACATGTGTAGACAAGCAGCCGTGGAACGAAAAGTCTTCCAGAAAGCATGCACAGAAAGGACAACGCGAACCGAGGGCTCATAGGTGGGATCACGTGAGCTCAGGGCAGGGTGGCATGGAGTTTTCCTAGGAGAGCGATGTGGGGGCCATGAGAGGGTAGATTCCGGAATTTTTGTTCTATCTTTTTTCTAAATTATTGAAAACCTGGGGCCTCGATCGGTCCTGGGAGCCAGCTGTTGTGTGGTGTTGCCGACACAGGTTTTTAGAATCACCAGGGAGAAAGGAAGCACAGGTCAGGGCTCCACCCGTGTAGAGCAGAATAAAGCACCTTTAAGCGTCTCTTCTTGACAGAGCACAGGAATCGCCAAAGTTCCCACTGATCTCAAATTCAAGGAAACAGAAAGGGAAGAGAGGCCATCACATCTGAAGGGGCATGAAATATATTTATCATGTGTCTTCTTCCTTGTTTCACCAAACCACTGAGCCAGTTTTTCTGTCTCTAGGTCCAGTCTCCTCTGAAGCATGAGTTCCTACCAGCAGAAGCAGACCGTCATCCCACCCCCCCAGCTTCAGCAGCACCAGGTGAAACAGCCCTCCCAGCCTCCTCCCCAGGAACCATGTGTCCCCAATACCAAGGAGCCAGGCCACACCAAGGTGCCACAACCTGGCAACACCAAGAATCCGGAGCCATGCCACCCCAAGCATCCTGAACCAAGCAAGCCTACGTTTCCTGAGCAGGGTCACACCAAGGTCCCTGAGCCAGTCCACCCTAAAGTCCCTCAGCTTAACCAGTCGAAGACTCCTGAACCATATCCCTCCGTGGTCATCCCAGGTCCAGCCCAGCAGAAGACCAAGCAGAAGTAAAGTGGTCCACAGCTACACCCCTGAGGAGCTGACCCCCGGGTGCCGAACGCCACCCCATCTGCTTCTGTGTCTTCATTGCCTGTAGGCTTTGTAATCTGTATGTTCTCACCCTGTCGTATTTGCATCTAAAAATATATGCTATGAAGCTTTTGCTTGCACAAACTCTGGAGGTCCCCTGAGCCTCTAAATTAAGGAGGGGTCTTAATGGTTATGTTGGTCTTCAGCTGATCAGGGTTCATCCGAAGAGGGAATCTGGATGGGAAGAAAAGCATGTTTCCTGCTCTGCCTTCATTAAATCACTTTTAAGTCCACTCCTGGCTGTGTGTGTCATTGGGTGACTCAGCCCCATTCGCTGCTCTCCCATCATGACTGGGACCTGTAATCAGAGAGGACTTGGCGTGACATCACCTGTCCACCCTGGTCCTGCATGCTTCCATGCCTATGTGTGTGTGATTACACTGAGGGGGTATCCCTATTGTGGAATGGAACTTGGGTCAGAGCCTGTCACTTTGACAGCCACATCTGGAACGGGGCTGCCCTCTGGCCCTGGACTGAGTCATGCCTCAGTTCCACGGTGCCTGCCCCATGTCACCTCTGATCATGAGGACACTGTCCCCAAAACTGCTGCTTAGTCCCCAAAACACCCCTTCTACATGCTTGAACCTAACTGTTCCGGTGTTCGTCACTCAACTCACACCCACAGATTTATCCAGTGACTTGCAGCTGGAGGTGAGTTTTAGGCAGGGATTAGGACTACGTGATCCTAGGCGAGGTGGTAACCAGCCATAGCGTTGGGACAATGCTGGCCATTAAGCTGTAGCATGTCAGTTTTGAAAGGTGGGCATCTAGTACAGCCATTCCATTCTTCAAGTAAAGAAACCGATACCCCAAAAGTCAGTTATGGTAACCCAGAAATTATGTTTTTGCATCACACCCATAGCCCAGTTCGCCTAACCCCACCCCTCACTCCCTTCTGCAGCGCGGTCTTGTTGATTTCAGAGATGACCAGCAGGGTTGCAGGTCTGGGTTGAGTGGGTTGGGATGTTAGAGAGCTGTCTCCAGCAGCACGGAAGATGCCATCCAATCTCAGAAATGCTACCGTAGTCACCAGAGAGCAAAGCCCATTTTTTGATAGGATGCATCCTTGTTGGGGTAGCCCATGTGCCTCTCCTCCCCACACAGCCCCATCCCGGGTCTTGATGCTGGATACCCCCACACTCCACTCACAGCAGGACTCAAATCCTGCCCACTGACGAACAGCTGATGTCACCTCAGGGCTCAGCTCCTTCTGTTCCCTCAGCAAACTAGAAAACCCAAAGATGGGTCCTTTCCACCCTTTCCATAACCCAGTTTGCAATCGTGGAGCAGGAACTGGATACTGTCAGTAAACTTCCACTGGGGGACAGGAGATGAAAAGGAGCTAGCCAATGTCTGACCCCCCAGGAATTCCGAAATGCCTCTGAGCAGACATGAAGAAATCCTCTCATGTGACATGCCCTCCCCCGCCCCTGCTCTGGAAGGCACGCTTGGCCTCTGCGGGTCCTTCCTTTCTCATTAGCCTCTCCGAGATGGATTTATGTCGTCCTCTGGCACAGGGCTCTTTCTAGGCCGATATTGTTGTAAGGATCCGAAACACACACTTTTGTAGTCTGGGCCCATGGTTCTTAGGCAAAGCCACTCCATTAAACATTTTGCAGGCTTCTGGTTTTTTTCCATTCAGGCCCCTTGGCAGCAACTGTCAAAGCTCTTTTCCCGCCCTCATTCTCAAGCCATGTGTGTCTCTCTTCTTTTTATTTTTCCTTCAAGTACTGCAACTGCCCTGTTGCTCTCGGGGACAATGTGGGTAGGAAGACTCCACCTTTAATCTCATCTGTGCTGCAAAAATTTGTCTTGAGACCTTTGTTTCTTTGGTCTTATCTCTGTGCTGAGATTTAGAAAGAGTCGGCTCTTCCTGCCACGTTTTAATACTCTAAGAATTCCTGTTTCTTCTATCTGCAAATTGGTCCATTTCTCTCATGAACTCATTAATATTTTGCCGGCCGATTCAGTGGCTGCCAATATTCACCAAATCTCTATATCTGTTTAGTCACTTTTATATGACTATAAGCTTATTGGGCAGTCTGCTTTTCAAGTGACAGGTGACAATTTTACTGACTGAATATTTTAACACAGTGTGACATTTAGGGTAGGTGCTAGGGAAGGGCGGAGCAGAAGGCATCCTGGCGTCCAGTGATGCGGGGACTCCTCTACTCTGAACACATATAAAGCCAACATTACTGATACATAAACAAAGGAAAATTCACAGCATGGGGGTAGAGAGGGGCCAGGTGGGGGGACAGTTGTCCCATTGGCTGAGACTCCAAAGAAAGGGGCTGTAGTGGGTGGGCCAGTATTTAAGGCAGGAAATCACAGGGGACTTTCATTGGACCCCATGTAACCAGCAAAACAAGACAGGTGCCATTGAGCTAGTAGTAAAGGGCGTACTAGGGTGGTTTTCCCCAATATTCAGTTACTCGCACACCAGCACCCCTGTTTTACCACAACTTCATATGCTTGTACCGTAATATTTGCTTAATATATCTCTTGAACATTATTTTATAAAAAAGGATATTTTTTCCAAAAATCACAAGTATATATTTACCCAATCAGAGTCACTCCGTGGTATTCTTATGACCCGTGACAAAGCGAAGCAGACCGGGAGAGCGTTTCCTCTGTAAGTGCACTTCCTGCCCTCAAGGGGCTTCCCATGTGACCTTCCATCCATTCTGACATCCATTCTTACAGGTAACTCTTCCACAGTAGCGTGGAAATGTTCAGACACAAGAAAACCCAAGAATGTGAGAGACATTTGGGCTCCTGAGCAAAAACATTCCTTGGTGCATCGTACTCTGGGCAGATTCTTTCTGCAGACAGAGGGGGTGCCGTGGAAGAAGACAGGTGCATCCTTGTGCTAAGAGTGGCTGATGGCACAAAGTCAAAGCTGAGGGTGGCCTTACTCCCCTTCAGCCCTGGCCTCTCCTCCACTTCCTCTTTCCAGCCTCGGAGACCCTGGAGCACGCCGGGCAGGCTCTGGCGTTGGCGTATTTGCATCAGAGTCTTCTGACCTGGGACAGCCATCCTAACCTCTAACCTTTTACCCGCTTCACATTGAACAAAACATCACCTTCTCAGAGAGGACACACAACCCCACCTCCTTGGGGCTCCCAGTTGCATACACAGCTATTCCTTTTTCCACGGCATTAACATAATTTACAGTCATCGTGTTTCTTTATCGTTTATTTCCACCCGCCCCTACAGCAGGTGAACCCCCATGGTCAGAAATCTTTGTTATTGTTCACTGATGCACCCCCAAGGGTCTAGAGCCCCGCCTGACTTGTTGTAGACACTCAAGAGTCAGTTGAAAGCGTGAACTGGAGGTGTTCCTTCGATAAAAAGTTGGCGAATCCTCCAAACATTCCACTGTCACCTGCAATTTGTTGGAGCTGCAAGGTTAGACAAGGCCTGCAGCGCTGAGCACATATTCCAGGGAGGAGGTTGGGGGCTCGTCATCACCAGACATCCCCCGACTTGTCCTTCCAGGTGACTTGGATTTATTGAGAAGTAACTGAACGTGCTGTCTTGGGAAGCTCCACCCCCTTCCTGTGAAGCTGCAATCTCCCCTTGTGGCTCAGCCTGAGCTCTTGAGATTCATGTCTGTTTAGGAACAATCAGATGTTGGTTTTCACCTGAATGAAAAGAAGGTTTCATGCTTGTGTGCTTTTTCTCATGTGCTGAGAAGATGTAGAACTCTTTGTCTGGCGGTGAAGGCAGAAGTGTTTATCCGCAGCCTCCTGTCACTCCCTTCACCGCCACCCTTTGGCCAGTCCGGCTCCCTGCACGGTAACTCTCCCACACTTTTGGATTGCACACGTAAGAGTGCATTGTTCCATGGGTACCCCGCAGTATAGTGTCACAGGAGCCTGGGGTCAGGAAAGGAGAGGAGGCTCTTACACGGAGCCCACCCAAACCTCCATGGAAAGGAACACGTGACAGTGTGTGCATCAGAGGCAGAGCAGAGAGGGTGTGGAAGGATGCCCAAAAGCTACATAATGCAGTTAACCAACAAAGCCAAGAAAGGCCAGGCTTGGTAGAAGAAAATCAGCAGCATCCTATCGTCCTGACAAGGACCTCAGTGTGAAAGTCAGAGGCATGTGGGAAGATGCCAGTGGCAATCACAAGTCATATGGCTTCCAAAACATTCATTGGCGAATCCAGAAATTCCGCTTTCCTGTAGTGTAGAAAAAAGCTGAATACCCAACCACTTGCTGCACTTTAGACAAAAGAGCAGAAGGATAAAGGGAAATTGAGACACTCAAAAGGGAAAAGCATTGACTGGGGGAAAGGAGACACAAGTCAGGTAGGCACAGCAGGTCAAAGCCTAGACAATATTGAATGACAAGCCCCCCGCCTTGGTACCCAGGGCTGTGGATCCGGGAGGAACACGAGGGACAGAAGCCCAGCCGCAGAGCCGAGGGTCAGGTCAGCCAGGTCCATGGCGGTGCCATGGAGGACTCAGGAGCAGAAGACAGGCTGCCCTGGGTCCGAGAAGCCCACCAGACCCACAGCACGGCATGCCCGAATTCCCTCTGCAGGGTCCTTAGAGACGAGGTGTGGGTGGGAAGAGCTAACTTGATACAAGAGGCCTTGAAGTCAGGCATGGTGGTGGCAGGCACCAGCCCAAAGGGCAGCGGCTACGTAAACTCTAGGGAGGGCAACAGGTGGGTGGGGATGGTGGCAGAAACATCTGTCTCTTGGTGAGCCCTTAGCCCTCTTCTGAGCTCACGCCATTCTCCTTGGCACAGGGAGCGTTTCTCTTATCAGCAATGTCCTAGTTGTTCTCAAAGCAGCCCCTGGGTGTCTCACCCCAAATAATTCCACCCATCCCGTAATTGTCAACCCACTGTGCAGCGTCCACACACCAGGCAGTGTCGGGTGAAGCGTAGAATAATCATTAGGGGGCCAGTGGGAGGAGCACCTGGTGGCGGCACTGGGCTCCAATTCAGGGGCGGTGACACCACTGTGAAGCCCGCGGGTACTCCACAACATGTAGGTGAGTGAAGTGAAGGAGGGAGGGGCTATATTACACCTACGTTTGAAGAACGATTTGGCTTCCAAAGACCCTAGCTTGTGACAGGCTGTATATGAAAGGCAGGACTGGACTAGTGACCTCAATTTCATTCCATCTTGAGCAGAGTGAACTCTGGCATAAAGGGTCAAGGAATCCCAGATCCTATGGCCCTGTGTTACCCCCAGAAAGGGATCCCCCACAAAGGCAGGGTCTTCAGGGTCCACTGTCTCGTTCGACAACCAGTGGACAGGTGAAGGGCCAGGTGCTCTGGGCTGCTGCACCGGACAGTCTCCCCGGTTTTCACTGTTAGGCGTCCCCATCCCTGAAAGTGGACCCCATGCTGTATCTTCTGTTCACTCTGAGGCCTTTCTTCGAGTGAAGGCTTTTTAGAGCCAAAAGGATCATTTGAGCCTGGCCTTGCCCCTCCCAGGACTGAGAACATGGAGTGATGGATAGCAGAATGATTACTTGTTTCCACCTGGGGAAACCATGTGACCATGTCCTTGGCCTCCCAGAAAAACCAGAAACACCTTGTTTCTTTCCACATCCACTTCCTATTCCAGGCCGTTCGACAAGCCTGGTTCATGCTACGGATGAGGACCCTCCAGGAACCAGGGCTGTTTCTGGTTCCAGCAGCCCTGAAACCCCTTCCTTCTCTCTCCTTCCAGCCCACCCCACCCTAACCAGAAACACTAGACTTGGATGCAAAGGACGCTCGGTCGGGACACGGCCCAGGTGACATCATTGTGAGACAGCCAGTGCCAAAAAAATATCAAGTGGGTGGTTTCATCACTAAAACTGAACCGACAGGTAGATGAGGGGGCTGGGGTGAATCACCTCGGCAGGCGAAGAATGACGACACGGAAGCCCAAAAATTCCCATTTCCTTGAGATAGGTCTCGCTCACACTGTATAAAAAGCCAGACGAATGGGGACACCACACCAGACCCGAGCGCCTGACCACACAGCCTGCTCCTCTGCACACCAGGTGAGTCTCTTGCCGTGGAAATTTTTGCCGCTCACTCAAGGTATTTGGTTTTCATTGGAACTCGCTTGGTGTTCTCACTATCTTTTCCCTCATTATTGAAGTTTGGTCATCAGAGTTATAGCCTCTAGAGATAGCTTCGTCTTAAAAGGAATCATAACTCGGGCTTGAAAGTACTTGAGATGTTATCAGTTCTGCCCTGTCAGTTCTCGCGGTGCCAGCGGGTAGAGGATCGGCTTGTGTAAGAGCCACGATGAGCGGCCCTTCCTTAGAGTGACACTGTGATTCTTTCTTTATTCATAATCTTAACACAGAGAGCTTTATTCTGCCAACAAATTGTTCTGTGAGGGTTTATTGCATTGGCCCTTTGCTAAAAAACAATTTAGACGATGGGAAATTTATTCCACAAAACTACGATGCGGACGAGAAAATTAGACATGGGCATGCAAAGCAAAAATACAACGTAGAAAGTCACCCGCATAAGGCGATAAGGACAAGAAAAGTGCTGTGGCAGTCTGGGAACACAGGTGATTTCTGGAAGGTTTGCTCTAGAAATTCCTTCCAAAAGCATCACATGAGGTGATCTGTGGTCATGCAGGCTGGGTAGTTACTTGAACAAACAGCAGTGAGGGAAACATCTGGGACAGAGGAGGGTGTGCGTGAGGGTACAGGTGGGGAATCCTGTGGGGTCTTGAGAAGTCAGTAGTTAGCTTATAGGTGACAAGCCATCCTATTATCAAAAATGTGTGGGCGGGCTGACGTCACTGGGTTTTTTTTTTAATGATATCACGTTTCCACGTGACCCACTGTTGTGCTCTCACATTCCTGCCAGGGTCCTGCGGTTGTGTTGTTTAGTTTGGTTTTCAGATGCGCCAGGAAGAAGGGGAACACAGGGGAGGCCCTGGGCAAGGGGGGGCAGAACGAATTGCCTTTCCATCCTCCCCTTCCAAGGCTCAGAAATCACCCAGGCGTTCTTAGTGGTAAAGAGAAAGAGAAGAACGTTTGCTTCT
Organism: Hipposideros armiger; assembly: GCF_001890085.2. NCBI lineage: Eukaryota > Metazoa > Chordata > Mammalia > Chiroptera > Hipposideridae > Hipposideros > Hipposideros armiger. The sequence goes on along the minus strand of NW_017732079.1, from coordinate 948,474 downwards.
TAGGAGACCTGAAAGTGGCGTTGACCATGGCTTCCTCCCGAGTTAATCCCGGTTTAAACCCTCTGCTCCGTCTCTAGGTCCAGCCTCCTCCGAAGCATGAGTTCCCACCAGCAGAAGCAGACCGTCACCCCTCCCCCGCAGCTTCAGCAGCAGCAGGTGAAACAGCCCTGCCAGCCTCCTCCCCAGGAACCATGTGTCCCCCAGACCAAGGAGCCGTGCCACACCAAGATTCCTGAGCCATGTCCCACCAACGTTCCTGAGCCATGCCACCCCAAGATTCCTGAGCCATGTCCCACCAAGGTGCCAGAGCCATGTAACACCAAGGTGCCAGAGCCATGTCCCACCAAGGTGCCAGAGCCATGT
>NW_017732079.1:935979-941901 GCF_001890085.2 Hipposideros armiger | reverse complement strand
AAAACAACATGTATTTGAAATGATAGAGAAGTAACCTTTGGTATGACTCAAAATTCAGGTAACACTGATTGTGAGATCCTGAGCCTTAAGATCCAAGGATAGAAAGAAACCACAATGATGGTACGATATCTCTAATAAGCAAGTTTCAAAGAAAAGACAATATTTATCCCATCACAAACAAAAGTGTACTTTATTCAAGAAAGGGAAGAAAAGATACATTTGCCCAGGTGGTAAAACCCCTGCCCAGATGACAGACACAGAAGCCATGGCTAGACCCCTCTGCTGCCGTCCGGAAGAGGGCTGATGCTCTGGGATGTTGGCACAGCTGAGGACTGCCCTCTCTCAGCTTCCTCCTGGACAGCAGCAACATAACAGCCTCAGGAAGGAAACCCTTCGCTGTTAGGAATCATCACAGTCACCTTAGAGGCTGAAGGGTAGAGAAGCCTCTTCTGTGTCAATGGTGAGCTTTGAAGAAAAGATGGAGGCGCAGCTATAGAACAAGATGAGCCAATTCTTATTCTTTCCTGATCCTGACGGCGTTGAAGCTGTTACTTGCTCTTGGGTGGGCACTTCTGCTGGCATGGTGGAGGCGGTTGCACAGGAGGGCATTTCTGCTGGCACAGCTGAGGTGGGCATGGCTCAGGGAATTTTGGTGGTGGGCACGGCTCAGGGCACTTGGGTGGTGGGCACGGCTCAGGGCACTTGGGTGGTGGGCACAGCTCAGGGCACTTGGGTGGTGGGCACAGCTCAGGGCACTTTGGAGGTGGACATGGCTCAGGGCACTTTGGAGGTGGGCATGGCTCAGGGCACTTTGGAGGTGGGCACGGCTCAGGGCACTTTGGAGGTGGTTGTACAGGAGGGCATTTCTGCTGGCACAGCTGAGGTGGGCATGGCTCTGGGCACTTTGGAGGTNCACCAAGGTGCCAGAGCCGTGTCACCCCAAGGTGCCAGAGCCGTGTCTCCCGACTGTCACCCCAGCGCCAGTTCAGCAGACCAAGCAGAAGTAATGTGGTCCACAGCCAAGCCCTGGAGGAGCCGACCACTGGATGCTGAACCCCCTCTCCCACTGTTTATTCATCCTACCTATAATTAGCATGCTGTCACCCTGAGTGACAATCCTTCCTCATTTGCACCCTGAAACCATGTGCTGTGAAGCTTTCCTTCCCAAACACGCTGGGCTCTGAGCCTCTGAATTAGGGTCTTGGTACCTTTGAACCTTAGATTTCAGCTCCTCAGGAGTCACCTGATGAGGGACTTAAGGTGGAAACAAGTTGATCAGCTGTGTTTAAATTAATTAAATGCATTTTCAATTCTACCCCTGACTGTGTGTCATGGTCTGACTCAATGTCGTCACTCCTTTCCCTGGGGAGGTAGGACCTGCTGGCAGACAGGTTGGGGAGGAAAGGCTTCATTGCAGAGACGGCAGGTCCTGGTCTGTCCCCACTGAGGTTCCTGACATCGCAACGGGAAGCTGTACAATGCCACCCACTGCCACCCAGTGGCTGCTGCTCGGGCTTCCGGGGCTGGACCAGGGATGCTGTCTTGCCTCTCAGTGAGTCGCGCTGGAGTCTAGTCAGCGCCTGTCCACGCTGACTCGGGCTGACTCGAACCCTGAGGGTCCTGCCTCTAAACCCGGCTCTCGGATTGCTGACTTAGCCAGCCACTTCCAGTTCATTTCAAGGGCTGTTGTTCCTGCATGTGTGAATCTGCCCCTCCTCTCTCATTTCTTTCTGGTACCTGTGACTCAGTTTCTCAAACATACCCGAAGGCCCACAGCCTCCACTTGTATTGTCTCAGGACATCCTCTTCCGTTCACTGAGTGCCCACTCTGCCAGAAAGAGGACTAAGCGACTCCCAGTGCTTGTCTTAGGGGACTTAGTCACCTAGAGGGATGAACTTCACTCCCCATCCCCCCCGCCTATGAACACACATACACACCCACACACGCTGGGCCAGGAGTCTCACAGGGTAACACAAAAGTATGTTTCTATTTTATGCTGGGAGACAAAGTAAATTTTCCTGCAGTAGTATGAAAAAAGACATTTTCCTTAGATCGGAAAATGAAATAATGGAAAAACCATGAGCACTTGGTATAACTCAAGCAATTGCGATACTTAGCAGCATAATGTTTTTACCTGATTGCAGTCTTTAAAATTATATTTGAAATTATAAAATTATATTTGAAAAATGTTTACCCTAAAAGTCTTATAATCCTAAATGCTTGTTTAATCGGTATCCAAGTAAACAGTGCCCCCTAGCGCCAAAATCAACTAATCAAACCAACAAACAGAACCAAATGTGCCCTAACCATGATGTTTATTAGTCAGCATAGGTTAGCTGCTATAACAAAGACCCCCTAGAGTCCTTTACATCTAATTTTGTGAGTGGAGGATGTAGGAAGAGGAAGACCCTAAACTTCAATGTGTTTAGGTATAGTATAATTTGATATGAAGAATTTGTTGCTTTTAAAAGTAATGCTGTATCAGGAGACAAAATTAATATTCAGAAATCAGAAATTGTTTTTATACACCAATAACAAACTATCAGAAAGAGAAATTAAAAAAACAATCCCATTTACAATTGTATCCAGAAAATAAAATAAAATAAAATACTTAGGAATAAATTTAACCAAGGGAGTAAAAGACCTGAACTCAGAAAATTACAAGACAGTGAAGACAGAAATTAAAGAAGATACAAATAAATGGAAGGATATACTGTGCTCATGGATAGGAAGAATTAACACAGTGAAAATGTCCATACTATCCAAAGCAATATATAGATTCAACGCAATCCCTACCAAAGTACCAATGACATTTTTGGCAGAACTAGAATAATCCTAAAATTTATATGGAAACATAAAAGACCCCAAGTAGCCATGGCAACCCTGAGAAAGAACAACAAAGCTGGAGGTATCACGCCACCTGATATCAAATTATCCTACAAGGCTATAGTAATCAAAACAGCATGATATTGGCATAAAAACAAACACATAGATCTATGGAACAGAATAGAGAGCCCAGTAATAAATCCATGCCTTATATGGTCATTTAATCTATGACAAAGGAAGCAAGAATTTACATTGGGGTAAAGACAGTCCATTTAATAAATGGTGCTGGGAAAACTGGACAGATACATGCAAAAGAATGAATCTGGACCACCTCCTTATGCTGTATACAAGAATAAACTCAAAATGGATTAAAGACTTAAATGTAAGGCCCAAAACCATAAAACTCCTAGAAGAAAATATAGAAGATAAACTCTCAGATAGTACCCTTAGTAATATTTTTACTGCTATATCCCCTCGGGCAAGGGAAACAAAAGAAAAAAATGGACAAATGGGACCACATCAAACTAAAAAGCTTTTTCACAGCAAAGGAAACCATCAACAAAACAAAAAGACATCCTACTGAATGGGAGAAGATATTTGCCAGTGATACATCTGGTAAGGGGTTAATATCCAAAATTTATTTTAAAAACTCATACAACTCAACACCAAGAAAACAAACAATTCAATTAAAAAATGGACAGGGCCGGCCAAGTGGCTCAGTTGATTAAGAGCTCGCTTAAGAGTGCAAGCTCTGGAGCCGGCCGAGTGGCACGATGCTTAAGAGCTGGCTTGGGACGCCAGAGGGCCCCTGTTCGGATCCCACATATGAGGGCCAGTGACACTGCCCTCTACAGCTAAGATGCTGAACAACAGCCCAACCTGGAGCTGGGCTGCCATGAGTCACCGGCGACGGCGTAGGCTGCAGCCCCTGCGGCAGTGGGTTGCCATGGGCTACGGTGTGTGGCCAGCAGCCAGCGTGAGCGGCCAGCAGCCGCAGTGAGCGGCCGTTCAGAAGCCAGTGACTGATCTGACTCCCCCGGGAAGAGCGCAATGATGGTGCCAACTTGGGCCAGTGAAGCAACGTCCTCCACAACTAGACTGAAGAACAAAACGACAGCAACTTGTCTGTTCCCCTTCCCCCAATTCCCCAGCGCTGTTCCCCTCCCCCAATTCACCAATAAAACTCTTTTAAAAAAAAAAAAAGAGTGCAAGCTCTGAATAACAGTGGTTCGGAGCCCCGGCCCGAGCTGAGCTGCCAAGAGGTGGCAAGATGGCTCAGCTAAAAATAAAAATTTTTAAAAATGGACAAGAGGACATGAAGAGACATTTCTCCAAAGAGGACATACAGATGGCCAACAGGCACATGAAGAGATACTCAATGTCACTAACCATCAGAGAGATGCAAATAAAAACCACAATGAGCTACCACCTCATTCCTGTCAGAATGCCCATCATCAATAAATCAACAAACAACACATGCTGGCATGAGCATGGAGAAAAGGGAACCCTCACGCACTGTTGGTGGGGTTGCAGATTGGTGCAGCCACTATGGAAAATAGTATGGAGGTTCCTCAGAAAATTAAAAGTAGAACTACCTTATGACCCAGCAATTCCACTTCTGGGTATTTATCCAAAGAAATTCAAAACACTAATTCAAAAAAAGTATATGCATCCCTATACTTACTGCTGCTTATTCACAATAGCCAAGATATGGAAACAACCAAAATGCCCATCAATAGGTGATTGTATAGAGACTGTGGTACATTTATACAATGGAGCATTACTCTGTCGTAAAAAAAAAAAAAGAAAGAAAGAAAGAAAGAAAGAAATCTTACCATTTGCAACAATATGGATGGACCTAGAAGATATTATGCTAACTGAAATAATCAGACTGAGAAAGACAAATACCATGTGATTCACTTAAATGTGGAATCTAAAGAACAGAATAAATGAGCAAACAAAACAGAAATAGACTCACAGATACAGAGAAAAAACTGGTTCCTAGATGGGAGGGGGCTTGGGAAATGCGGAGAAAGGGGAAGGGATTAGAAAGTACAAACTGGTTGTCACAAAATAGTCACAGGGATGTGAAATACAGTATGGGGAATATAATCAATGATGTTGTAAAGGCTATGTAGGGTGTCAGATGACTTATTAGGGGAATCACTCCATAGGTTACATGAACGCCGTACCACTGTGCTGTACACCTGAAACCAATGTAAAATAATATTGAATGTCAACTATAAATAAATACACACACACACACACACGAGTATATAGTCACAGGATGTAAAGTACAGCATAGGGAATATTGTCAATGGTATTGTAATAGCTATGTTGGATGTCAGAACGGTAGTAGACTTGTTGGGGTTATCACTTTGTCTGGTGTGTAAATGTCTAATCATTATGTTGTTTTGTACACCTGAAACTAATAAAAATAAAATAATAAATAAAATAAAAACAATGCTATATTTATCAGTGTGGGGGGGTGTGTGCATGCGTGCCATGGTGGACACCTAGCACAACAAGAAAGAATGTACTTAAAGGACATATCTCTCTTTTTGCAGCTTACTTGACTAGGAGCACTGAGAAAACAAGCTGCAAAGCAAGAGTAACTTTGCAAATCTATATAAATATATAAACCCCAAATATTTTCAAAGGTGAGGTCAGAACACTCAAGAAAGAATTTTAGAAGTGAACAAAAAATTGCTAGGTCCATGGTTCTTGGTGGGTTGTTGGGGTAAGAGGAGCAGGTGGTACCCATGGAGAGAGGTCAGCACTTCGCCTTGTAGGGAGGGACCCTTCCCGCTCTCCCACCCGTGTTTTAAGAATGACTACAAGTTTATGCAGAATAATCCACTATTTCCCCAAAGCTGTCTATAATGCAATACCACATAAAAATACAATGAATTAGGAAAGAGAGAGAACCACAGAATAAGAAAGTGTAATAAAAAATAAAGTTTCAGAACTTTCTTATTTCCTGTGCTAGTTATGTCTGAGCCACTTTCCTGTTGGAGAAACATGGTAGTAGTGGTGATTAGTGGTGGTGGTGGTGATGGTGGTAATGGTGATGGTGATGGTGGTGATGGTGGTGA
>NW_017732079.1:926815-933784 GCF_001890085.2 Hipposideros armiger | reverse complement strand
GAGGTGGGCACGGCTCAGGGCACTTTGGAAGTGGACATGGCTCTGGGCACTTAGGTAGGCACACAGGAGGTGGCTGGCAGGGCTGCTTGCACTGCTGCTGTTGATAAGACATCTTTCTCAAGTCTTAGAATCTGAAAGAAATTACATGACAGTGTTCACAGGAAGGGACTCCTAAGAGAGAGAACCCAAAGCTTAGGTAATGCCATGAGACATTACCCCCCCAATCTCCAGGAATGTGCTTTCATCTCTGGACTCCCTCTAGACTTTCTGGCTTGTCCCAAACTCTTTAGCAATTGCTTCATCAGCACTGAGAAAACCCTCTCTTTTCTCTCACCATTTTTCCAAAGAACATGTCTCTGTTTGGAAGAACCAAATCATATGTTTTGTAGGAAAATAACATCTTCAAGAGAGGGCATCGCAAGTTCTGAAATCCTGGACAACCTCACAAGCAATTCCTATTGTCATTCTCTCTTGTGAGGTCCCAATAAGCTGACTTCGGTACAGAGCAACAACACAAGAGCCTCACAACTTCTAAGTCATAAGCTGTGGAAGTCACAGCAGAAAGGAAAGACAACAGAAAACAAAATAATACCTACGACTTTCCTTTCCTCCCTATCAAAATGTTCCTATTAATTTCTTTTCCCTTACGGGATGTCAAAGTATCTACCAAAAAACAAAACAAAACAAAAAACCAAAAAAAACGAACAAGTGAAAATAGTATATCGTGTGCCCCAATTCTAAGGTTCTGTCAATGAGGTAGTATCAAACCCATGATCATGACTTTGGACGCACCAAACTTGCCGTCTCCAATTACATTCAACATTTGAGAGCGCCGAGAAACAACTGAACTCAAGAAATCAGACTCGGTCTTTAAGCTTCCTTTGCTCGGCCCACTCCAAACTCTTTGGAGGGTACTTTCTCTTCTAATAATGGTCCTTGAGCTATTTTTTACTGCTCGGGCCACTTCTGCTTCTTTGAAATGTATTTTTTTTCTAATAAACTCCTTTTGTGCAACTTTAAAAAATATATATATAGAAATCAGACTCACCAGATTCTCCAATGTAGATCGAGACTGAGTATCCAGGACAATGGTAGTCGGAGAGCAGAGGGCCTCTTTATAGGGCTTGCTGCTCCACCCAGGAAGTGAAGCTCCTAAAACTGACCTGGTCCAGTAAATTCCCAACCAAAATGCAAATCCATCCACAACTGGCTTGACAGGAACTCTGAAAACGCAGGATCCTGCTCCGGGGACTCCTCACTGGGTTACGTGCTCATGACTCATGGAGGCCCTGCCTTAGCTCTCAGCCAGTGATGTGTGGCCCTGATAGAACTTGGGGGGCTTTCCCACTGGTGGTCGAAGGCTCTCTTTCTCCATTGCAGAAGATGAGCCTTTCCTATCTCCCACCTTCCCTGGGTCATAAAACTGCCTGCCCTGTTCCCTTTCAACTGGTTGCCATTTTGTCATGTAAGCTGGACAGAAAAGAGACTGACTACCTGGTGACATCTTTCTCCTTACCCAAGTCCTCCTTATAATGCATTTCCTGAGGATCTTATGGATTGCTGATCTCAGTTCTCTTTTATTCTTCTCAAAACGAGATCACTAGCCTTCCTGTAATGATACTTAGGAACACGCAGTAAAAAAGGTGACCTCCAGAGTCCTATGTTTGCTGTGTGGGTCCTTCAAATAGAGGGCATAAGGTTGATTCCTGTGGTCTTTATAAACTTCGGCCTCATGGAATCCACTAGGACCTCACCTCAGCTATTGTAATTCCAATGTTCTAGCAGCTCAGTCCCTAGACCTACAACACAGAGCTTTTTGCTCGTAACTCCCCAGAGTGACATGACCTGCTCCTCCATAACATCTCCCAACTGACCTCTACTTATTCTCTTTTGAAGAGAACTCAGAGAGTTATGAAAATTTCTGGCTTTCTATCCCTTTGAAATCACTGGAAAACCCAACCTAATAAGCAATAGCATTCAAATAACCCATTTTAGGGCCGGCCGAGTGGTGCGATGGTTAAGAACTGGCTTGGGACGCCAGAGGGCCCCGGTTCGGATCCCACATATGAGGGCCAGTGACACTGCCCTCTACAGCTAAGATGCTGAACAACAGCTCAACCTGGAGCTGGGCTGCCGTGAGTTGCCGGGGACGGCGTGGGCTGCAGTCCATGTGGCAGTGGGTTGCCATGAGCTACTGTGTGTAGCCAGCAGCCAGTGTGAGCGGCCAGCAGCCGCAGTGAGCGGCCGTCCAGAAGCCAGTGACTGATCTGCCTCGCCTGGGAAGAGCACAATGATGGTGCCAACTTGGGCCAGTGAAGCGACGTCCTCCACAACTAGACTGAAGAACAAAAGGACAGCAACTTGTCTGTTCCCCTTCCTCCAATTCCCCAGCGCTGTTCCCATCCCCCCAATTCCCCAATAAAAAAAAATCTTTTAAAAAAAATAAATAAATAACCCATTTTATATGGATTTTATATTTATTAATTATGTAACACACTTTGTTTGACATAGTCTCTACTGGAAAATTCAAAACAAAGTTCAAATCACTTTATTAATAATTCAGTCATTGAAGTTAATTGCCATTCATTTATAACTTCTTAAACATTAGTAATAATTTCACTATAATTTTTACTCAATTTTAGAATTGTTTTATAATAATCATAAGGGAGTAGGTATCAAATAAACCTATTTCCATCTCTACTTTCTTCATAGTTTTTCAGTGTATTTGAAGAAGGTGTGAAAGTTATTTTATGTGTCAAATTGAAAGGCCATGGAGTGCCCAGATATTTTGGTCAAACATTGTTCTTGGTGTTTCTATGAAGACACTTTCAGGTGAGATTAACAGTTAGATGAATCAGATGAGTAAAGCAGATTACCCTCTACATTGTGGGTGGGCCACACCCCATCAGGTAAAGGCCTGAATAGAACAAAAGGCTGAACCTCCCCTGGGTACCAGACAACTCTCCAGCCTGAAGGCCCTCAAACTAGGATGTTCTCTCTGCAGATTTTGTTATTAGCCAGCGTTCGTATTCACACGAGCTGAGTGTTATAACCTTCCTCTCCCTCTCCCTCCCTCTCCCCCTCTCCTATAACCTATATCTTCTTAGTCGTTTCTCTGGAAAGCCCTGATTAATAAAGAAAGAGAGACCTAAAAGCATCAGAGGAGGTCTTGTCCAAGTTTTCTTTGACAAGCCATGTGACCACGGGCAGGTCATCTCTCCTTTCTGGGTTTGAGCCTTTCTGTAGTAACTGGGAAGAAGTGGGTGGTGACGGCATGCACTATCTCTTGATCTTGTTCAAGCCGGAAATTCTCTCTTCCTCCTCTTTCTTGCTTCCCTTCAAACCACCTATTTGACCTCTGTTCCCTGCCTCTGGGAAGCATCTTCTCCATCCCATTGTTAGAGGTGCTTCTGTCCCAGGATTGATTTCAGAGTGGGATCCAGTGTCCTCAGCACTTTTCCTCCTCGCTTCCCTCAAAGATGTACACTCAAGCCCTTTTATATTTAAAAAATGTGCTCTGACTCACCATTTTAAGGAAATGGAGACACATGAACAAAAATCACAAGCGTTCTCAAAATCTGTTTTCTGAACCACCCCGTGTGGCCCCTCTGATGTTCCCTACAACAGAACACAAGATGAAGGGCTGCCTTCTTCACAGGTTAACGGGGGAACAGACAGACACACCAGCCATTAGAGTACATGTCCTGGTGCCCACCAAGACGTGGCAGTTGACTCTCCTGAGAAACGTGCCCCCTGCTCTTACCCTTCTGTCAGCTCCACCTGGAGCTTTCCTGGATCCTGGCCCTCCTGTCAGCATCTAGGCCTGCAGGCGCTATCAGGACCGATCTTGACGTACCTGCTAATGTCTTTTTAGGGGCACACACTCTCAGTTGTGATTCCTCCTGTGCCACAAATGAGAGGTGGCCCCATGAGCAGACCTTAAAGTAACATATGGAAAGCCTTTTGAAAATGTTTCACCTGCCTACAAGGGCAAAGTTCTAGAACAGGGGTCGGCAAACTGCGGCTCGTGAGCCACATGCGGCTCTTTGGGTACGTACCTGTGGCTCTGGAGTAAAATTGAAAATGAAAATAAAACTATCATAGTTTCATTTATAAAATTTTTAAAGGGTATTACTCACATAGTGATTTCATTTGTTTTATGGCTCTCAAATAATTTTTAAATTGTTCTGAGGGACAGGATTGGCTCTTCCATCTCAAAAGTTTGCCGACCCCTGTTCTAGAACATTCACCAGTTTCTAACAGTGTCTCTGAAAGCAAGAATACTGCTTATGATACAGGAGGTGGCCTCGGTGGGGAATGGAATAACTCAACTGTTAGCTGTATGTCCATGTTAATTCTCTACTATAAAAACATATAATTTAAATATCTCATCCGCCATTTCGTGGACACAATTGCCTGTGGCCGATGAAATTAGAAAGTCAAAAACTTGGTATAAAGTGATTGTAAATATAAAAATAGTAAGAACATTATGTGAAACGCGTGATGTGTAATTATGACAAATATAGTGGGCATTATGGGGACAGCTTCAGTTTGGGAAACAGTGTCCGAATATGGTCTCCAATTCTGGAAAGAGTTTTGACTTCTGCCCTTTCAGAGACAGCTCTCAAAATTTCTTTATTCAGTCCTTTATCTGAACTATCCTCTTTTCTTTATCACCCTGAGTCACTGAATCATTTCTTTGTGGGTCATGGCTAGTGAAGGGACCACATCTGGCTTCAGTATAAGCTTACAACACTGGCCTTATGTTACTGTAGCATGTGGACACACATTTATTCATGGGACCAGGGTGTCCCATCTCATCTGCGCCAGCACGCCCCGAGATGGCTGGTAGGTGCTTGCTTTCCTTCACCAGGAAATAAATTCTTCCTTATTTCTTAAATAAATACCAGTTTTTAAATTGCTTGAAACCAAAAATAAAAGTACCATTTAAGACCCACGTTAGGTCTGATGCCGGTCTGAGGACAAGAATGAAGATCAGAACACCAAAAGTCTGAAAACTAGGTGAAAATAGGAACTTAGGCTAATCATATGTATTTCTTCTTTCTCCCACTCTCTTTACAAACAGGTTTTAGGTCTTTGACAGTAATTTTTTAATGTGTGTCCCTGTTTATTCTCTGTCTTCTCCTTAAGTTCTCTGGGTGCCTCAACCTGTCACAAATCCCTCACTAACTCCCCAATGTATACCTCTTCTCTGTCCAGGCTGGTACCTACCAGTCACTCAAAACATCATGGCAGTGCATTTTGTGATTAGTGCTTTCACATCTTTTTAAAATCTATGAGCAGTCAGTAGGGTGGACCAACTGTTGCACATTAAAATTTTTAAGAGCTTCCTTGTCTTGGCCAATAATCAGAAAGCCTTGCAGAAATGTGGTGTCATCATTGTAAAAAGGAGGATGAAGAAAATGAGGAGGAACTTGAAACTCCAGAAACAGTCACTGAGTATGTACTGGAAGATCAGGATTATGGAATTAATCCAGCATCACATCCCCTCAGAAAATAGGTTAGGTTCCCAGAACTGTCATTGACCCTGCCAGTAACGAAGGGCTTTGGGCCACGTGTGACCATTGGCCATGACCATCCAGGAACAGAGCCGTCACTTCAGCACCTTAAGGCCAGGTGTCTACAAACAGTGTCATCACCGAATGGTTCATCTAGACTAAGTCAGAGGCCAAGGAGAAGGGGCTTTACTCAAAAGGTCACTCACTCACTACTCAACATAGCCTCATGTCACATAGAAACACAGATCCTTAGAGACATCTCTGATTTGTGCCATTTAAAATTTGAGAATTTCCTGCTTAAATGAGAATGCAGTGTCAGATAATCCAGTTTTGGTCACACCTTAAGACTCTCCCTCTGGGGACACCCCTCTCAAAAGGTGTGCTAATCATGATAGTGAAGACACTCAATTCGTGGTAGCCCTTGTGTCCCTAAAATGTCAGGCAGGGGTCGCTTTATAGGTGCAGTGGTGAACTTGAACACTCAGGTCCTCAAGTTCAGCTGTATGAAGGTCCAACAAAGATGAAGAATGGCATCTACCCCAGTAACTTCAAGTTTGAACACTTGAGACCTGAGACACAGAACACAGAATACTTCACACACGCGCGTGCACACACACACACACACACACACACACACCCCCCACATGTCTTACCTATCTGTCTGTCTATCTATCTGTCTATATCTATCTATCTACCTACCTACCTACCTACCTACTTATCTATCACCTATCCATATATCTAAAGAGCTTGCCTTTATCCTCTTTAAAATTCAATAACCCCATCCTACTATCTCCATTTCCTAACCTGCTAAAGGTTTTACTGTGAACCATGTCTATACAAAAATGACAGGAAAGAACCATTTTTCTTTTAATTTTGTCTAATTCTTTATTCAACATTTTATGTCACCTTTCACTATTATATGTTATACACCATTGAACAAAATAGTCCTTGCAAATCAAGATTCTATAATAAAATAGGGAGGAGATAAGGATAAGGAAATAGGAATTATTATTATACTGCATATTCCTGATATTCTTAAAAGATATGGAAACTGCAAGTCACGTTGAATTTTTGCCTCTGCTTTTATTTCGGAATGTAAGACTCACTCTCCCTCATCCTTCCAGACTCTTGCTGAAATGGATATATTATAGTACATTCATATGGTAGAATGCTTTTTTTCTTTAAACGAATTTTATTAAAATATAGCTGACATACAATATTATGCATATATTAGTTTTAGGTGTACACCCTAGTTATTCAACATTTATACACCTAAAGAAGTGATCACCATGATAAGTCCAGCAACCATCTGAGACCATATAACATTATTACCATATTATTGACTATATTCCCTACGTGGCACATTACATCCCCATGACTTATTTATTTTTATAACTGGAAATTTGAACCTCTTACTCCCTTTTACCTTTTTTCCCCCTTCTTAAAAAAA
>NW_017732079.1:923594-925380 GCF_001890085.2 Hipposideros armiger | reverse complement strand
GTAGGAAAAAAAATATGGTGTACTTTATAGTTTAGTTTACTATTATTATGATTAGCTGTTTAGCACAATTTTAAAATCTTTCATTTAAATACCACATTCCTCTTAGAGGTAGTTTGCCAGAATGTCGGGCTAAGTCCTTATAAGGAGATAAGTAGCCATCAGTACTAACCTTCCAAAAGCATATAATCTTTGCAAATTCTAGTTTTATACACACATACCTTGTTTCATTGCACTTCACTTTATTGAGCTTCACAGATATTGCATTTTTTACAAATTGAAGGTTTGTGGCAACCCCGAATCCAGCAAGTCTATAGGCGCTGAAAAGATTATGACTTGCTGAAGGCTCAGATGATAGCATTTTTTAGCAATGAAGTCCTTTTAATTCAGGTATATACATTGTTTTTTTAGCCATAATGCTATTGCACATTTTGTAGACTACAGTATAGTGTAAACGTAACTATGATATGCACTGGAAAACCAAAAAACATCATGTGACTCCCTTTATTGCAATATTTGCTGTATTGCATGGTCTGGAATGAAAACCACAATATATCGGAAGTATAACTATATTCCTTAAATGTGGTATCAGAACACTTAAGGGAGGGATTCCCAAGGCTAACAAAAATATGAACTTATCCTGTATGGTGTATGTTAGTAAGATTAAGAACATCAGGTAAGAAATGGGATGAATCACACACTTCTCTCATAAGAAACTCTCCAAGATAGGGACAGTACATAGGCTGTTGGGTCCCTCCACAAAAAGTTACAAAAGAAAACCAAGAAACCTGGGTAAAAATTGTGAAATACTCTGGGAAGAAAAAGCTCTTTGGAATTTAGCATGGGGCAGTAGATGACTGTTGCTTGGGCAGAGAGCGCTGACAAAAGGTTAAAAGGATAAGTTACAGAAAAAGAAAATAAAATATAAAAATTCCTCAAAAATCTAACTTATTGAAACTGACTCAGCTCTTACAGAGCTAAATCTAATTTTTCCATATACTCTAGTAATAGCACTCCTAGAAATTTACCCAACTGGTTTCAAAATATGTCCACACACACACACAAAAAAAAACTGCATACAAATGTTTTTAGAAGCTTTATTCAGAATTTCCAGACCTGGAAGCAATCAAGACGTCCTTCAATAGATGATCGGATAAACTGGTACACCACCCATACAATGGAATAGTCTTCAGTCATAAAAAGAAATGAAATTTCAAGCCCAAAAAGACATTGTTGAATGTTAAATGCAAATTGCTAAGTAACAGAAGTCAGCCTGAAGGGCTACATGCTATATGAGTCCATTTATATGACTTCTGGAAAAGTCAAAACGACCCATCCAAGAAGCTCAACAAGTCCAAGTAGGATAAGTCCAAAGAAATCCACAGCGAAACACATTGTCAGCAAACAGTCGAGAGAGAGGATCAGGCCAAATCTGAAACACAAGTAGACTCTCACATACAAGGGATCCTCAATAAGATTTTCAGCCAAATTCTCATCAGAAACGTTGGAGGCGGAAGGAGATCCAAGATGCCGTGGTAGGTAAACGCTATGCCAGCCTCATCCCGTGAACACATCAAAATTACAACTGAATTGTAGAACAACCTGGAGAACCATGCGAAGTCTAGCTGAACAGAAGTTTTATAACTAAACATATAAAGAAGCCACATCAAGACTGGTAGGAGGGGCGGAGATGTGAAATGGGCTGGCCCCAAACCTCAGTGTGACGGTTGAAAATTAGGATACCTCTACCACAGAGGTTCCCTCAGAGAAACAAGGGACCCCAGCCTCA
>NW_017732079.1:922071-923465 GCF_001890085.2 Hipposideros armiger | reverse complement strand
ACCTAAAGAAGTGATCACCATGATAAGTCCAGCAACCATCTGAGACCATATAACATTATTACCATATTATTGACTATATTCCCTACGTGGCACATTACATCCCCATGACTTATTTATTTTTATAACTGGAAATTTGAACCTCTTACTCCCTTTTACCTTTTTTCCCCCTTCTTAAAAAAACATTTCAGTTACAGTTCACATTCAATATTATTTTATATTAGTGTCAGGTGTACAGCAGAGTGATTATACATTTATATAAGAAATGACCCCATTAGTTTCGTACCCGCCTGACACCATACATAGTTATAATATTATTGACTGTGTTCCCTGTGCTGTACTTTACATCCCTGAGACTATTTTATAATTACCATTTTGTACTTCTTAATCCCTTCACCTTTTTCACCCAGCCCCTCAGCCCCATATGGTGGAATTCTTCAGATTATTTTGTGATGTTTTAGAAGTTGATTTACTATTATCAAAAATGTCAATTTATACTTTTTAAAAGCACATGTAAAGCATGATGAAATTTTGACTACTACATATTCAAGAAAAGATAGGGAATACAGACAACAATTTATCAAGCATGAATTACCCTTGGCTGGTATAATTACAGATGACACCTACTATCTTGTTTTTCTTTTCAAAAGATTCTCCAAAAAATATCTGTTCCTAAGTAAAAAATCGTATAATGTCACTTTGAAAACGCGACAAGAGACAAATCTGTCTGTTGCTCAATTAGGGAGAAAATGTTCTTCCTCCTTTGCAGACCTGAGGTTCTGCACCAACATTTCTGGTCAAGCACCAAAGTTGGGGCTGGAAGTGGATAGATGCCGTTTTATTGCTATTCTCTTCACATTTTGGTGACATCCTTGTTATAATCCCTTTCGAAGAAAAACCCAATGATAATCCACCCTCCTCCTAGCATTGATATAGACACACAGAACCCACAGAACCCCAATAGTCATAACAGTTCAACCAAAAATAGGGTATCATACTCAGTTTTAAAGAAATAAGGAATGACTTTAACCAATTCCAAGGATCAGATAGATAGAAATTCTAAAGTTGGTAAACCAGGAAAAAGTAGATGGTAGTAAGAGAGGTAATGACAATTTGAGAACATAGCAATGTGATAATATAAATATGTTATAATATATAATGTAATAATAACACAAATATAATAGTACTTACTTCTAAACTGTTATGAGAAATAAGTTAAATAAGAAACTGCATATGAACATTTAGCACAGTCCATAGAAAGTACTCAAATAGTAAACTAATAAATTGTTAATCAAAGAAATAGAGGCAAAACATCAAGTTCAAGTTGTGTTTGATGGTTAAGAAAGTTATTTATCTCATTTTTAACAGATCTTTTATATCATCTCAATTTTAAGTCA
>NW_017732079.1:915863-918191 GCF_001890085.2 Hipposideros armiger | reverse complement strand
GTTCTGAAGAAAGGCAGAGGGCAATATCACTTCAGGGGTGATAGCTGGGAGCAGGATGATGTGACATGATGGAGGAGGGCTGGGTCAAGCTCCAGAGCTCAGGACAAGTCTAGACGAGGAAAGAAACCCCTGGGCAGGAATAATCCTCTTCCATGTAACCTCTCAGCTGGCAAACGTAGAGGGCGCTGATCAAATGTCTGCCATGCTGCACGGTCCCTTCGCTCTGCGTGCTCACATCTGTCTCCTATTGGACTATGAGGTGTTCTTGGGTCTGGGCTGGGTCTTGGTCATCATCATACCCTTCTCCACTCACAGACCTGGCCCCCAGGTGGGTCAGGGTAAATGATATTAACTTGATATCTGATTGCTAACATCAGTGCTAGAGATGGTGTGTGTGGTGTAGATAGCAACTTCATTTACTCTGTAGATGTGGGGAGGCGACACTGAGATGAAATAGAAAGTGTGTTAAGATCCAGCCTGGCGTCCCTACAAAAGGCTACTTCTGGGAATTCCAGCCCTACAAAAGGCTACTTCTGGGAATTCCAGCCCAGGGACTTCCTTCCTCTGGTCCCCTCACCTCCACCCAAACTCCACCAAAGGACAAGGTACATTTGAATAAAATGCACCTAATCCCTCTAGCCCCCTGCTCCACCCATTACATACATACCAAATCTTAAGAAATGTTCTTCACCCAAAAGCTGCCAAACTGGAGATGTGCAGGCCAAGAGAGAGTGTGACAGTGTTGAGAACTGGATGAGACATCGGGACACCAGGAAACGCTGGGGAAACCCCTTTGGTTTCCTCCTGCCGGGCTGAGACAGGATAAAAGGACCCTGCGCTCTGAGCTTCTTTGTGCGCTTGACTCCCTGAGGTCTGCAACAACCCGGAGAGCAAGGTGAGTGGAAAGCTTTGCTCTGTGGGAGCGGGGGCCTCAAAGGGGCCACCGGTGGGTTCCCATGGGAGGGAATGAAAAGACTGCGTAGGGCTATGGGTCGGGGTGGGATACAGAAAAGGCAACAGGAAGAGATAAGCAAAACAGACCAGAAAATAAAGACCAGGTGGGAGAGGCAGTGAGCAGGGAGGCGTGAGGCGGAGCGCAACACACAAGCCAGGGGTCTAAGTCAGGTGTCGGGAGACTCGGGTCCACGGGCCAAATCCAGCCCACCGTCTGTTTCTGTAGTGTGTTATTGGCACAGTCTTGCCCCTTGGTCTACAGAGCATCCATGCCTACGTGCACACGGTAATGGCAGATTGAATGGTGGTGACAGCGGCTGTCTGACCTGAAAAGCCTAACGTGTTTACTCCCCGGCCCTTTTTAGAAAAGGCTTACCAACTCCTGTTCTAATGTAGAAGGCGATTTGAGATCAGTGTGATTAAAGGTATAGATGAAAACCCTCCAGGTCGGCCAAACAGATGTTGGTACAGCTGAGGCCAGAACTTAGCTTTCATCGCCCCCACGCTTTGTCCTTCCTTGTGGGCACCTGGAATAGTTCTCGTGTGTCATGGTCAAGCTTCCAAGCACAGGTGTGGGCTACCCAGCGAGGACTGGAGCGGGGTGCCTGGTGGGGGTTCCTACTGACCTTCACTCTGCCCCAGTTCTAACTCTTCTGGACAGTCACTGTGAAGGGGCATTAATATCCTTGAAGACGCAGTGATCAGCTTTAACGTAATCAGGAATGAGACGGAAGGACTAGAGACGCTGCTGAAGACAGCAGAGTCAGGGGAAGGGATGCCTCAGCAGTGATGAGGGGCACAGTCCCAGAGAAACGAGGAATTCATGGAAGAGATGCAACCCAATCTCTCCCAACTAGATGCCCTGCATCAACGGGGCGTACAAAATTTAGCAGGTGCTCCACTGTCTCCCAGCCCAGTCAAGCTGACTATTCTAAAGACATTTGACCTTTTCTCTTCAGGCACGCTTTCCTGACACTTTCCAAACCTGTTCTTTCTCACCCTCCCTGCAGGGCGGGCACGCTCCGTTTAAAGGACTGGGCACCGTCCAGGCACCAGCTCTCCGGGTGGGGCAGACATAGCCACACTGGGCATCTGTGGGGCAGCCCCCAAGAAAACCATCTTTGTCGGCCTCTGTGGTCCCTGGAGGCTTCTGTGGGGTGGGTTGTCTTGGGAGGGAGTAAAATGGATGGTCACAGCATTGATATTAAAGAGGGGGGCTTCTCCCTTGTGCTAATTTGGAAATAATCTCCACTGATGTTGTCTCATTCTAAAGTGCTTCTCTTCTTTCTTTCAGTTTATCTTCAATCTAAGGAAAATGTCCTACCAGCAGCAGCAACAACGCAAAGTCCCCTGCCAGCCCCCTCCCCAGGTGCC
>NW_017732079.1:905813-915303 GCF_001890085.2 Hipposideros armiger | reverse complement strand
CCATGTTCTCAAAACCTTCACTAGATGCCAGACCTGTTTGTGTGCTCAGGACCAAGTGGGATTTTCCAGCTGCGGCGCCCGTTACCACGCTGCCCCCTGCTGGTCATATGAGATCACTACAAGGACACGGCTTTTCATGCTCAGCCATTGGCCTTTCTGGGATTCGACAACTTCATAAAGGTTTCCAGGAGCAAACATGGTTGAAAAATGCAAACAAGAACACTGTTTCAATCAATCGAAAAATGTACGGAGTTCTTCACAGCACGGCTGCACACTCTTTAGTGAAGGCAATGGGGTTCTTGTCTGTATTTTCTCCCTCATCATTTCCACAACCCCTAACAAAGCTCACCCCTCCCTCTGGACCTTGAATCCAGTAAAAGTATTCCATGCTCTGCGATGTTCCTTCTTCCCTGTTTGTCAATAAAAAAAAAAAACTTGTATCCCTGATTGGCGTGTCTCTGTCCTCTTGCTGGGGCTGGGAGAAAGCCACAGAGGGTCAAATTGGGGACTGAGAAGGGCCGCAAAAGGCTCAGCGGGAAGCCCTTGGAAGGACCCTGGAGCGCCAGCTGACCCCAAGCGCACCTCTACACTCAGCGTCCATCCTTTCCTGAGAAGGACTCACCATGGCCGGGGGTGGGGGGGGGTGGAGAGTGAATTTTATCTATTGGTATTTCTCGTATTAAAAATGAAAACTGAAGATTCCAAAACACATTATACACAAGTAACAGTGCTCTGGCTGTCAGAGCAATGTCCCCACATGCCACGTCGTCTCTGCCATTTCTGCAGTGTATTCATGACTCCATGAGCGTGAAGAAGTCAAACACTACCTTAACATCACTGTAAAAACAGGTTTTACTCATAGACCCCACTGATAACATCTTGGGAACCCCCACGAGCCTCACATTTTGAGAATTGCTGGACGAGTGGGTCACTGCGGGGCAGGGCTCCAGGGTCCCTGAGCCTGAGATGACACAATAACACAGATGTGAGATACGAAAGTCCTCCTAGGGTTTCAGCCTCCGTTTACTGGTCAAGCCAACAGCTTTAATGCTTCGGTAAAGCAGCCAGGTCTCCACCTAAATGAGTATCAGAGTCCAGTGATCATTGGAATTTTGACCTGTGCTTACCCAGGAATCCAGTCAGTAGGACCGAAACCAATCCTGGGGTCATTCCCCCAGTTTCCAAATGACTCGCTGGAACAGAGAATCCCAACAATTGGAAGAATCAGTAAACTCACTCCCTCGCTTTGCGGAAGGGCTGCTATGGGCAGCAAAGAACAAGCACGTCCCTAGAGTTCAGCCTCCCACCCAAACGGCAGATGGTAAAGACGCTCTCCTTCCTGGGCCCAAGTGGCAAAGAAACAGCAAGCCAACCTCCAGGGAAAGTTACCTCCTGATTCCTGAAATGAGATCGTGTTTATAACTAGAAGGGACCAGAAAGCTTCTTACTGTCTAAGCACGACCCTAAAGGTCAATGGCATCGGTCAGAGGTCCCACCAGGAGGCCCCATCTCATGGCATATACACGGGAAGGACCAGCCCCACAGAGAGGGTGTTAAATCGAGTTGTTTTCTGACTTCATCCTGTGAGTCCTGCTTATTCAACAAGAATTACACAGAGAGAGAGAAAAAGACAGAAAAAGAGAAAGACTTGACCTTTTTCTCTGTTTTGTTTTCAAAAAAAAAAAAACAGAGAGGGGGATCCCAGTGAAGTTAAAACTGCTGACACCTAGAATTCCCTGGCCTGGTCCAATGTAGGGACATACGGGGCCTGCAGGCCCGCACAGGGGAACCACTGAATGGGCCGCTGACTTCTTTGGCCTCAGCAAACGTTTAAATTACTGTCTTTTTCCAATAACACTTATTTATCAGCTCCCCTTCCGAACTGAAATCATTCGTTAACAGGTAATATTGAAATAGCTAATCTTCCCATGAACACCACCAGGAACTCTGGCTGGAAGGCGGGGAGAAAATGACAGAAAGATGGATTTCAGGGCCAAAAACAGAAAATGAGAGAGAGAGAGAGAGAGAGAGAGAGAGAGAGAGAGAGAGAGAGAGAGAAAGAGAGAGAGAGAGCGCAGAGAGGTCCAGCTAGCCAAGGGATGACAGAGCCAAGAAAGCCCTGACAAAAATAATAACTCCTATGTATAGTGACCATTTATTGGGGGCTCTTCACATGTACAATTTCACTTCATCTTCACAACAGCCTATGAGCAAAGAGAGGCGGTGTGATGAATGAGAGAGTAAGCTCTGCACTTACAAATGTGCCTGGCATGTTATATGCACTTAATATAAGCTACATATTAACAGACATGCAGCTAACATAGGTACCATTATTATCACACTTGATAGATGAGGGAACTGAGACGTGAAAGGTTAAGTCAATTACCAGGTGCCATTTGGTAAGGAAAGGATGGAAGCAGGATTTGAACCCACAGATCTGACTCCAGGACCCTCATTCTTAAACCCACCCATCTCCCCTTCCAGCCTCTCTCCTCCTGAGACCCAGCAGCCCAAGAAGCCTGGTCTGTGTTTCATCTCAGTAGCACCTTGCTGCCAACCAGCTGCTAACAAAACCCTAAGCCAAAGGTGAGGCTGATAGCTAGGATACTAAACGTAACACTGCCAGGAGGCTGGACCTTTGAAGGAAGGTTTTAGAGACTGAAAACATGATGGACAAGTGTCCTGGTGACAGTCCAGTGGATGATGTCATCCTTCCGTTCAGTGGGAATTTCTTGAGCAAGAAATGGGAGAGAAGAAAAGAGAGAGAGGAAGGTGACAACAGCCAGACAACAGCCAGTAGAAAGAACGACACCTTCTGACACCACCGTCACAAATGACTTTATCCCAATTACTGAGCTTTGGTCCAGAGCTGCACAGCAGGTGGAACTGGGTCCCCTGGGATGGGTGTGTGTGGGAACTGCTTCTCAACAGATCTGAAGTGACAGAGCTCAAAGTGATGGAGGAAAGAAAATGAGTAGAGACGGGTGGTCTGCGCACAGTGGGGCTCATACCAATTAACCGGCAGGGCAGGGGGCTAAATTCTGACCCACCCTCTTCTTTCATTTGGGTTTCAATTGTAGATGACATTCTTTATCCACTGGGAATACCAAATAAACCCTATACTGGGGTTCCCCACCCTCCCCAAGACCTCTCCCCCATCCTCCCTCTGGACCAGCTCACCCTCATCTACTCAGTAAACACGTGTTGGACTCAAATGAACTCAAGGTCTCAGGTCTGCCCAGTGGCACAAGGTCCCGTCCGTAACCATATAAGATGCTACACTGTAACCACACGTGACATTCTCAGACTCAAAATCACCTTCTAACACAAACCTATTGTTTCCTCAGTGCCCATAGCGCCCAAAACACCTAGAAGTCATCTGCCTAATTTCCTTCTGAATTTCTATTAACCACATCCCATCAATTTGCCTCTCTGACAATGTCCCCCTCATCGGCACCGTCTTTCTACCACTACCACTGCCTTCCTTCAGCCTTGGAGATTTTTATAATTTCTTTGCAACAGGCTTGCTCAGCTGTCTACCACTCCATTCCCCCAATCTACCTCACACTTTGCTTTCAGAAATATCTCTCAACATCTTAAATATGATCATACCACAATTTGAACCAAAAGTCACTCCTGGTTCATCAGAGAATGGATGCCAAGATGAGCTTCCTGGAGCTAAATTCAAGGCATTACGTGTCTGAGTCCCACTTACCTTTCCCACGCCAATTCCTATTACCACCCCAGACAAACCCCTATTCCAGCCACAAGGACCCACTGGCCAGGACTTAGGAAAGGTGAGGAAGAAACTTTCTGAGAGCAAACCTTTGTGTTCTAAGACAGGATCTGCGGTTAACCCAGTAGGTCAGGACAGTCGGAAGCATCAAACTCAATTTCTTTACAATACGCAGCACTGACCTTGGGTATCAAGGGGTGGCCAGACCCTCCATGAAAAAAAAAATCGCCGAGTCCAACAAACAGCAAATTCTAGGCAGAGACATTGAGAAAAAGAGTTAAAATAATCCTTGGACTTGGGCCGGGGAGTGTGGTGGTAACAAAAAGTTTCAGGATCTCATATTAGAAAAATGGGGAGGAAAGCAGGGTCAAAATGGCTGTCATCAATCCAAAGACAGTGTCCTAGAAAGGGGGGGAAGAGGCAAGTTCAAAGGAGTTAGAATTGGAGAGGCTGGGGGAGGAAAGAGAGACCCCTTTAGTGCTCCTAGCAACAACCAGACCCCTTATCCTTAGAGTTCTGTAGGCTTTACCATGGTCTGATTTCACCAGCATGAATTTTGAGTGACCCAGGAAGGGGATGAGACAGCAAGGGGGTGAGTGATCACAGTCCATTCTCCTGTTCAAGGACTTGACTTGAGCTGGGAACTCTGGAGTCACACAACAATCACCACCTCATGATGCAGTGATGAGGTCACAAGTGGGGCTCCCCTTTCATCCCACCCCTGGCTTCCTCAGAGCAGGGCAGAGGAACCAGAGGGAAATTCCACCTTCCCAAGCACAGCCATCCCATCCACCTCACTCGACTACTTGTCAAGTTCACTGCCAACACAAAGGGGTGAGTTGCATTTACAACTGGAAATGCCCCCCTTAAGTTTACCTGTCCTGTCCTGGGAGTGACCTACAGCGCTCCAGGTGCTGAGCAGGGTTCGCTGATGGCTATGCTCAGGTGAAGGCTTCCTCTCGTTTTCAGTAGCAAGAACTGAGCTACGCCTTATCTGAAAGAGAGATTCTTAACAATTTTGGAGTCCAACTAAACAATCTGTCTCTCCAGGGAGCCATTCTGCTCTTAAGACTAAAGTAGATAAAATTGTATTTTTATATTGTTAAAAGAAATCAAACGGTGCCAATTAGATCCTACTCGCAAGAGACTGAAAATCCCTGTCTGTATCTAGAACTCAAACTGTCCATCGAGGAAGACCTAGCTCAGGGCAAAGCTCAACAGAGGGAAAAAGGAAGTCCTACTTAAAAATCATATTTTGTGGCTCTAACATATTTTCAGAGAAATTAGAATTTCCCAGTTTACCACCTCCTCTCTTATCCTAGTCACTGGGAGAAGAGGTCCTCGCGTGGTCCATGGGAGACCAGCCATAATAGCGATTCAACCATTTTCCCATCTCCAGTCCTCGAGTGAAGAAAGCGATTCTCACGGTTCTGAAGGCTTAGGCTGGACACGCGACTGAAAGAAGTGTCCTGGGTCCCCAAGCTCAGTAATATGCCCTCCCAATCCATCTCCAGAGCAACGGGGCAGTGGCCTTATGGGAGTTCTTTAAAACACTTCTTGTGCCAGGGATGCCTTTAGCAGTCTCATCAAACTCATGAACTCTTAGGGCCGGCCGAGTGGCTCAGTTGGTTAAGAGCTCGCTCAAGAGTTTGAGCTCTGAGCAACAGAGGTTCGAGTCCCAGCCTGAGCTGAGCAGCCGCTGAGCTGCCAACAGGTAGCAGGATGGCTCAGCAAAAAAAAAAAAAAAAAAAAAAAAAAAAAAAAACAAAGCAAACAAACTCATGAACTCTTTAAGTGAATTAAATAAAACACATGAAGTTACAGGAGACACCAATGATATTGATACAGACCTCGTTAAATATGGTTCTTACGGTTGGCGGGGTGGTCCTAGGTTCTTGGGTTAAGAACTCCTGCTAGGGACTGTGGAATGGAGATGAGTACATGAAAAGAATGGACAGATCAAGGACTGTAGTCACCAATCCACTACGAAAACAAGAGGATGGCCCTGAAATGAGAATTTGGTCTAGAGCCTAAACACATCCTGGGAAAGGATTTTTTTTTCTGACATTCAATATTATTTTATATTAGTTTCAGGTGTACGCCATAGTGGTTAGACATTTCTATAACTGATCCCCCTGATTAGAACAGTACCCACGGGCACCATACACAGTCACTACAATATTACTGACTATATTCCCTGTGCTGTACTTTTAATCCCCATGACTGTTTTGAAGGGAGCAGGAAAGACTTTCTTAAGAACAAGAATGGGCAGAAGGTGAGGAGGAAGGCCACACGGGTGGGTCCTCTCCCACTTTGCAGTGTGGTCACCCACATACAAACGGGCGCATGTTTCTTTGCAGGGCCCAGAAAATCAAGGAAGAATGTCGAGTGATGATCAGAATAAACCTAGTGAACCCAAGAGCGAGCCCAAGAGCTGTGACCCCAGCTGTGAACCGAAGTGTGAGGCCAAATGCCAGCCCAGCTGTTTAAAGAAGCTGCTGCAACGGTGCTCGGAAAAGTGCCCACGGGAAAAGTGCCCGGCACCACCGAAGTGCCCCCCATGCCCCCCTCCAGGCCCCCGGCCATGCACTCCGTGCCCTCCATGCCCTGCGCTGTGCCCGTGCCCTGCGCCGTGCCCATGCCCGGCTCCCAAACCCTGCATCAAACCCTGTCCTCCTAAATGCCCACCGCCCTGCCCACCCCCAGAGTGAGGCACCAACAGTGACAACCAGCTCCCACCTCCACCACGTTCACCACCCGAGGCTGAGAGCTAAAGCCATGAGCTGACAAGTAAATGTGTCCCTCTGCTGCGCAAGGCTTTCTTCCTCCGGCATTTGGTTTTTGGATTTTTTGTTTTGTTTTGTTTTGTTTTGTTTTGGGCAGTTTTTGGTTTATCTGTTTGTTGGTTTCCAGCACTAAACCACCCACAAACGATCCCTGGGGAGTGAGGCTAGGACCTGGCCCTCCAAAACCAACAATCTTTGAAAATGGTGTTGTCCTGGCACTGCCTGCTGCATAGAGGGAAGTGGTGTCTTCTGGGGGCTGCACCTAGGGAACGCCTCCCCGTTAGAGCACAGCCTGGGAGGGCCATAAATAGAGCTGTTAAAGCGGCTAAGCCCGGGGACCCAAGCGGGCACGAGAAAGAAAGAGGAGTGGGGCGTTAGAGAAGGTCCAGAAAGGCCCAGGAAACGAAGCCTCCCCTTGCACGTAATCCCATCAATGGCACAGTGCTGGGCTGAGCACCCTGAAAACAGGCTTCGTGGGTTCAAACTCCAGCTCCGCTCCCTACCAACTTTGTGACCTTCAGCAAGCTGCTTAACTTCTCTGAGCCGCTGTTTCCTTCTCTCTGTAAAAGGAACGATCATGTAAGAACGATGGTGTTACGAGTGCTGTCATGAGGCTTGAGGAGTTAAACGCCAAGTGCCTGGTTTACTGGGACGTAGCGAGTGCACGGTGAGGGGAGCACACTGTACCTGCCCAGGTGTGAGACGTCATACCTGTGCTGCTCCTCATCTGGCTGTAAATGTCCTGAGTGCAGCAGTTAGCTTCTTGTACCTGTAAGCACGGCTAGGTGTTCTCCCAAAAAATAAAAAAGGAGTGGTGGATTATACTGACGTCAGTTGGCCGGCTTTGACACTGAACTACAGTTACGTCACACGTCACCATGGAGAGTTTCAGTGAAGGGTAAGTGGACCTCTGTTTTGGCAGCCTTCTTTGAATCTAAAACATTTCAAAAGAAACACGTACGTACAAACAAAATAAGAAAGGATAAATCTGGGAGGACCTCAAGTAGGAATAAAGAGGAAAAGCGTTCTCGGGAAGTGTGTTAGTGGGGTGATTTATGAGCAGCTCAAGGAGTGTACGTCAAACTAGCTTAATTCACAAAAGGGGACTTACCAGTTCACCTGGCCGACAGGATATTAGGATGGGGAGTGGGTCACAGGATTAAAGAGAGAACTGTAGCAATCAGACCTGCAGGGCCTCAGAGCGCGGGCCCAATGCCATGGTCTTGGCCATTCTCCACTCTTCTTCAGGGTCGGTTTCCTCCCCTCCTGGGGCCCCTCCACGTGGTAAGGCCCTTGGCCAGGTGCACACCTAGCTCGTTGAGGGGTTAGACATAGGGTATTCCTCTAATTTCCAGGAAAGAAAGCTGATGGCTAGAAGGGCATGAGCCCAGCCCTGTGACCAGGTAAATGAGAGCTTTGTCACCCAGGTAAAGCTGACACATCATGACAGCCCACAACAGGCCGGCGGATACAGGTTTAGGAATGTCTGCTGTCGCAGTACGTAACAAGGGGCCAAATCTGGGGTGGCTCCCTGGGGGATCGTGGCACACAGGCAGCTTTCCGTCCTCTGAGTCTGGAAGATGGTCAGGGCAACAAAAGGTACAGTGAGAACAGAGAGTCCAAAACGTGCCCAAGAGGAGACACCCAGGAACCCCACCCACCAGGCCCAGGTCATCGCAGGAGCAGGCGTTTAGGACACAAGAGCTGACAAGGCCCTTAGGGAGTAACACCCACCATTTCCAGATGTGAAAACTATGAGTTACTTTCTCAGACACGAAGAGGCCCTTGGGGTCTCTGGGTCTCCTGCAAGCCTGGCACCCATATTCTAGGGCCGTCAGAGGGGGGCCTCCTGGACACTGGAAACTTCTGGAAGCCTAGTTTAGGGCATCAGGGGGCCTGTGGTCAGCTGTTGCTAACAGGCGGAAAACTTCCAACTCACTAGAAATCAAAAGGAAGAAAGGGGGGAAGGGAGAAAAGAAATAGAGCAGTCGTGAGACCTCCTCTGTCACTATTTAATGATCACTTTTAAATAACAAATCCCAGGATCCCAGGGCTAAAGAGTGTGCCAGGGGTGGTGAGAACATAAACAGGCAAAAACCCTCTGAGAAAAGAATTCGAGGAATATGGAAAAATGGCTCACAAGCATAAAATGATTCAACCCTTTGGCCCAATTGTTCCACGTCTTGGCATCTGTGCAAAGAAAAGTAATTCCAAAATGGAAAACGAAAGCTGATTACCACCATGTGACCTAGAAACAATTTAAATATCTAACAGTGATTTGATTAAATAAATTTGGGCCTATTCCTTGACGGAACATTACGCAACTGTTAAAAATGTATTAAAAGGGAAAAAAGCAGGGCCCCAGTGGAATGCATAATAGCATAAAGCAACTATGTCTAACCAAAAGCATTTTTTTAACAATACGATAGTAAAATAGAAGGAAATCTGTGAGCATTCTAGTTATTTTAGAACAATGGACTTATGGGTAACCAGTGAAATGTGTTTATTTTTCACTAGTCTATGGATGTTCATTCATAGGCTTTTATTTTGTAATGGAAGAAAATGATATCACTACTTCTGAGACCCCCCCCCCAAGTCCTTTCATTTGTTCAATGAACAAAAAAGAAAAGAGAAGGAAGAATGCCTCCCTACACCTGAAAATATGCCATGCACAGGTGCCCACCTTGGATGCCTTCCTTGGAGGTGTAAGATGTCACTCGGCCCCAGGCCTCCGAGTGGCTCCAGGGCAGTGTCTGTCAGGGGCTGGTGCCCTCCCAGGAGCCTCTGAGGACTCTGGGCACAAACTGGGTGGAGGCCAGCTCTGAGAACATGAAGACATCCATTTGCCAATTTATTTTCTTTTCTCCCATGTAAATGAAACTGAAGATAGACATCTAGTAATGGCTACTTTCCCAGGAACTGCTGGGATCAAAGGCCGTTCCGGGTAGATGGCTGGAATGTGATTAGC
>NW_017732079.1:890593-905683 GCF_001890085.2 Hipposideros armiger | reverse complement strand
AAAAGGGCACCGCGAGAGAATCTGCAGCGCCAGGCTTGATGGCTCAGAGATAACAGGATGGGACACGACCAGGCTCTGTCCTTTCATGGAACCGCAGCTTTGAGGGTCCATTAGACTGGCGACAGAGGAGACTCTACCACAGACCACCCCCCCCCCAGCATTGTGCTTTCTCAAGAATCAAGCAGTGTACAGCCCCCATGCAAAAGGTCTCCTAAGCCCTCCCAACCCGGGCCGGCTGTGGGGACCAGCTGTGGGGACCAGCTGTGAGGCGGGCCAGTGCTATGCGAGGTCCACACAGAACCATGGGGATGTCTTGCTTGGAAGCTCTGAAGCTGGAAGGAACCCACTGTAGAGGTCATTTGCATGCATCCCCCACCTCCACGTGTGAACGGGGAGACGGCAGGAAGCGACCAGTGACCTGTCCTGTCCTACATTCCAGTCCTGCTTCCACATGACAAATACTCCAGCTGGGACACACACAGACCCATCCTGGGAGGCTTTATGGACGATGACAAGTCATAACTGCTTCTGCATCACAGCTATGGGTGCTCAGCAAACAAACAGGTCGATAACACAGTCAATCACCAAACACACACACAGTCTGAGAGGCACGCTGATCGCAAAATGCATAGAGGGGCGTTTGCAGCTGCACCCGCCTTCCAGCTGCGTGAGGCCCCAGACGCCTGGCCCCTAGAGCTCTGTGCTCTCCCAGGCTCGAAGGAAATGCCCTGGTCGTCATCTCTGGCCTGCACCACTCAGCCTCCAAACCAGCTCCGGAGGCTCCAAGCTCACCTGCTCCCCGCCCCAGGGGAAGCCAGCCAGTGGGATGTGCAAAAACTCAAAATCTATGTGTACACCTCACACTCTTGCCTCAAATCCTTAAAAGGCTCCTCTTTGCCTAGAAAACAGCTCAAATGTTTTAACCTGTCATGCAAAACTCCTCAAGATCTGGGCCCTGCCTCCTTCTCTACCTTCGTCTTGCCAATTCCCTCTCTCCTTCTGGAACTTTGCCTCCCAGCAACAGGTGGCTGCTGGCGTTTCCTGGCACACAGCACAGAGTTTCTGGCCTTTGTGACTTTACACTTGTTTTTTCTCCTCCATCATCCCTCCTTCTCCCACTGAATCCTCCTCTGAATGACTCACATAGGCAGGTCCTCATCCCTGAACTCAACTCGGGGGCCACCTGCTCCAGGAAGCTGCCCCCACCTCCCACCCACTGGCCGGTCAGGCTTTCTGTGGTCTCAGAGCCTCCATGCCCTTCTCACCTATCACGCTTCCCACGCCATATTCTGGCCATGTTTCCACGGGACTGTAGGCTGTCTGAGAACAGAGACTGCCCGCACACACAGCGGACATTCTATAATAATGAGTGAATGTTAGCGGCTTTGGAGGCACTTTTCCAAAGAGGACGGGGGTGGCTCTGGGCTGAGCCCCAGGCCGCTGTGCTCCTGACCCTCACCACGCGGTGTCATTCCCAGAGTTCAGGGGGCGAGAGGGGGGAACAGGCTGAATATGGGCTGAGATAAAGGCATCCCTGGCTTTGGTCGCTTTCCCCTGAGGCCACAAGATCAGATCCTGCCTGCCCTCCCCTTGGCCTCCCCCATCCAGCCTGCCTCCAGGCAGATTTCTCACTGGGAAAGCAGCGGGCTGAAGTGAGGGAGAGGGCTTGTCCTCACACAGACATGGCTTTCAAGTGAGCTCTCCACGCCCAGCTGTGAAGTCCGGGCACGTTGTTGGCCCTCCGTGGGGGGAAATGAGAAGAAAAGTCTCATCAAGGTTTGGAGCGGAGTGACTAAGAGGACAGGTGCAAAGCCCCTGGCGTGGGAAACTCAACTTAGAAGGCCAAGATGCAAAATGCTGGAGAACCTAGGTCAACACTGGAGTTGTCACCTGTCACCGACTGCTGCAACAGCGCTTGCCACCTGCTGTGGCAAGCAGCAGGGGTGATGGACAAACAGCGAATTATAGGAAAGGAGGGCAAATATCTCTGAAGACAAGTGGATTTAAGGGCCATCCCCTCTACCCTCTTACCAAGCTGGGCCCCGAGAGACAAGACAGCGAATCTCAGCAGGAGACAGAGGGGGACTTCTGCATCAGTGAATATGAGAGCCGGATGTGGCTCGTAACAGACCTGTGTCCAGGTAAGGAAGCAAAGCTCCAAAGTCACGGTGAGCTGGCTGTNAGGGCAAATATCTCTGAAGACAAAGGATTTAAGGGCCATCCCCTCTACCCTCTTACCAAGCTGGGCCCCCAGAGACAAGACAGCGAATCTCAGCAGGTGACAGAGGGGGACTTCTGCATCAGTGAATATGAGAGCCGGATGTGGCTCGTAACAGACCTGTGTCCAGGTAAGGAAGCAAAGCTCCAAAGTCACGGTGAGCTGGCTGTTGCACAAGTATAGGATTTCCAACCCCAATTTAGGCCAAGATGAGCCAGGACCCAGACACAAAAGGAAGAAGGATTGAAGACCAACATCAAACCTAAACAATTTGGAAATCATTTCTCCCCATTTCCTGTCAGTGGTCTTCCGCCTGGGGTCCATGACCCCCTGAAGGTGAAGGCGTGTACATATGCATATTCCTCATGCCCCCAAAACTGTTAAGACCCACTGACTAGTTGGAAGAACCGCTTGGCTGCCCCCTTGAAGTTCAGAAAGCAACTCCTAAATGGTTCTTCACAGACCACTGCCTAATCCAGACACAAGCTCACCGCTCGACCTTAAATAAGACCCTTACCACTTTTGCACCTCACTTCACTCATCTTAAAAAAATGCAGTCAATACATAATTTTGTGCCTCCTGTTTGGAGCATGTGCTGGGCTAACACAGAGAGATAGAATCAGGTGGCCTCTCGTGTCCCGTCTGGGTCCACTGGCCTGTGATCCGCAGCCGCTCCCACAACCCCTGACTCAGACTATGTGGGTGACACTGGAGGAAGGGGAGTGAGAGGAGTGTGGGGCTCTTCCCAGGAACCCGCAAGCTCAGGAAGCTCTCCAGAGGCCCCTGCTTCCCAGGAAACGGGGGGGAGAGCCACGTCCTGCACCATTTAGCTTTATCAGAGCTGCTGCCCTTTCATCGGCAGACAGGGCCAGCCGGATGAATCAGAGGAGTCTGGGAACTTGCATGATCTGAACAAAGGAGATAGTTACTTGATGGGACTGGGAAAAAAGGCCACGTCCTGTACGCACCTGACTCTCTTCTGCTGACCCTGTGTAATTATGCCCTGGCTCCCAATAATGACAGCTGCAGAAATCTAACCATCTTAACTCTCAGGTGACAGTAAATCAGATTAGCCCCAGTCTGGCTGGAGGGCTGCGGATGGTTAGAGAAACTACTTAGTCACCTTATCATAAGAAGTAGGGTGGGACCATCTCCCCAGAGCTGTCCGAGCCACAGCCCCAGATACTGGGCCACTAAGGTTGATTTTTGAGGTCTCAGACCCTAATATTCCAACTCTGCACCTAAGAAAACGTAGGTCACCTCAGATCATTCAGCCGCCCAGCTGGGCCACTGCCACACACAGAAGAAAGAAGACTCGGTCTTCCTGTGGGTGGATTATAACCTAGTCAAGAAGGGCCTCCCTACACATGCAACCACACACTTAACAGTCACACAGACACCCCAGCAGATTACGACGTGCAGGTACAGTGTCCCAGGATGTCAAAGCTAGAATGGACCCCACTGATTCCTAGTGTAACTTCCCTTTTTGAAGGATGATAAAAGTAAGGCCAGAGGGGGTCAGGTGCCAGAGGGGGTCAGGGACTGGCCTGAGGTCACGCATCTTGTTAGGGACAGACCCAGGTCTCCTGGGCCTCAGTACGGGATGTTGTCTCCTGCAGAGATGTCTAATCAAAGACTGAGTCCCAGGGGGACAGAGTAAAGGAGATGGAGAACTGGGGGGATTGGGAAGGCTTCATGAAGAAGGTGGAAGGGTAACTATTGCATTTTTCTGTACACCTGAAACTAACAATAAAAAATAAATAAATAAATAAAATAAAAAATAAATTCATAAAAAAAAAGAAGGTGGTGCGCTATAGAATAGATTATACTAACGTTGTGTTAAGTAGCCTGGTGGCCCCAAGTATTGGTACATATGTTCCCTAACTTATTCCTCACGAGAAATCTGTGAAACAGTGTTATCCCTTCTCAACAAGAGGAAATCGAGGCACAGAGGGGCTAAGTAGCTTATCCAATATGACACATTCTCCATGTAATAGAGTCAACCCGCAGTCAGCGGGCACCTGAAGCCAGCTCTTCCCACGCACTACCAAAAGTTCATCTCTGAGGAGCTGACATGACCAGTAGGTACATACTGAAATGAGGGAGCTCTAACCTGGGATTTTAACTTCTTCATTTGAGACTTCCCTCCTCCGGAGCCTCCGGAGCTGCCGACATTGGGAAGGTGTATGGGTTTACTACTGCTGCTGGAACAAGCTACGTGAGTGGCTTAAAACAATAGCAGTTTGGTACCTTAGCGTTCTGGAGGTCAGAAGGCTGACACAGGTCTCTCTGGGCTAAAAACAAAATGCCAACAGAGCTCTATTTATTTCTGGAGAGAATCTGTTTCCTTGCCTTTTCCAGCTTCTAGAGATTGTCCACCTTCCTGGCTCGGGGTCTCCTTCCATCTTCAAAACCAGCCATGGCCAGCCAAAGCTTTCTCACATTGCATCACTCTGACCTTGACCGTGACTCTGCTGACCCCTCGTCCACATGGAAGGCCCCTCGCGATGACAATGGGCCCACTTCAGTGTCCTCAGCTCAGTGTCAGGCAGAGTCCTTGGGGAGCCGGTGAACTCTGGGCTCTTCAGCCCCCCTCCACGAGAACACGACACGCTTCTCCACTGTCCTACACATCCCTGTGTGGTCTCCTCCTTAGGCTCAACCAAAGCCACGGAAATGCATGTGGCATGAGCAAGGCCATCTCATGCATCCTGCTGCACAAAAATTGGAAATCTGCACCAAGCAGGTGTCCTCCCCCAATCTCTCCCCCACCCCTTCCTGAGTCAGCCTTGGGCTCTCCCCTCATCTCAACAGGCTCCTAACAAGGACTCCTTTCTCCAGGCTGCCTGGAATGGCCTTGCCCACCCTCCTTGCCTGAGTGATTCCTGGTGTCCAGTAAAACATAGCACAGGCACCTCCTCCCCCAGGAGCTTTTAAGGACCTTCCACCCAAGACAAAGAAAGGGGCCTTCTTCTGGGGGCTGGTGGTTCACCTCTGCCTGTCTTCTCAATGGG
This sequence comes from Hipposideros armiger, assembly GCF_001890085.2. Classification (NCBI taxonomy): domain Eukaryota; kingdom Metazoa; phylum Chordata; class Mammalia; order Chiroptera; family Hipposideridae; genus Hipposideros; species Hipposideros armiger. The sequence continues at coordinate 900,451 of NW_017732079.1, read as the reverse complement.
ACTGTGAACCCCTTGAAAGTAGGGTCATGAATGACTGAAAGAATGAATGAGTAAACCCAGCGATGGAGAACTCCTTGCCTCCTCAGGCTCTGAAGAATTGCTTTGTCTCACAGACAACATTCCACAAGAAAGATGGAGGCAATGAAGAGGAAGAGGTGACATGAAAGAGGAGATGAGAAAAGAGGAGGAGAAGGAAAAGGAGAAGAATCCCCCATCCTATACCTGATCACCCAGTTCCCAGATTCCCCAAGTGACCTTGTTTTTTCAGTTACACCCATGGGTCTCCCAAATTTTTCACTTTCATCCAACACAGCCCCACCGCTACCCCAGCCTCCAGAAAATCATGTCCCTCACAGGACCATCAGCAAGACTCCCCTGGGCCAGCCTCTGATCCCCTCCCCACCCAGACACCTGTCTTACAAGGACACCAAGGACCCAGGCTGGTGCTGCATCGATGCCCCGTGCACCAGTCCTACAGGCCAAAAGGTCACCTGGTCTCCCCAACTCACCTTTTAAAAACTGTTTAGAGATCAAACATCTAAAAACTGTATAAATCTTTGAAGGAACTCCTGATTTTAGCCAAATACCTCTCTTAGGAAATGACCTGAACAAACCTCTTCAAGTGAAGGCGCCGTCGTCACCTTTAAAGTCCCTGGAAATTGGTCGACTTGAGCAAACAAGCTCAAGACCACCCCTTTATGATTTAGGGGCTTCTTTCAGAATGACTCTTTTCCCATTTTCCATTATACAGGTGTGACAATGAAGTTCGAGAACTTGCTGCAACGATGTTGCTAACTGTTTTTTATCTCAGAGGGATTATTCACTATGAATTTGTACCAGCTGGACAAACAGTTAACCAAGTTTACTGCTTGGAAGTGCTGAAAAGGTTGCGTGAAAAAGTTAGACGACCTCAACTTTTCACCAACAATTCATGGCTCTTGCATCACGACAATGCACCAGCTCACACGGCACTGTCTGTGAGGGAGTTTTTAGCCAGGAAGCAAATAACTGGATTGGAACACCCTCCTACTCACCTGATCTGGCCCCCAATGACTTCTTTCTTTACCCAAAGATAAAGGAAATAGTGAAAGGAAGACATTTGGATGACATCCAGGACATCAAAGGTAATATGACGACAGCTCTGATGGCCATTCCAGAAAAAGAGTTCCAAAATTGCTTTGAAGGGTGGACTAGGCGCTGGCGTCAGTGCATAGTTTTTCAAGGGGAGTACTTCAAAGGTGACGATAGTGATATTCAGCAGTGAGGTATGTAGCACTTTTTCTAGGATGAGCTTGCGAACGTAACTGTCCGACCTTGAGTGAGATCCCCCTTTACTCCCAGTTGCCTCTCACATTCACCTTCTTCATTCTTTATTTTATTTTTTTTTAGCTGAGCCATCCTGCCACCTGTTGGCAGCTCAGCAGCAGCTCAGCTCGGGCCAGGAATCGAACCGCTGTTGCTCAGAGCTCAAACTCTTGAGTGAGCTCTTAACCAACTGAGCCACTCGGCCAGCCCCACCTTCTTCATTCTTTAATGAATCGATAATCATTTACCTCCCACTTTCTCTATCTATGGCACAGCCCTACCCTCTTGGAACCTACAACCCAGGAGAGTGGTAAGATCTTGTACATAAATAACTGGAATTTTGAATAACAATAGTAAATGTCATATACATAGCACAAACAACAGATACTATGGGAGGGAGTTCAGCAAGAGGTGAAGTCACTCCTGGTTTAGAGTAATAAGGAGAGGCTCTTAAAAGGTTGTAGACTTGAGTAGAAGCTTGATGAATGCTTAGGATCCCAACAGGCACAGAGAGGGCGGGCACGCAAGACAGAACTGACAGCCCAAACGGAGACTTGGATGGAGAAAAAAGTGGGTGTGTTTGCTTTGAAACTTTTCCTTTCATCCCCCTGGCTTTGACCGACCTGAGCTCTAAGAAAAGGCTCTCCAGAAAGCAAGACGACAACCTTGCTGCACCCTGTTTTCTTGACTATGGAAACTCTGTCACTCCACTTCTAGAAGGGCCAGCAATCAAGGCTGAGATGATGACGGCGACCTGCCTTCTCCCTCCTCTCTCTTCTCCTCTATCCTACTTCACAGCCCAAGAGTAACAAATGACTCCAATTTCCCTGAAGACTTCTGTGCAGGAAAATCACTCTTTCCAGGAAGCTGGAGGTCCTTTGTGTGCTTAGAACCACAGGGACTTTCTTGGGGCTGGAAGTGTCACTCTCCAGGCTCAATGAAGAAGCATCCAGTGGACATGTCTGAAAGCGCCATCCGCGCCTTTGACCCAGACCGACCCCAGGCCTTAGGTCTAAAGCCTTCCCATGGGTGGAGACAGCAGGAGCAAGGGGGATCTTATCTCTCACCACATCCTGAGCCACGCTGGGCAGACAAGGAGCCCAGTCCTGGTAGGACAGGCTGAGATAACGTTTTATGAACATTCTTTTGCTGCTGCTTCTAATGAGAGGTCTGAAAGGAGGCCCTCCCTGTGAGGTCTGCTGAGGAGCCAGAGGCCAAAGTGGAAGCTGATTAGCTGGCATCCCAAGCAGTGATTCAAACTATGGGCAGTTTCAGAGGAAGCTCATTATGGTGACTCCACAATTAGGGCCTCAGCCCACGTGGCCCGTCATACCTGTGGGAGGCTGGACCCAGCACCGTATAAAAGTCCGGACCTGGCTGGGCTCCGCAATTCCCATTCTTTGCTGAGTCTTTGAACATCAGGTAAGTGGGGACATCTGGGCCCTCTCTCCCTAGCTGCTCTGTCTTCTTGAGGCTACTGTTCCCTTCCTCCGCTAGACTGTGCTTTCTGCTGGTGTTTGAAGTCGTTTGCCATTTCTTGGGCCTCTCAAACCAGCCTGGGCATGCCGTCCAGTGTCTTGCACCGGATTTTCAATAAGATTAGTCAAACAGAAAGAAAAGAACCATGGTAAGACTGGGGCTTGGGGCTCCAGACATGCAGACAAAAGCTATGAGGATATTCCCACCTAGTAAACGGGTATCAGAGGGAGCTGAACTAGGGATCGAAAAGGGAAAGGGGTAAAAAGCAGCAGAGAACTGAGTTCTTGGGGTGTTAACTCCCCATCCCCCCCTCAACCCTTCATCTCTCAGGCCCCAGCCTGGTACTGTTCATGCAGATCATTGCAAATCATGTGTTTGTTTCAGGTTCTGCAACTCGCCCTAGGATGTCGTTCAGCGAGCAGCAGACCAAGCAGCCTTGCGTGCCTCCTCCGTGTCTTCAAAAGACCCAAGAGCAGTGCCAGGCAAAGGCTGAAGAGGTGTGCCTGCCCCCATGCCAGGACCCCTGTCAAGAGACGTGCCCAGTGCAAGCTCAGGAGGTGTGTCTTCCTCAGTGCCAGGAGTTAAACCTGGACAGCTGCCCGCAGCAAGTCCAAGACCAATGCCCGCCTCAGTGTGTGGAGCCATGCCAGGAGCTATCTCAGACAAAGTGTGTGGAGGTTTGCCCACAGAAAGTCCAGGAGAAGTGCTCCCCCGCTGGCAAGGGAAAGTAGCGGCTCGTCATGCCATCTAGGGTCGAGAAGATGGCCGCAGATGACAGTGCAACCCCAGCCCATGCTATGGTGACCTTCTCCCGTGGGTACCTACCTCTGTGTGCACGGGTTCTTGCCTCCGGGCTTCCTCGGTATTCCAGGACTTGGTCTGTGTCTCTAAAGACAGTTCTCTCTGTATTTCATCAACCTCTGTGGATAAGTATTGTTCTCGGCGGTCTGGCAGGAGGTCTCAACTGTGGGAACAGGGTGCTCATCAGGGGAGACCCCGGAAGCCTGGTTCAGCTCCCCTGGGGCAAAAATTCACCCATCCCTGGGTGGGTAACAGCCAAGGATGCCTCCGTTCATCTCAGAGTGCCAGCCTCCCACTGAGGCCTCAAAACAAACTGAATTTTGATGGACTTTGTACTGATCACCACCGCCGTGGGTGTGGAAAAGAGGCGGGTGGCGTGCAAAAATAAAAAATTGGGTAAATTTTATCTCTGCGTTCTAAAAAAGAACAGTCAATAATTGGACATTGGGATGTTGGTTGTGCTGTAAAAAATGAAACAAACAAACAGAAAACAAGGCAAGACAAGATGGGATGCTTGGGGTCCTGGTTACTCTTGGTTCTCCACAGCTGGTCTCATTTCCGCCATGTACATTCTTTAGAGACACGATGTGTGCCTGGGCAGTGCGGGCCAGTCTGCTCTCCAGCTTTGCTTCTTCTCCCTGGTGAAGGTAAAATGCAGAATAAAGCTGATTCTAAGAATGATACCTGACTTAACGTGTGCTCTTTCTCCCAGCCCCACTCCCCTCGCCCCCCAACCACCTACAGTCCTTGTGATAATTACGTTCTCCGTTGTGTGTGTGTGTGTGTGTGTATGGTTTGGTTTTTTGGTTGTTTTGCTTTGTTTTTTGGAGAATTTGGAGTAGAAATTAAAAACAGACCTCACAGCAATGCTGAAGGAGGCCTCCTTGAAGGGGACCGGGGCCACCCCACCGTCACCCACAACGTATCCTAGGCTCACCTATGCACACACTTTACACCCGAGAAAACCCACCAGGGCCTGCGATCTGCCCACACTCAAAACCCCAGGCCCAGGCTTCTTTCTATTACAGCGTCTTTCCTCTCTGGTCCCTGCTTTCTGGGGGAAAGAGCTAAAATGGGGAGGAGGGCAGTGGCGTGGAAGAAGGGGTCCCCAGTCAACCCGTGACACCTACAAGCATGGCTTCCTTATCAGAAGGCAGAACCAAGCGTGCCCCTGAGATGAACACAGACTCGAGGACCAGAACTGTCTGTTCGGCCATCTGGCCAGATTTCGGGAAAGCCAGGCTCGGGTTCACCTCCCTACACCCTGCACCCCCTCCGGCTGTGGAGGAAATACAAGCCTGTGGCCTCTGGGCTTGCACAGAAAGAACAGCAAGATGCACAGAGCAGAACCAACAGCGGCTTCCTCAGCTGTGCCCTGAGGGCTGACTGGGCCCAAAGGCTATGTCAAGGGCCAGCCTCCTGAGCAGGAAAGGGGGTTCCCATTCACGCCCTGGGTCCCCCTTTCTCCTCAGCCCATAGAGGATTGCCCCAGTGAGGGCTGTTTGGCTGACTCAGGGCCCTCCCGTGCTGGGATCGCCCCAGTCTCTCAATCTGAGATGTGCTAAGGCCAGAAAGCCAGGGGACGTGTTGGGAGAAGCGCTCAGGCCCCACCATGGAGCCCTCAGGCACTCAGTGAGTCTGCAGCTGGCAAGCGCCAGGTCCTAGGCTCCTAGCACTTTGTGACAGGATCCTGACAGCAGTCTCAGAGGCTCACACGTTGCCCCTTCATTAAGGAACTGGTCTGGCCTCACAAAGCAGTAAGTGGTGCAGTCAAGTCTCTAGCCAGAGGCCCTCTGGACTCCGGCACAGAGCTCTCACTTGCACGAAACACCTGGGCACACAGAAAACACTTTCTGGAGCTGTCTTCTTCTCATGCATTCATTCACCACGGAGCAAGCGCCAGGCACTGCGCCAGGTACTAGAGACATGCCGGTGAACCAGCTGGCAGGTTTCTGCAGAGCTGGAGAGCTTCTCTGCACAGGTTTCCAAAATCTCCTGAACACCTCACGTCCCTGAACATCTCCAGCTGCCTGAATCACAATTCTCTCGCCTCCCCGTCTGGTTGGAACAAGTTTCCTCTTCCATTTTCCAGCTGTGGCAAAAGTCAGCTGCTCCCCAGGGCCCCAGCCTGAGGCCCCCGAGAGCCTTCCTAGCAGTATGGCTTCTGATGGGGCCAAGGGAGGCTCAGGGACGTGTCTCCGGCCTGGCTCAGGCCCAAGAAATGTCTTTGTTCTCCGGCACTAAAGGTATGCACAGATTGGCATCCAACATCAGATGCTGAGAAGAAGCGTGGGGCTGACGAGCAGGGAGGGTCCAGCCATATCAGAGAAAGGACAACCCGCTGATTACAGGGGAGGCCTCAGGAGGCGGCAAGGAGACAAACGCGCAGATTGCAGATAGAGGAACAGACATCAAGGAGCCAGCATGCCTCATCAAGCTCCGTCATGGGAACCACCACACCTTCCTCGTGCTCACACAGCCCTGACGCGGCCCCTGCCTAGGCTGCGACTGCTGGGCCCGGGGCCCTGAAGGCCACAGACCGGGGCCATGGGGACAGCTACGACCAAGCACATGGCAGACAGACTCCCTCAGCTGTTGGTACCTGTGCTGAAGCCTTTCAGAAAGGGGAGAGGGGCATTACTAAAAAGAGTCCCAGAGTTAGACCTTCTACCTGAAAACTGTGAAAGAAAAAACAAACGCGGAAGCCACCGTTGGGCCGTTGGAATAGGCCCCTAGACCAAACAGCCATAGCAACATAACCGAAACTTAAAACTATCCTAATAGCCCCAAAGTGTTGGCTCTGACCATAAGCCAACTTGAGCTTTCCTCGGTTCATAGCTTCCTAGCCAATTAGCTGCCAAAGAGGAAAGGCATGCAGGCTTCTACAGCCAATCCTAACACTCCTCACTGATCTTTATAAACCCAGCTGTAACCCTCACTTTCTGAGCTTCTGCCCCTTTGGGCTGGAAGTCCTCCAGTTTCGCGAACTGTTTTTTGGTTTGTTTTTTGTCTGCACAATCAACTTTTGAATTTTCTCTAACTTGATTTGATTTTGGTTTTTGACACAGGCAACTCAATATGTGATAACAGTGGACCTCTGGGCTCCATGTGCCAAGAGAAAAAGATACAAACTGATAGGCGTTCAAAGGAGGGTGCTGTGGATTCACCCCTCCATTCAGTAGACTAGAACCTGCTACGCCCAGGGCACTGTGCCAGGCGCTGGAGACCCAGGTGGGAGGGCACATGGACTAGAGCTGTGGCCTGAGGACTTTCATGTTAGAAAACTGTTGAAATCTATGTAATCTAGTGAAGCAAATGCCGAAGGGGGCAGGATAGCTGTCCTCAAGTATTTCAAGTGCTTTTGTGAGGGAGGGATTGGATTTCTGTGAGGTTCCAACAGACAGAGTTGGGACCAATGGACGGAAGTTACAAATTGGGGTTCCGTTGAAGAGCTTTCTCATAAGAAGATCTGTTTGCTGGTGCCAGGCGCTGCCTTTGGACGTGTCATAGCCGCATGACCTGGAGGTATCCAACAAGGGGGGGGAGAACTAGAGTGAACTGCACGCTCCCTACTAGCCCGCCTGGCACTGAGACTCGGCTCACTGATCTAGGTCTCCTGGGCAGAACTGGGGCCCACGGGCAGAGGCGGTACAGGGGCACGAAGATTCAGAAGACCTGACCCTGAGGGCAGGAGACAGAGGGGATGACTCTGGCCTCTAGAACATTCCTGGAGGACAGATAAGTGATAGAAGTGGATCTTCAAGTTTAAGAGCTTCCTTAATATGTTTTTTGGGGCCCAACACTTCAGCTCTGAGTGGCACCTTACAGTAACCCCTCATGCCTCCCAAACCCAACCTTCCCTCCGTTCCTTGCATCTTTACCTTCTGGGCTTCCTTTCTATCCTGGGCCTGAGAGGTCTATCTCGCCCATGTGTGAGGTACCTGACAACCCATCGCAGCCTCCTTTCCACCTGCGCCTGCCTCCCTCCAACCAGGATTCTCCTCCTGCTTGTGTCTGCCAACCCATGTTGGCAAACTCACCTCCTCCAGGAAGCCTTTCATGACGTCAAGCCCATTTTCTAGGTTTACAGGGAGACGCTTGCAGCAGTTCGGTTTGGGGTTCTTGTGCCTACACTGGTCCCTAGGGGTCAGTGGCCCCTTGAAGCTGCCTTGTGTGTGACTGGCCGGCGTCACTGTCAGCATGAGGTCCCAGATGGTAGCACTTAGGCTGTGTGGTGCTCTTGGCCTGTTTTCACAGGGCCAGCCACACTGAGCCTGCACCACTCTCAGTGTCAGCCCACCAGCATGCTCTCTGCGGCAGAGACAAAAGAGGCTTCTTTCATGGATGGGGGGACCCGCCATGCTGGTTTTCCTGGGACTGAGAGGGTTGCCAGGATGCAGGACTTTGCACGCTACCATTAGGATAGTCCCAGGCAAACCCAGACAAATCGGTCACCCTAATTGGGTACCTGCATGTGGAGACATGACGCTGGGTGTTGTGGGAGCAGCGAGGGAACGCAGATGAGACGCTCATGCTGGAGGAATGTACAGCCCAAGGTGGGAATGGGCAGAACTTACTGGAAAACTGAGCCCAGAAGGCTCAGTGCCCACCCGCTGCCTGCCGCCCCTACACAGACAGCCCCAGTGTGTGTGTGTGTGTGTGTGTGTGTGTGTGTGTGTGTGTGTGTGTGTGTCGGGTGGAGGACACTAGATCCACAGTCCAGTGCCCAGGCTAGCCCTGTATCAGCCAGAACCGGCAGGTCGTGGCCCAGAGAAGTAGTATAGTGGGGGGTACCCCATGTTCCCCCGTGTCATCCCACTGCCATCATTCGCCTCCGGACACCTTGGCCAGTGGGCCGGTCTGGACTTGCCCACTCCTGCTCTCCCACAGATACCTGCCTCCCACCTGGAGATGCTGGAAAAAGAGGCTGGCGGGCTGCCAGAGCCATGGGACCGCCAGCTCCCCACCCAGCTCCCCCACTCCCCAGCATGTCTTCAAACCAACCTGCCCTCCTTCAAAAACCTTGGGAACTCCTTTTTCTCTTCCCAACAGCACCATCTACTGGCCAGAGAGGCACTGGGCCTTGACTGGGCCACATCCAGCCTCGCCTGAGTCAGAGACAGCTGCACACACTGGGGACCAGCCAACGCTGGATGCAGCATCTAAGACAGCGGGAGGGAGGCTCAGTGTGCAAAACAGAGTTAAATAACGTGGGGGCTTGCGGGGGGCCGCCATGATGGTGGTTCAGGACACGAATTCAGGAACAGACGCCGGGACTCCAATCTAGACTCCACCACGGCTACTCTTCCCTTTAAAAAAACATGCTGAGAGCCTTGTCTGGGCCGAGCCCTGTTCCAGGCACTGGAAATACAGCAGTGAACTAAAATAGATACACAGAGTGCCTGCCCCCAGAGCTTACACGAATGCGGCAGACAAATGAAACTAAGCAAATGGATAAATGAGAACATGTAGAAAGGAAAACAGGGTGATGACAGAGTGTCTGCAAGGAGGGGTGCTCCATGAGCTCGGGGTACAGAAAGGCGGATTTCTTCTCATCTCAGGCATAAAATGCCCAGCAATAAAATGGCCTGCTCCTGCAGTAGTGAACTCACCATCACTAAAGTATGCAAGAAGAGGCCAAATGACTAGCCAAGAAGGCTATAGGAAATTTGGACTAGATTTTTTTTTAATCTTTTAAGTCCCCCCAACTCCTGCACTTGAATTATTTACAGATTGCCCTGAATGTAGTGAAAAGAGCTTATGCCAGCTAGTCATGAAAGACACCTGCCCCAGAGGCCCATGACCAGAAACACACCCCATCAGGGCAGATAACTGTGCGTTGGATACAGAGCAAGCTTCTCCTCAAACCCAAGGCAGACCCTGGCAAAGACGAGACGTGGAAGCCCTTGTCTCCCCTCTGGGTTTGCTCCCCACTCCCTCCCCTGTCATAGCATCAGAAGACAGGGATTTCCTCCCCTACATGGTCTGAGAAAAAAACTAGTCTTAAGCTGTTAGAAAAAATACCCCAGTCTCCCAACGTCTTGAAACTCTTTATGTTGCACTCCTTGATAATAAGAAGCATTTGTTCATGACCAACAGGCATATGGAAAAGGTGGTCAACCTCACTGATGATCAGAGAAATGCCAAACCTCAGTGGAAGGAACGCCACAACACACCCACTGGAATGGCTAAAAGTAAAAAGACAGAATACACAGCTTCGGTGAGGCTGTGGGAGTGCAAACTGGGGCAAGCCCTTTGGAAAACTCTTCAGAG
>NW_017732079.1:879668-886392 GCF_001890085.2 Hipposideros armiger | reverse complement strand
CACACACACACACACACACACACACACACACACACACACACACACACACTGGTCCTCCCCCAGAGCCAGAGCAGATGGCCCTGGGTGCTGGGACCATGCCTGCCCCTTTGCTCTTTGTCTACTGCCTGAGCCTGACCCACAGGTGGTACTGGCCACAGAGGCGGAGAGAAGTGACCATTCTACCCTCTGGCTATGCACTGTTACCATTTCTGTCCATCACAGGGTTCTTAGTCCAAAGCCTGAGTGGCCATAGATTTCATCTGGTTGGAGGACTCATCCTGTCTGATGACCCAGCCCTGACCATCAGGGCACCCCAGTTTCAAGATGGGGCCTTCAGAGCAAGTGGAGAGACACAGTCCTGACCCTAAGGTCACCCCCAGTTTGAGAGGCAAGGAAAAACCCCTGGCCTCAGAAGACCCCACATGCTAGCGCTCCTGCAAAGTCTCGGAGTGCCCACCTTACACACCTTCATCCTCACCCTCTCCACACTGGTCATGAAGAAGGTATGGTATAAAAAAACCAAATGCAAAACAAGCAAACAAATGACAGACACCTGACAAACTCCTTATTCAAGTTTAAAGAACCCTGTCCAAAATAGGAAGGGTTTTTCCATCCATGTATTGAATACTCAACCAATGGCTAACACGGGCTGGGGCTCAAACATTGATTCTGACCCTCCGAGTTCTCATATCATTGCAGCCTAATATACCTACCACCAACACCACCACCCATATTTGCCTTGACCCAATTTTAAATGCAAGAATTTTGGTGTCAGAAGTGGGGCAGGGGTCAAGAACTGGGGACAGTGCCAGACTTCCAAGAATGTGGGCCTGTGCCCTGTTCACACGCCCCCGGGAAAGCCCTCATGGGGGCCACCATGTCCCAGTTCCCCACCCCCGCCCCCAGCTCTCCAGACCCCAAGTGACACCCTTAAGGCCACATCCTTTTGAGTTATGACACCAGTCAGTGGAGCTGACTCATGGAAAGAGTTGCTCCAAGTGCACGTGAAAAAAAAAGGGCAGTTGTGCAAGGTGTTTTGTGACAGGCTATGAGGAGGGGCCGGATGTGAGGCAGTGAGGAGGAGGACCAGCTGATAATTATCATTGCTTCTACTAAAATATCCCGGTGACACATCCACCTTGATGCCCATTAGCCCCAGATATTGCTAAAGCCAAAAGAGGGTGGGTGTCGGTGACTGTTCCACCTGTGGCCTCAGATAGTATAAAAGGGCCGCTCAGTTTTAGCTTCCTATGAAATCAAAGCTTCAGTCCCCGCGACCTGCCCTGTGGGCTCCAGCGCTGAGGTAGGTCCAGGAACATGGAGCCCATCCGGCCCCGTCTGTGAAAGGAGGAGATTGTACTAGATGTCTGTCAGGTCCCTTCTACCTCTGACACCTACTGGCTCTAAGCAGGGGTCAGAAGGGACCCTGGAGTGGGAAGTCATTCAGACACATACGAAACAATGGGGGACCAGCCAGAGCAGCCAAGTATGAGGTCCCGAGAGAGGAAGGCCGGAGCCCCAGCTCCGTGCTGCCACCTAGTGGCCAACCTGGTATAAAGACTGCTTGGCAGCTGAATATGAACACAGGTTACTGACCAAACTGGAACGGTATGTCCATTGGTCTGTTCACTCATTCCACACACATCTAATGGAAGCCTGCTGGGCCTGCCATCAAACCCAGCCCTAGCAATGCAGAAAAAAATAAGACAAAGTCACTGCCCTGCGGGACTCAACGTCTACTAGGAAAGCCAAACACAGAAACAGAAAAAAAAAAATTGCAATATAATCAAAGAAACATGATGTTAGAAAAATGTCTAGCATGAAAAATTGGCAACAGGGGAGAGTGGACAACTCTGCCCAGGTGGGTAAGGAAGTGAGTTCACAAAAGGAAAGGTAGTTGAGCTGTGACTTAAAGATAATTGGGCCTGGGACCCGAGCTTTGGCTTGAGCTCCAATGCCTGGTACGTATGACGTATGTGGAAGTCACTTGCATTCGGGTGTCCTGGTGAAGAGTGAGGTAGACTAGGGCGGGGGCTCAGCTCCAGTCCCTTCACCGCCATTTCCAGCACCATCTAGCTCAGCTGCTTTCAGAGGCTGAGATAAGCAATTTTTCAACCACAGAACTTCCCCAAGGCCCTCGACCCCCACATTCCCATGTGCACACAAGCCTGAGTTGACCACTGTGGACCTTCCTGGTGGCCGTACTGTGTAGCAACGCCCTCTTAGGCCTACCAGGCATGTGCCAGGACCACGCATTGCCATCAGCAGGAAGAAAAGAGAGGGCATCCTAGCTGACATGGCGCCCCCCCCCCACTGTGCCCTCCATATAATGCCCCCAGCAGCTCCCTACAGGCAGCCAGCTGGACACCGTCCCCCTTCTGCACTGTGTGCCCCTTGGGCTTGAGTATAAATGCCAGTAAGCATTGTCTGAGCTCCTGGTCTGGCCTCTTGTCAATTTCTATCACACAGAGAGCCTAGGAACCCAAGGTCGGTAGCAAAGGTCCTGAAGTATGTGCCCAGAAAGCTTTTGTCTGACTCACCAAGTCCTGAGCATGAAAGAATCTACACAATGACTCCAAGCCCAGGCACAGACCCCAAAACACCAATATAATTCAGTCTCTACTCAAAACCAACCATGAGCTCAGGTACCAAAGAACTTTAGGTAAGTGTTCAGTCTTTAATGATTGGCAACATTCAAAGCTCAATATAACTGCAATGTTTTAGGTGGAGGGTGTTTCCAAGTGTTAGCAAATAGCAGAGTTTTAGCACCCCCTTCATTATTACACTAATAACGCGGTAGCGCTCACCGAGGTAAGGAATTGATGCCTTCAGGCCGTGCAGAATTGAAAGGTGGGTGATGCAGCTTCGTTTTGTGACGTGAAGCAGGTAAGGCCTCAAGGGACCAAGGGATGAGGTCATAGAATCTAATTACTACCAGAGACTATGGAGAAACAATTAATTGATCATGACTGAAAATAGCTGTCTTTGGCAAATTTTCTCCAAAATCCAGTTGACTCAGTAATTCCATGAAGTGAACTTCTACNCTGGAGGCAAGGGAACAGAAAGGGGCTTGTGTGTCACATCACCGGTGATACCCTGTTTCTTCCTCTGGTTGCTGCTTACCTTGGTGTGGTCAGTGTGTGAAAACGTGTTGAGCTTGGGCACTAACGATATTTATACTTTTCTGAATGTATACTTTAATAAAAAGTCTCAAGTTGTATTTGAGCTCATCCTATAATATAGATACATTATTTATAAACAATAGATAGACACTATCATCCTAACATCATATAAGGTAGAAAACAAATACAAAATGTAAACAATTTTAAAATTTAGTAATAAATACAGAAAAAAATGTTTGGATATACTTTCCTGGTCCCCATGGATGGTCTTAAGCATCCATCAGAAAAGTGACTCCCTCTGCAAATTTTTTATAATGGAGTCCAGGGTGACTTGGTGGCTGTAGGACTTTGAGCAAATCTCCCAATCTCAGTTTCTGCATCTGTAAAATGGAAATGATGATCACCCAGCCACACTTCTCCAAGACGGCTACCCTCAGGAGCCAAGGAGATATTTGTGAAAGCGCTTTGTAACTGATAAAATAAGAGGGATTGTTGCAATTATTACTGTGACATTGTGGTTTATAATAAGAAACATATATCTAGTCTTCATCCTCATTTCTGGCACAGAGCTCTTCAAACCCTTAGAATTCCCTAAGGGATGAAAGCTATAAAGGTGTCTTTTGTTATGTTAATGATGTATTTTTGGACCGCGCCTAAGGATGGGGCAGGTTGCCTGGCAACCAATCACGTGATCAGAGGGTTGGAGCTTTCAGTCCCACCCCCTGACTTTCTGGGAGAGGAGAGGAGGCTGACTCAGTCGCCAATGGCCAATGATTTAATCAGTCATGCCCATGTAAAACCCAAAGGACGGGGTTCGGAGAGCTCCCAGGTGTGTGAGCATACGGAGATTTGGGGAGAGTGGCGTGCTAGGAGAGGAGGGCACGGCAGCCATCCCCTTCCCCCGCACCTCGCCCTATGCATCTCTTCCATCTGGCTGCTCCTGAGTTACATCCTCTCATAATAAACCAGTAAATTTAGTAAATAAAATGTTTCTCTGAGATCTGTGGGCCGCTCTAGCAAAGTAATCGAAACCCAGAGGGTGGGTTGTGGGAACCTCTGATGTATAGCCAGCCAAAGGAGAGGTGACAACCTGAACTAGTGACTGCCATCTGAAATATGTGTTTTGAGGGGGTGGGGTAGGGGGCAAATCTTGGGGTGCTATCTCCCGGTGGAAGTATCAGAGCTGAGTTGAGTTGTTAGGGCGCCCAGCTGGTGTCGGAGTATTTCTTGTTAGTATGAGAGAATCTCCCCAACACGCACATTGGAATTGGGTCCCAGAATCTTCCTTTAATTACCATTAGCACAGAGTTGCTATTAACATAGAGTTACATGCTAATGAAGGAGGCCAATCCTAGGACAAATAGCTTGGAATTTTGTTAGAAGCAGCTGAAGACGTCGGGGAGAGCATTCCCGACTACAAAACCACCATCACAAGGACTATAAAACCACCATCCTGGGGATTATAACACCACCTTCCAGGAATGCTGCGGTCATTCCAGCACCAGGGAGAGTAGAGGTAATAATAATTAACAATAACAACAATAATGGGAACTAGTATGTGGCAGATATTTTCTAAGCATTTCATGAACAGTAACTACTATAATCCTTATAGCAACCAAACACAGTAGGGTGTCTTATTATCACTGTTTTACAGACAAGAAACTGAGGCTCAAAGAAGTGAAGCCACTTCCTCAGAGTCTCACAGATCATAGAGCGGTCTGGCTCCAGATTCTGTGTTATATTTAAAATAGAGGCTCTCCATTTAACCTTCCAAAACTGATGCTGACATTCATAATTGCTTCCCCTTCAGTAAAGCTCAGTCTGATATCACATAAACCTCCCTCATGAATCTATCATTCAACAAATATTTTGAACACGAATGACAGGCCAGGCTCTATCCTGGGTACTGGATGTGCCAGACACTGGTGGGTCCCAGACCCCTAACAATAAGGTTATCTTCACGTGAGGACATCAGGCCAGGGGGACTTTGTACACACGTGTGCGTGCTTGTTTGTAGGAATAAAGACGCACCGCCCGGACCCCGGACCCCACCAGACCTCAGACAACCTGTGTATGATGTGAGGGTTTTATTGCAAGTGAAATGAGAGGACTCTGAAGGGTTTTAAGCAGAGAAGAGACGTGATTTGATTCGCGGCTTTAAAAGGTGACTCCGCCTGCAAAGTGGATGAAGGCTGGATGACACACTGAGCGTGAAAGGGCGTGTCACTGTGGTTGCGGGTGAAGATGATAGATGGCCGTGTGGACACAGAGAGAAGATGGTCTGAGAAGCGCTTTGCAGGAAAAATGAACAGGATTAACAGGTGGATTCAATGTGTGGCGTGAAGGGGAGGGAAAGAGGCATTAATGCTCCCAGGTTGCTGGAAAGGGTGATGGTGGGGCATTGAGAGAGGTGAAGACCAGGACACATTTGGATGTGGAAGTCTGGAACTCAGAAATATAAATGTGAGAGTAATCAACACATAGAAGTGGCACAGGTCACCCAGGAGAGAAGCAGCCCTCGGAGCAGGGTCACTGCAGGGTCCCAAGGCTGGACAGTGGAGGAGGAGCCTGCACGGCCAGCCGGTAAGAGCACCCAGGGAAGAAAGATGGGTTCTGGAGAGACCAGAGAACAGAGGGGTCCAACAAAGCCAGGGAAACCGCTGAGTCAAACAAACACCAACAGCTCAAGAGACATGGAGGTGGCTGGTGCCCTTGACGAGGGCTGTCTGAGTGGCGGCACAGCACAGAATGGGGGGTAGCGGACTGAGGGGCAGATGGAGATGCCAACGCAAGAACAGTCTGTGTGACCTGTTCTATGAGATGCTTGGATGTGAACATGAATAGAGAAATGAGGGGATGGCTGGAGAGAAAACAAGAGCCTAAGAAACTTGTTGTTTGTCTTTTCTTAGGATAAGCAACACTAAGAAATGATTCAGTAGGGAGGGAAAACTGCAGACTGGAGTATTTAAACATAGGCCTGGCTAAACATGTTGTTAGCATGGCAGTCCCCCCAATGAGCTGGGAGCCCCCAGAGAGCAGGGCCTGCCCTTCTCTCCCCTCCATCCCATGAGGCCTGGCCACAGTGGCTTTAAATATCGGGTCTCTGGATTCAACTGGACTGGTTTGCCGTTCAAAGAAACTCCCAGACCACAGCCACCACGGGGACCTAAGAGGCCTTAATGAAAGATGTCTGGCGACAAGGGTCTGAAGAGGGCAGGCTAGAAGCCAAGAGGATGGCTGAGCAGCCGCTTCCCAAACCAGGGGAGAAGCCAACACGAAGCCCGGGCTCCCGTTTATAGAGCTTCCAGGGGTGGAGCTGGAACTGACGAAGGCTGTGCCCCAGATCCCAAGGCAGCCCCACCTGAGCCGTCAACACCACAGAGGCTGGATCGGCTCCCAGGGACAACCGTGCGTCAGGCCAGCCAGCTTCCGCGTGGGGCTGCACCACAGAGCTCCCCCAGCCCAAACCCAACCTCCACCGCCACGCACTCTGTCCTCCCCCCCCCCACTCCTTACCCTCCAGAGCCTCACACGTTATGAGGTTTGCACACTGTACCCCCTTACTCCATATCTCTCTCTCTCTCTCTCTCTCTCTCTCTCTC
>NW_017732079.1:871440-876108 GCF_001890085.2 Hipposideros armiger | reverse complement strand
CTGTTCCCATCCCCCAATTCCCCAATAAAAATCTTAAAAAAAAACAAAAAACAGACGGGTCCTGAGAGACGCCAGTCACCTGAGGACCAGGAGACCCTTGCTAAGGTACTTCCGTAATCAAACCTTTGGTTTTTAAGACAAAATCATTCTGCTTCTGCTGTGGACCGGGCGGCTAGGGGCTCAGTCAAGGGCGTCCGTAAGGGTGAGCGCTGAGCCCAAGCTGCATCTGCAGGTGGCCCCAAAACCCCGGCTCTGTAAAGAGGCAGGCAGCCTTTCATGTGGGTTCGAGCTCTAGCTTGACATCTGGATTTTCGTAACAGGTTCTCAAGCCTGCTCCCTGCTCATCTGCTTTCCAACTCCTACGCAAATCTGCTCACCAGCACTTCAGGTTCTGAGCGTGTACCTTCTAACCTCAGGGGTCCAGAACCCAGGAGGAGGCTCAACCAAGAAACTAGTGATGACACTCCTCAGCCCTGCAAAGGTCGTCTGAGGGAGTTGCTGTGTAACCAGGCTGCTCCTCTAGTTTCTCTCTGGGGCACAAGATAGAAAAGCATAAGTCAAACAGTCAAAATGCATTAACCTAGCTGCTCAAAAAATGACCTTCCTTGGACCAAAACTCCACGAACTGAGCTGGGATTTTATACAAGTCAACGAAAGGGGACCATGAGAAACATTTCTGTACGTTACCACACTCTTGATGGAGGCTGGGTGCTCCGCATCATCCAATGCCTCCTCTGTAAGGTCCTAATGATAGACGTTTCTTTAAGAAGTCTCCCTTGGGGATGATAAGAGCTCCGTACTTTATTCTGATTTCCTTTTGGCTCTAGCTACTGTGACCTAAAAAATGATGTATATGCTAATCTGTTTTCACAGCTTGTGAAAATAAAGGTGAAAAGAACATCAGGCCAACCCAAATTGAGGAACGTCCTACAAAATACCTGCCCAGCACTCCTCAAAATGGTTGAGGTGATCAAAAACAAGGCAATTCTGAGAAACTGCAAGTTTAGAGAAGCCTAAGGAGATATGGCAGCAAAAGTGGGATCCTGAGTGGAATGCTGGGACAGAAAAAGGACATCAGGAGAAAATGAATTAAATCCAAATAAAGTATGGACATTAGTAATAATAACATATTGTAGATCAATATCGGTTTATTATTATAGTTGTGACAAATGTACTACGATGATGCAAGATATCAACACTAGGAAAACTGGATGCCCGATACACAGGAATGCCGTACTCGCTTTGCAACTTTTCTGTAACTCTTAGACTATTTGAAAATTAAAAGTTTACTTTAAAATATCTTGATGAAATAAGACATAACTTCCATGTTTCTAAGTGGGCAAATGCAAGAGCAGTAAAAATATCAGTTCTCCCCAAATGTATAAAGTGAATGCAATTCTAATCAAAATCAGTATTCTTCTTAGAAGTCACAAAATTATTCCAGAGTTTATTTATAGAAATAATCAGATAAGAACAGCCAAGAAAATATTTCCCCCAAAAATTAGTGAAAGTGGACTTGGATCAACAGATATTAAAGTATTTTATAAAGCTACAAAAAAAAATAAAATGCCAACGGTAAAAAAGGAACCGGGGAAGCCACCAAAAAACCAACCAGAAATAAATAATTTTCTTCTTCAATATTCAACTATAAATAAATCCACAAAAATGTGAGGAAATTAACTATTAAAATTCCAAATTAATTTCATTCGAATTGTAAAGGTAAAAGTAATAAAATTCGCAAAAACTTGGAAAAGTATAAGTATGGGTGGATGTTCCTTTTAATTGCAAGGCCCGAACTGGAACTTCAAGGAAAAACGCTGTGTCCACTAAAAGAGATAAAATTAAATAGCACAAGACCTTAGTATATTCAAAAAATCCATATGAAAAAGGTTGTGGTTCTTGTGCCTACCCAAAACAGGAAAAAAAAATCATGAATGGGAATTTCATTAATGAATAAATACATACCAATCAAGTCATCAAAAAACACTTATCACTAGTAATCAAAGAACTAAAATTAAAGCAACAGGGTTGCCTACCAAGCCGGCACACAATGAAATAATAAGGAATGATAATACCCAGTGTTGACAAAGCTGTGTGGAAAGAACGCTCTCATACAAAGCCCGTGGGAGTCTGAATTGGGACACTCCTTCAGGAGGACAAGTTAGCAACAATAACAAAATCATAATAATAACGACAATAGCCGAGTTTTGTGCTGTGGGCCAGGACACCATCTAAGGGTTTACCATGTATTAAGCCACCCGGGTCACTTAGCAACTCAGTAAAGGAGGCACTGTTATTATCTACACTCACCAGGGAGGAAACCACAGTCCTGACACATCCTCCAAGGTCATTCTCCAGGCAGGTGGCAGAGGGCGTCAGTCCTCAGCGGTCAGGTTCCAGAGCCTGCGTCCTCCCCTGGACGTGGGACATGATGGACATGCTGTGACCCGGGGATCCTGCTTCTGGAAATTTACCTAAGAAAACAATTGGCAATGTTTAAGGACTTAGGTGTACAATGATGTTTATGGCAACAATTGTATAAAAGCAAGGAAAAGACAATATAAGTTATCGGCAGTAGAGAACTGATTAAATAAGTTGAGGTATCTTCATACAATGGGGTAGTATTCAGTCATTAAAGCCTGGAATAGAAAAATGATACATTATTGTTGAATGAAACTTTACAAGGATAGATATGGAATTGCATACTCTAAACACCAGTGTAATTTAGGCCTACAGATTATTTTTATGTTATTATTGATGTTTTCTGTATTTTACAAATGTTCTAAGTAAGCATGCATTGCTTTTGTCATGGGTTACATACTTTGTTCCGTGTTTTAAAATGATAAAGAAAAACTGTTCCTTTTGATTCCTATGTCTGACCTGTCTTCCTTTCCTTCATTCTGATTTTCTGTCTAGTTCAGAAACCTTGTCATACCGGTACCCTTTGCTATGGAGTTTAGGGTGGCATATTAATAAACAAGTAAAAATATATAGTACAATAGACAGTTCTTGACCAAAGCATTGGAGGGAACGGAGATGCCAGTTCATCACCAACAGCTCAGTGAGTTCCGAGTTAAGTCACAAAGAACGCCAGCTCTCTCCGTGGGCTGGTGCTCCGCAGACCTTCGAGCACAAGTCCAGGCAAACAGGGACTCAGTCCCCAGCCTCACACCTGGCCTTCCTCTGCTGAGCACCCTCCCAGCCCCGGGGCGGGCACTGTGGAAGGAGCTGGAATGTGGGGTTGGAGACGGTCACCCCTCACAGCTTGTGAAAGCTGGGCAACCAATATAGTGCTCTGTCTGACCCCTAGGACCTCGAAGGCCAAGACCACCAGTCTCCTGGATGAAGCCGCCTGGCCACCTGTGGGAGGACAGTCACAGGTGCCAGGTCTCCTAAGCTTTCTGGTCCACATGGGCCAAGGCTACCCGACGTTCGCAGTGTGCGGAGCCTTTTTCCCTGCTGGGATGTCCCATGATACATGCGGTACGTTCTGGTCTGTGAAACACACTCATGCCCATTGTCTTGGTAGATCCTGAGAGCAGCCTGCCGTGTGCTGCTGTCACCAGGTCTTTGTGGCCATGTTCTCTGCTGTGTCCTCGGCATCCAGGACAGCGCCTGTCTGTGTGCACTGAACAGCAATGGATGTGGCAACAAATGGACATTCTTGGTAAGGTACATCGCATATTGTTATCTGTCAGATGGAGCTATCAGGGTTATTGTGGAGATAAAATCAGGTCCTGGTTGCAAAAGGTTCCTCGAGGCAGCTGACACACTGTATGAGGTAAATGGAGGTATCTGAGGGAACAAAGTGTGGAAGGCAGTCCCCCTTTGCTAAACGCAGAGGTGTGGCTGCCTGCAGTGCTTCTGAGACCCAGGGTCCTGAAACGGCAGGAGGCCTTGCAGGGTGGGGTGGGGCTGTACCCCATTTCACCACAGCCCCTCCACCCAGTGATTCTCACAGCCGAGCAGTGAAGAAATCCCTTTTTTCTTGTCACCGAAACTTTGCAGAAGAAAGGCAGCACCTGAGGGGCCCAGGTTGCCCAACTGCCCTGCTGAGTGTCGTTGGCAGAGTCAGGCACGTCCTGGGAGCAGTTTTTCCAGAAGGATAGATGGATTTGTGCCCATCTAGCCTTTTCATTGTGATGAAAGCCACTGACCCCTCATGCCCCTGCGAACCCTGGAGGTTCGCCCTGCTGCCTCTGCCCTGAGGGTCGGGGAGCCACCTGGAGACACGCAGTCTCCCTGGGCCTCCCCACATCCCTCCTCCTCATCAGGACTCCTTAACCTGGCTTTCCACCCCCTCCGCGAGGCGACGTGCTCGTCCCTGCACCCGGGCATGCACCCTGCAATGGCCTGCACGGGCCCTGCTGTGACACACCCACACCTCCACCCTGGCTCTTCCCTCTGCCTCGAACTCCTCCCCTACTCACTTGGTCCCTCTGACAGAGTCTAAAGAACTCTAGGTCTGGGAGTCCCCACGACACTGTGTATTTTTTTTTTTAAGATTTTTATTGGGGAATTGGGGGGATGGGAACTGTGCTAGGGAATTGGGGGAAGGGAACTGTGCTAGGGAATTGGGGGAAGGGAAACAGACAAGTTGCTGTCATTTTGTTCTTCAGTCTAGTTGTGGAGGACGTTGCTTCACTGGCCCAAGTTGGCACCATCATT
>NW_017732079.1:854024-871085 GCF_001890085.2 Hipposideros armiger | reverse complement strand
GGCCGGCCCGACACTGTGTATTTTTCTCTAGAGTGTGTCCTCGCATGTCACCCCATCGTGCCATCATTCATGTACTTGTCTCTGCTCTGTCCACGACGTAAGCGCCTGGGGGGCGGGGGCTGCGTCTTCTTCATCTCTGTAGCTGCAGCTTCTATCCCAGAATAAATGTTCAATGAGCGCCATTTCCTTTGGGCTCCAGCACGATTTTCTGGGTCACAGGAAATGTCTTTTCAGTCCACCCCCAACACTCCAGCGCCTCAAGCCAAGGCCTCCCCTCCTCGGGTCCCAGGTACGGGCGCCCCAGTCAGTCTCTTTGGGGGGCGCCCAGCATCACTTTGCTCTTCATCCATCGGTTTCCGCTCAGTCCCAAGTGGGAATTCAAATGCATCCGCATTTGCACTTAAGCATATTTGCGTTTATCTGATCTGTCAACCCGAGGCTTGAAACCACAGTTCCATTATCTTGTTATCAAGAGAAATAAAATGAACACCCCAGAGATGAGCTCCACTGCAATCTGAGGATAGCAGGGGAATGGTGGTAATAATTCTCTAGGCCTAATCACCACCCATCAGCCCTGGAATAGTGCTAGCATGTATTGACTGTTTTATACGTGCTGATCAGAACACTAAGAGGATACGTGGAGTAACATTCGGCATTCCCAGCTGTATAAAAAACCCACTACTTAGAGTTGTGGGCCCCTCAGTCATTACATGGCTTCTTTTTGCCTCCTTTTCCTCATGAGTAAAATGGAGACAGTCGCGGTACTTGTAACAGTGATTAAACGAGTTGTTATATATGGATGTTTAGCAAGCTCCCAAAATGTGACCTGCCCCACCCCCATCGCCAAAGTTCATCGGAACCTGAGGTTATTGATCAGTCCCAACCACTGGGCTCTACTAGCTCAGAGTTGCTGTGTGGCTCAAATTGGCAAGGGACTAGAACTAAAACCAACAGGTAGAAGGAAGAGGAGGCAGAGGTCTACTCATTCTAACTATGTTCTCCTAATAAAGCATTTCCAGTGATAGACTGCAGCCACTTTACTTCTTCTCCACCTTTGAGAAACTACCATTCAGCTGTAGAAGGAGGCGTAAAAAAAATATATGCATGGAAGCCTTGTTTGCAATAGTGAAAATCGCAACAACCTACATGCTCATCAATTTAGGGATGGCTAAATAGACTGTGGCAGATCCAACCTACAAATGATGAAGGCATAATGACAAGAAATTATATGGCTGTCTACCTGTGAACAGCACTGAGTCACTGCTCTAAGTGCTTACATGAGTCAACTTTCATCCTCACCAGAACCTTATGGATACAGGAATATTAATACTATAATCCCAATGAACAGGGGAGGAAACTGAGGCTAAGGGATGTTTAATAATTTAGATCACACAACTAACAAGTTGATGAAGCTGTGATTTGAATCCAGACAGTGGCTCCAGAATCCACCCTCTTAACCATTCCACTAATTTATTGTTGACTTAAAAAAAAAAAAAGCAAGGGGCAGAAAGACACATAAAGTATGCTATTTGTGTAAAATATACACACAATACAATACTACATTGTTTCCAAATATGTACATAAAGGCAAGGAAATGACCTATTAAAAAAAATCGCACCAGGGCCGGCCAAGTGGTGCGATGGTTAAGAACTGGCTTGGGACGCCAGAGGGCCCCGGTTCGGATCCCACATATGAGGGCCAGTGACACTGCCCTCCACAGCTAAGATGCTGAACAACAGCTCAACCTACAGCTGGGCTGCCATGAGTCGCCAGCGACGGCGTAGGCTGCAGCCCCTGTGGCAGTGGGTTGCCATGGGCTACCATATGTGGCCAGCAGCCAGCGTGAGTGGCCAGCAGCCAGCGTGAGCGGCCAGCAGCCAGCGTGAGCGGCCAGCAGCCAGCGTGAGTGGCCAGCAGCCAGCGTGAGTGGCCAGCAGCCGCTGTGAACAGCCGTCCAGAAGCCAGCGACTGATCTGCCTCGCCTGGGAAGAGCGCAATGATGGTGCCAACTTGGGCCAGTGAAGCAACATCCTCCACAACTAGACTGAAGAACAAAAGGACAGCAACTTGTCTGTTCCCCTTCCCCCAATTCCCCAGTGCTGTTCCCATCCCCCCAATACCCCAATAAAAATCTTTAAAAAAAAAATCGCACCAAATTACAACACTGGTTGCCTGTGTAAAGGCAACAAAGATTTAGGAACAAGGATCAGGAATGGTGACCAGGAAGAATTTCACCCTGATCTAAAGTGTCTAAAAGTTTTAAAAGAATGTATTCCTGTATTACAGAAGGATTAGAAACATACAAAATAAAAATAGCCAGAAGGAACTAGCTACTTCAGGATTAAATGAGTTCCCGAATGCTAAAAGCATTATATACTTACATGCCACTCTTAAGGGGGTGTATAGAGGGGACTCAAGCATCAGTGAGGACTGGACCATCCAAGCTGGCTGTCACCTAGGCAAATAAACACAGCATGCTCCAAATTACTCAACTTTTATCATCCAATTTCTCACCCTTCGTCTCTCCTAATTCCAGGAAAAACATCACTTACACTTGCCTAAATGTAATTATAACTCCTTGTAATCTCTGTCCATTTTTCTAACTCTAACTTCTGTACGCATGCTAAGTAACTTTTAACTATTCTGCCACAGCCTTTGAGTCATTTGAAGATGGCTATTCATTGACTCCTAGTCGTGGCCTTGGTGGTGGGGAGAATAAGGGCGATGGTGGTGATGGTGGTGGTGGTGATAATGAGAATGACATGTGGCAGCAGTAGTGGGGGTAATAATGGTGGAGATGGTAAGCGATGGTGGTGGAGGTGATGGTGGTGGGAGTGTAGAAGATGGTGGAGGTGATGGCAGAGGTGGCAGTGGGCTGGGAATGATGGAGGTGGTGGGGGGGTGGCAATGGGGAGAATTAGTGGAGGTGACCGTGGTGGTACTTGTAATTGTGGTGGTGATGGTGGTAGGAGTGAAGGTGATGGAGGCAATAAAGCTGGTGGAGGTGGCAGTAGCGATGGTGACTATGGGCACAGGTGGCGGTGGTCATAGTCGGGATAGGGGTAATGATGACACTGTGGTAGCAGATGATAATGTACAGTGTTGGCATTTGATGAGTGTTGCAAGTAATGGCAACACAGACATGGTAGCAATGGCGTTGGGAATGAAGAAAATAGACGTGTTGAAATCAAACTAGGCACAAAGCAGAAAACTCCAGGGCTGATTACCTGGCTACTGAGACTAAAGCCCCTCCCCCCATTTTGCTGCTGCCATCTGACAGGACAAGGTGGGGGAAGAGGGCACCTAGAAGGGTACCTGGAGAAAAGGGTAACGGACTAGAATGAGAGCAGCAAATAGGATGGTACTTCCCAGGTTGGAGGATCTACAGGGCTTTACGGGCTCCTTCCCGGCCCACCAGTTTGTTCTAAATAGATCTCCGCCTTCCGTGTGGACTCCATTTTGGGTTTGTCTGTGAATGGCGATTTCCATTTATGCATTTGAGAGGAAGAACAAAGTAGAGAGTAAAGTGGGTCCACCAAGGCAGGCTCCCTTAGCCCCCCCTGGACAAGCCTTGACCACACCCACCAGACCACACCCATCTCCCATGTGGAGAGGTCAGCAAGTGGGAGGGGAGGCCACATTCCAGTGGCGGTAGAATGCCCCACTGGCCACACCTGGCCCGACACCCCCACAGACACCGAGCTCTGCTGAGGGACACTCATCCTGTTCTGCCACAGATAGCGAGGTGAGCAATTAGGCTCAGGGATCAGAAAACAATTTATTTTGAAGAAAAACAAATTGTTGCGCCTGTAATCGCCTGTTCAAACAGAGTAAACACAACAGCCGTGGCATCTCTGGAACTCAGCGGCATTTCTCACACTCCTGCCAGCAAAGACAACAAATAATTTGGACTTGAACCAGGCTAATTCCATCTCCATCAGCCAAGGGTTTGGCGGCAGCATCTCCATTATCTCACATTTGATTCACTGGGGGATTAAGCACAATGAGTGGCAATTAATGTCACCCTGCTGTCACCTCTTCCTGGTGACTCCCCCAGGTTTCCAAGGCCGGACACTATGCTGAAGCAAGGCTCAGGGTTAAGTGTGGCATCCCTGTGTCCTGTCTGTAGCTAAGTCTTAAGTGGTGATGACAATGACGGTAGGCGCCACTAAGGGCTCCCTGGCGGAAGTGACCTGCTCAGCAGGGCAGGCTCGTCCTCCAGTGAAATAACATCCTCCTAGGGCCACAAGTGGGTACAGTCCCCCTGGTGATGATGTGCCCCTCCGCTTTGTTTGACCCCCACTTAGCGGGCACCACTGCATGACAGGCTACCTACTGGAATGATCGGTACATTTCCATTCTACCCTCAAGGAGTTCTTAATCCAGCAAAGGAGATAGACATTAACCCATGATGGAAACACAACATGAAAATGATTTTTTTCTTAGTATTATAGTGGCTCAGAAAGGAAGCACATAACCGTGTTGGAAGAGACTTCTTGGAATAGGTCATCGCTGGCTTGGCTGGGAACCTCCTTTCCATTCAACCCAAAACAAGGTTGATTTGGGGTCCAAAAGCCTGAACGTCCCCTGCTGAAGGTAGGTACAAGTCTCCCCCATTCTATCACGGTAGTTTAATAAACCAGCTTCTTGGGGTCCTTAATTTTGTGGGTACCTCAGAGATCTCGGTCTGGAAGATCCCCAAAGCGGACGGATCAAACCAACGTGGCCTGTGGGCCCAGAGTCGTCTTGGGTTGAACTCTCCACATGCTCCCTCAACCCAATGCCAGCGGCCTTGATGGGAGAGCATCCCACAGACATGGGCCAATCAGGCCGCCAGCACTTCCATGCAAGGCTGAGAGATGGGCATCACCAGTCCTCCCCTCATGAAGCTCACAGTCCTTCCAGAGCTAGAAGGAACTTGGGAGGTCAGCCATCCCAGCCCCGCCTCGTGTAGACCAGGACGCTGAGACCAGACAGCGTGGAGCGCTGCCCAGCGTCTACATGAAGCCCAGTCCTTGTCCCGCTGTGCTAGAATGTTCCACGGGGAATTGTGTGTTTTGTCTATGTCGAAAGCAATGTGCGACAACTAGGCAGCTCTCAGAAAATACCTGCAGATGCTAACACTGATGCAGCAGTCTATCACGCAGGACAGCAGAGTTTTAAAAGCATGGGCTTTGGCGTCAGACAAACCTGCCTGTCATCTGCGCTCCATTACTTCTGAGCATGTGATGCTGGTCACATTCTTCATGGTCCTCAAACACCACTATTGTCACCTGTGATATGTGATACTGGTCTCACAGTGAGGTTTAAATGAAGTCCCACATGGAGAGCATGTAACATAGTGTTTGGCACAACAAATGGTAATAATAGTATTAGGTACTGAATGAATGGCTCCAAGAAGAGCACAGATGAGGACAAACAGACAGGCCAGCCAGACCCCTAATGCAACACCAACCACGGGGAAGGCAAGCCCGCTGGGAGCTGGCCCTGGGAGAGGCCTCTGCTCACTTCCCCTCCCCCACCCTCAGTGACACCTGACCTTTTACCATATCGCTTTGTCCTTCCGACTGTAATTCCAGCGGTTACACACTGTGTGCCCCTGATGGAGATCCACGTAAAACTATCATCAGACGTCTACACTCTCAATGGATTGTACGATCTTTCCTTGAGTCCAACCAACCTTTACTCCAACACCTGCTATTGTTCAATAGCTTTCCCACATAACAAAATTGTATAATCCTCACGACATCCGTAAAACGCAGGCAAATCAAACCCAATTTACACGAACAGACATGGGCTCAGGAAGGTTAAGTGACAGGACATGTGGTCCCACAGCTAGCGAGTGATGTGATGTCTTCTGACACCGATTGGTCACCTGTCTCACCCCAATGCAGAAGTCGTTTTCATACTGAGTTGGAGGCAGAATAGCAGAGGCTAGAAGCACGAGCGGTAGGCCTAGGGGCTCAGAGGACACACTGCTTACCTCCCAGCATGCCTCTGGCCTGCCTCCAAAGACAGGTGCCCTGCTCAGCCCCCAAATCTTTGCGTCCCTCGAGCAGGAAGAGAGGGGCCTGCTCTCACACTCCTGATCTTCCCCCTGCCCTTAACTGAACATGGGGCAGGACTCCCACACCACGGTCTGCATGTCCCAGGGGGATGTTTGGAACCCTCCAAAGGGAAATACCAGGGCCCACGTTGCAATCCAGGGTTTCAGAAACCTGTGATTCACATACCTCCTTTGCAGTTTTTCCCATAGCCACATACCACCTATATTATTATTTAATACTTTTCTCTAGATCAATTCACTATTTTCACTTCGCCAAATTTATTTTAGCAGTTGTATTACTTCCTTTTACCTCATCCTAAGCAATACTATCCATAAATATCATAAATCTGAAGTACTTGTTCTAATACACATTAGAGCATAGCTATAAGCATTTCTAGAAAATATATCAAATTTTATAAAAATATCTCCTTTGCATTCTATTCGTGGCATGAAGAGATGATTAAAATAAAATTCTATTTTGATAACTCACACGAATTAGCAAATGAATGAAAATATTCAACCCATTAAGATCTTCATGAAGGTCAAAAGTAACATTTGAATAGTCTTTTATTCTTTTCCTTTGCAAATTATTACCCAGTTATATACATTTACCTGAGTAAAATAAATGTTTTCTACCTCTATCCAGAGTCTATAAACATGAACAAGTCATTAGCTTCTAAAAGGGAGGGATGGGGGTGAGGAGGGGTACCTCTTTTCTTTTACTTCTCATTCTCAAATGCTCAAAGGAGTGGTTTATATTCCCAGATTCTATTGCTTAGTCTTTTCCCCCAATTAGAAATGTTCACTCCATGGTCCAGGGTTGAAATTTGGTTCCCTCATATAATTGTGAAGCTGTTATTATTTTATGCCCTGTTTTAAGGTAAAATCAAGTGACTCGCTCCAAATTCCAAGACCAGTAAGGAAAGAACTCAGGACTCAAAAACCTCACCTAGCACAAACTTCAATCTTTTCCTAAGCGGAGAGAAATAGCAAATAGCTAGTAAAATAAGCAGGGTTTGTGATTCACCAGTGGCGAGCACACAGCACTTTATGTACCTTTTCTACAATCCGCACAGGATCCCACAGAGATAATGAGGAGTAAAGCGTCCTAATTAATCCCGGGGAGCAATTAAATACTATGAATAATTTAATCAGGTATTAACATCACAAATCCTCTTGACAATGAAATTGCACCAATAATTCAGAAACCTATACGGACATCCACTTAAAAACTTCAAAAACTGTAATCTCAACTATCTCCCCCTTTCGGACCAAACAGGCCTTATCATTTCATAGGAGTTGCCCGAATTGGATCAGAAAACCCCAAGTTGGGGAGGGAGGGAAAGTCCTTATCCTGACTGGACTCAAACCAGCCACGTGACGAGTTCTGAAACAAATCTGTCCTTCTTACCTTTTCTTTCTCTCCCTCCCTCCGTTCTCTACTTAATTCTTTCTCTTTTCTTCCAATAAACACTGACTCAGTGCCTGGTGTGTCCACAGGCTCCAGGTTTACTAAGAGCTACAAAGCCACCCCTGCCCTCCAGGAACAAACAATCTCGTTAGGGAGGTGAAAAAAAAATTAGGACAGAGACTTAATGTCCTCCCCACCCAGGCTAAGTGACCTAATATCCAGGCCACTGACAGTTCCAGAAGGGAGCGAGGAGTCGTGCATTCATCCATCCATCCACCCTTCTCCCAGCATGCACTGTGGGCTGTGCAGGCATCGAGCCGGATGCTTGAGATGCAAGACAACGAACAGGTGTCCCCTCCAAGGAGACCTCAGTCTAGTGGGAGACAAGACCACTGTGCTACAAGACGAGGTGCTCTCTCAGTCACAGTGGGGTGCTGGGGAAGGCTTCTTGGAGGCGTGATGTTGGGGAGAGTATTGAAAGGTAACTAGGAATTAGACAAATGAAAGAAAGGGGACACTCACTGAAGCAGAGAACACACAGGAAAAAATACAAAGGGCACTGAATACAGCCTGGTTCAGCGGGGGTCAGGGGGTGTCTGGAGCAAAATGCCTCTACCGGGAATAGTCAGAGGTGGGCAGAAACTGAACCACAAAAGGCCCTTTGGACTAAGAAATCTGGGCTTCATCCTGATGCGAGGACACAGGAGTTTTAGCAGAAGGATGACATAATCAGGGCCAATCCACAGGCATGGTCGTGGAGAAATGACATGGGTCAGTTCCACACACAGCAGCTGCTGTGGACACCGAGGGCTGGCTGAAAAGTGAGGGTCAGAGAGCGACCCTGGGGCCCGGGAGGGACGTCCGCAATTCTGTCCACCGTCCCGGGAAAGAGGGAACAGGTTCTGTGGGAAAGAGTTGGTGTGAGGAGAGATATGAAAGTGTGTGGACGGCAGGGCTTCTGAGAAGAGGCGACAGAACACGTACACACATACCCATATGTATACACATGACACACAGGTATATATCTATGTATATGCATGACATGTGCACATGATGGCAATACACACAATGGTGAAAGTCCAAATCTGGAGAACCCCTTTTCACTGTTTTCCAATCCTAGCTCTGAACCCCCCTCTTCTGAGCAGGTGTTTTCAGCTGCTGCTTTTCTCTGCATCGCCTCATCCCTTGGGTGCTTGGCTAGCATTGCACTCAAGCATCCAAAGTGACCTCTTTCCCAAATGCCCACTGGACTGTCGACTCCCTCTCTGCCCCTTCCCCATACCTTCTCACACACACTAAAAAGGGTTGCGTCCAACCACATGGTCCCAAGAAAATCCGAGCCCGGAAGCCTGTGAAGAGAAGGTGACATTTAAGGAGACAAGATGAAAACAACATTTGGGGGGAAACAATGATTCTGCAGAGTTAGTCTAGGGAAACTGAATCACTGGGTTATGCACAAGGAGAAACAAGGGAGACGAGAAGTAAAGGGTTGGGGGTCCTCACACAACAAACCTTCCCCCTCACCTACTACGCAGCCACACTGCGCATGTAAAGGAAGACGAGGTCCCTGCCAGCAACCCCTCACAGACAACCAAGACCCAACGAAATTCAATAACAAGCTCTCTAGGGTCCAGAGGTTCCAGCACAGCCGGGAGGTCTAAGTGCTGCCAACAGGAGTGGGCAACGGTGCACAGCCATTCAAACGGATGGTTAGAGACCATCAAGGGACATGGGGATATGTGCACAATAACAATGTCACATGGCAAATCAGCGCCCCAAACTGAGAGTTATACACAAGGGAAGTATAAACGAAAAAAAGAAATAGAGCAACACAAAAATAGTCACCAAAACTTTAACACCAGCTGTGTCTGGATACTGGAATGATAGGTGACTTATTTTTCTTTGATTTGCTTTTCAGATTATGTGTAGTAAGGGTACTTCATTTTCTTTGCATTTTTACAGCACAATGGCTTACTAGAGGATAAAAAAACCAGTTCCCACCAGAGGGGACTCACTGCCAAGGAGCATTCAGGAGCCATATTAATCCTTCTCAAGGACCCAAAGTGTCATGTATTAATTGCAGAAAAATATAAAGCAATGCCGCCTGCCCACATGTCTTTCTTAATCCTGTGCAATTATATCCACCCTGAGTAATGATACTCTGCAAAGATTACTCATGACACAGACCAACTTTTCTCACCCAGCCCTCCTGCTGTACCCTCCCTCCTCCTCCAGTCAGCTCTTGGGGAGAAAAGCTCCCCAAATTCCCGACTTGAGCCCGCAGCTGGCACCCAGGGAAGCACGACAGTGTCCGTGTTCTCTCTCTGAGATTCGTGGTTCTTGTCATCCCATCTATTTCGTCCCTGTCACTGCCTCTGACCCGCCCACCTCCCTCCTCTCTGTCCAGAGAGGGGCCATGGGCAGGAGGGGGTCTAAAAAAAACCAAGGCGGGAGCAAGTCAGATGGGCTTTACAGGTGGAGAACCTGAGGGCGGGGGACAGTGGCTTGGTGGTTGGGCCAGGTTTAGAGCACAGGGCCCATAAGACCCCAGGAGAGGGGATATTCTGATGGCCACCCTTCAGAACACACCGGAGACTAGCAAACCTCACGGCTCCCAGGGGGCTGCTTCAGGCCCATCCACAAAGCTGACCACTGGACCACAGGAGGTCAGGGTCACTGGAAAGCCACGATCCAAGTCAGAATCTGAAAAATAAGAAGCCAGAGACAGTGGGGAAATCAGGACCTTGGATGAAAGGTGGGGGTGCCAGGGAGAGCAGTGTGCCACGGCTGACTTATTTAAGCTACTTTCCACCCAGAACTGAATTAGGTTACATGTGCCCCGGGATATGAGACTAAATTCTCACCATCTCTTTGGCTAATGAACAAATACTTACCAGCCCTGAGCTGGACGGGAACACGGAGAGTCGGAGGTATCTGATCTTGTCTGGATGGTGCTCCTTGCCCAGAGGGGAAAGCCCTGGGAACCTGTCCCAGGTGTGCACAATGGTTCCCCAGGGCCTCACCTGGGGAGTCGCTGAGCACACGGTTGGACCCAAATGAAGAAGTCACTAGAGACCCACCCACCAAATCATGATCATTTCCACCTGTGTAATGGGAAGGTTTGCTCCAAGTCATCCACCTAATTTCAGTCAATTCGGCTATTGAAATAAGGAGTACGGTTTGAAGAATGAGCAAAAATTAAAGGCTGACCAGCACGTGTGAGGAACGTTTCCTGGTCATGACAGACTGGATCGATTCTGGTTCTCAGTAGTAAACCGTATTAACAATCTGTGGTTAGACAGAAGTCATCCTCATAGCCCACGGCAGCCCCAGGGGATTCCTGAAAGTAGTATTCAAGTATCCAAACTGGATTGGAAACCAAAATGGAAAGAGCACTTACCTTCCTTTCAGTGACCCCAGTGAAGGTGGGGCACACTGGTAGCACCATCTAAAGCGGCCCACGTCTGGAAAGCTTGGTTAAGGCTTTAGGCCAAAGAGCCTAAAAGGCTATCGGTTTAAAATGCTTGTGCTTTTTCCTATCACGGTGATTTCCAGATTCCATTTGCCTTGGGATCCAGTCACCACCACACGGGTTCTCCACCCATGGATTTGTGGATGGGCTGGTCAAGGGACCGACATTCTTGGACCACCAACCACCACCAGGCACAAAACTCCTACAGGCCTCAGGAGACACTGCCAGTCTGGGAGCAGGACTAGAGCCCACAAGCGCTGCTCACTGCTCCTCCCGGCTCTGAACGTTTGCATATGAGCTCAGGAGGAAGGCCCTGGGCCCTCAGGCCCCGTAGCAGCTGTGACAGGGCCTGGGGAAATCAGCAATCTGCTGCCAGGCCCAGCGTCCTTGTGCATGTCTGCTCAGCAATAAACACTTTGACAGTCATTTTAACGACTCTCTGGTCTCACTGCCAACACCTGGAGCTACTCCTGTCAGGAGAAAGCAGGAAGTCATACCCTGAATTTACAGTGGAAGGCGTACTGAGCTGGGGGGGGGCCAGAGATCCAGGTGTAGTCTTGGCCCTGCTGTGTGGCCTTGGGAAGTGTTTTAGCCTCTCTGGGCCTTGGAGTCTTCATCTACCTCTACAAATGTCAGGGTGGATTAAATGACATCAGTGTGTCCTCCCAGCTCCTGCGGCCTTCCAGTGCACAGAATTGTCCCGTGGAGCTAAGCGCATCCATGAGAGCAAGCTCTGTTCCCCATCTCCCAGAGGGTGTGACCCTGAGCCTGACAGGGCACTGCCCCTTCATTCTGCCTACACTGATCCAGAAAGAAGAGCTACACAGGGCAGGGGAAGAGCACAAGATTTAGAATCAAAAGCACTGGGTCTGAATCCTGCCTTGGCCACTTAATGGCTGTGGGAATTTGACCCATTCCATTAGCCTCTCTGAGCTGCTTCCACGTTTGAGAAATGAGGATAACACATCACTGAGCACACAGGACTATCGAGAGGAACAAACAAGAAACGTATGTGACAGCAGCCCATAAACCAGTCTGTCCACACGGGAAACCCGGGCCAGGCAGGCGTGGCCCCTGGGAGCACAGCTGACCCTGCGTGCATCTACAAGCCATTCAGGAGTCCTGGAATCATTCAGCTGTGGTCCTCCTCCACGCAAACGAGAACCTGAAAGTGGGCTGCCTCAAGAGTCCACACGTCCTGATGAAGTCCCAGGGGGCTCTAAACTCTTTGCAAAGCTTAGGGTGCAGAAGAAAGTACTAACAGGGACTACCCTCTCAAGAGCAGTTATAACTTGAAAGAGGAGACAAGACTAACAGAATGTGTCATTAACAGGCTGTCACTAGTACCATCTTTCCTAAGGCCTTGGAAAGGGAAAGCAGCCGGGAAAATGGAAGCAATGGGTGGGATGAACCTCGGGAAGCTTCCTGGAGAAGTAGTTCCAGGAGCTGGGAGCCACCACAGAGCTGGCTTTCTCCCCACTCAGCAACCACAGCCAACCACCTCTTCAACTGCTGACCAACGGGGCTTCAGAGAGGCGAGAAATGGCAGCCCCGGGCGATGCTGGGACTCTAAAAGAAAACTGTCCCCATTCAACCTAAACAATGCAAAGGCCTTCCGAGCTTTGTGCCTGCCCTGCCAGAGCTCCCAGCCCCCTGCCCTGTGGCCTCTCCTTCTTTACAAGCCACGCGGCCCTTTCCCTCAGGTGTGAAGGTTGTCGGCACTCAGTCATGAGAATTCACATGTATAGCTTTAGATAGTCAAAGGTTGTGATGAGCAGGCTTCTATCAGACTGGGGGCTCCCCAAGCTTAAAAGCTGTAAACTCCCCCCTCAGACTGGGGGTCGACCATGGGTCTCAGAAACTACCTTCTGGGCTGGCCGAGTGGCGCGATGGTTAAGAACTCGCTTGGGATGCCAGAGGGCCCCGGTTCGGATCCCACATATGAGGGCCAGTGACACTGCCCTCTACAGCTAAGATGCTGAACAATGGCTCAACCTGGAGCTGGGCTGCTGTGAGTCGCCGGCGACGGCGTGGGCTGCAGTCCCTGTGGCAGTGGGTTGCCATGGGCTACCGTGTGTAGCCAGTAGCCAGCGTGAGCGGCCAGCAGCCAGCGTGAGCGGCCATCCAGAAGCCGGCGACTGATCTGCCTCACCCGGGAAGAGCGCAATGATGGTGCCAACTTGGGCCAGTGAAGCAACATCCTCCACAACTAGACTGAAGAACAAAATTACAGCAACTTGTCTGTTCCCCTTCCCCCAATTCCCCAGCACTGTTCCCAACCCCCCAATTCACCAATAAAAATCTTAAAAAAAAAAAACTGCCTTCAATTCCACCAGGATGTACGGAGCACCAATGACTGAATGCCTCGCACCTCACAGGACACCAACATGTGCTCCGCGGGCCAGCCCCTCTAAGGAGACAAGTCCAGGCAAGAACCATGTTCGTCCTAATCTGTCAGAACTCAGCCATGCCAGCAAGCACATGGGCAGGATGAAATGTCTGAAGGCTATAAATCTTAAAAGTCTGCCATGCCAAGTCTTACAAATACCTAAATGTAATAATTCTACGCACTTCCCCCATTTTCTGATATAATAAAATGAGGTCATCAATGGCTGTCCACACAGATATCCCACGGGGACTACTTTTGGTCTAGAGGGATAAAATGGGGAACCAGGCTCATAAAGCCACACCTCAGGAGAGGCAAACTCAGGCTGAGAGCTCTCAGCACCATGTTGCATCAGACTCTCCACAAGCCAAGATAAACGACTAGTTAGGTTTTCCTTATGAAATGCTATATAGGGTGGCAGAGGCAGACACAGAGTCCCCCACCTCCCCCACCACCAATTTACTAAGGAGATCCAGCTTTCAAAGGCTCCTGCCTCTTCCTTAATGCTTGGCAGGATGCCCAGTACACTGGTGTTGGCTGGAATCATGAAGAAAGCATCAGGATCTTCAATCTGATAGAAGATACCGCATTCTTCTCAGAAGAACATAAGCCCTCCAAATGCACGTGGGCAATCTGAAGATGGATAGCTCTCTGAGGTCGCCTGCACTCAAGTTAACCAAACGTTGCAGTTTCATGGAGAAGTAACATCTCCCTCAAAAAACATGTAGTAACTGGCAGGCTGAGTGGCTCCGTTGGTTAAAAGCTCGCTCAAGAGTGCATGCTCTGAGCAACAGCGGTTCGATTCCCAGCCCGAGCTGAGCTGCCGCTGAGCTGCCAACAGGCTGTTGACAGGATGGCTCAGTTTAAAAAAAGAAAAACTGTAGTAGCCATCAGATGATAGCCCAGTTTTATTCTGACAAGAACAAAAAAAAACAACTATAACCTCTTGTCGCCATCACTTTCAAAAGAAATGGTTATTTGAACACCAAAAAACGGGAGGAAGGCCATGATTTCAAAATGAAAGATTTTTCTTCTCAAGATCACACGGCTGACATCCTTTTCCTCACATTTCCCAAAGAACTGAAGCACACACAGAATGGGCCGACATGGCCCACAGGTCAGTGCTGCAACCATCCATGGTCCACACAGGTCCCCCTCTCCCAACTAAATAAAACTGGTTCTTGTATACCCATGGCAATCATCTCATTGAAGGCTCTTTCCGTTCAAAATCACCGTGGTGCCTTTTCTCTCTTGGCTACGCTCTGAGGAGGGAAGCACCTGTGTTCACCTGGGTTCATGCTGTCCAAACCGAAATTAGTGCTACAAATTTCTAAGTCCACATAGTCTAATCAGGATCATGAAAACTCGACCATAATTAACAGTCAACTTATCATTGGAGCTGTCATTACAACACATAGCTGGGCGGAACAAAGTTCAAGTGTGGAATCTTAAACAATGGAGTTCCAGTGATGAAACAAGGGAAGCACGAGGTCTTCATACACAAGGGTGATGTTACTGACCCAG
Source organism: Hipposideros armiger (assembly GCF_001890085.2). Taxonomy (NCBI): domain Eukaryota; kingdom Metazoa; phylum Chordata; class Mammalia; order Chiroptera; family Hipposideridae; genus Hipposideros; species Hipposideros armiger. The sequence goes on along the minus strand of NW_017732079.1, from coordinate 856,246 downwards.
GGTCAACAGGGAAGTTCTGAGTTACTCTCGTAGAGACGAGCTAGCCTCAAGCCTTCCATAGACTCCTGACCACGGTGTCCAAGGGCAGGCCAAGTCAGAGGTCCAAACGTGTTGTTACGGGAGAAAACAATGAAAATGATGCTTGGTCTTCTACACTATACATAAAACTATTCCCTCTTAACAGGCATTACTATTCCTGTTTGATAGACAAGGTAACTGAGCGTCAGAGAGCCTGTTCGTTCAACAGCCAACAAATACTGAGTCTTCTTTGTGCAGGCACTGGGTGAGGTGCTGTGACTTTGCCCAAGGTGACACAGCTGGCAAGTAGCACAAGGATCCCCCAAACCCAGTCACCTAAGCCCAAGTCCATTCCATTCCATGGCTGCCTCTCAGGCTAACGTCAGTTTTGTGGCACAAGGCCAAGACCAAAAGGCCATGGCGGCAAGGACAACACAGTCCATCTCCAGCTTGCTCCTCTGCAAGGAAAGTCAGTATTGATGATCAATTTTCTCAGACACCTGCTGTGTCCAGGAACTAATCAAAGCAGCCACCAGTGTCCCATTAGTCGCAGCCGTATCCACGGTGTCCAGCCCAGAACTGGGTGCCAGGGGCTCACACACTCTAAGCTAGTGGGCAAGACAGAAACATCCCAGCAAAGCACACATGAAACCCTGGAGGAGAAAACTGGGGTAAAAGAGGGGCGGGTTCTCTCTGAAGTTACAAGGTTTCCTAGCAATGGGGTCAGAAGCCAGTGGGATTTGAAAGGTCCATACTCCTTGGACCGATAACTGAGACCGCCAGTGTGACCCTCTTAGGCTGCCTCAAGAGTATGGAACCTATTCCTCAGGCATGGCCCTCTGCTGATGGCATGTGCCCCATTCCAGAGATTTTGGAAATAATGTCAGTCATCCACTCTTGTTGGCCGTCCCCTTTGCCAACCTGCCACACGGTTGCATCAGAGAAGGGGCCAGTCACATGAGGCTGTCCATCTCAAGAATGCCAAAATCTCCATGAATGCTTGCAATCAGGGAGGTGGGGCGACAGCATAGGTCACGTAACTGAGGCTGAACACAAGAGGCTGGCCTGGATCAATAGATGAGTCACACAGTGACTATAAATCCTCAGGAGCCCCAGTGCTCCTCACACAGACAGCATCTCCTTCTTCACTCACCCTTCCTTCGGGTAAGTTCCCAGCTGGCCTGGCCCAGGCCTGCACAGCCTAGGTGGAGCAGGGGACAGACAGGCCAGGTCTCTCTCCGTTTTGGAAGCTACTGGGCCTCTGCCTTTCCAACCACGTTCATGTTTAGAGGGGATTCAGGTTGGAAAGAAATGCGGGCTGGGCTACTGTGCAGATGGTCTCTGGTCTTCTGGCCAGAATGTAAACTCTGCAAAGCAAAACTCTCCTGTCTTGCTGGCACACCCCTAGAGGGGCAGGCCTGACGCTGGGCACAGAGGGGCATTCCACAGAGGCTGCCCCAGGTAGCCTGTGAATGGGCTGGAAGGACTTCATGAGCCTGTAAAGAGAGGCTGAGCTTTCTCTCACAGAGCAGGGAGAATGAGTCAGAGAACGCTACAGATGGGGGAAGATTTCAGGAGCCACGGGAACCCAGCGCCTGTTTTAAAGAGAGAAATGCTGTGAGAGAGCAATGACTTGTAAGATGCTGGGACACAGCTTCCTACTCGTCTTGGTCCCCTCACCCAAGCTTAGGCTTAAGCAAATGGCACAGGCAATGATCGCTGATGACATCTGGTGAGAGATGGTGGTCCAAAGGACCACAGGAGTCCAGACAGAACCACAGGGGAGCCTGCCTTTTCTGACAACTGGCCAGGGATCATGGCCAAGCTCAGTGGAGTAGACCATGAGTTTGAACTAAGAGCTTTTGCAGAAGACAACAGGGTGCAAAGGTCCTCTGACGTCCTGACAAACTGTCTGTTGCGTGGGGATGGGTAAAATCCCCCACCCTAGGTGGAGGTTTGTGGTAATTTCCTATTTGCACTCAGAGAATCCGTGCTGGGACTGAAAAGAGACCTGAAAGGTGAAGTGCTCCAACCTCTTGTGCGAGAACGTAGGTCGTTCGCTGCAGACTCACCCAGCAGAGGCCAGAGGCAGGCTGGGAGAGACACAGAAGTGGGTTCCACTAGCTGGGCTACGTAAATCTTGGAAAAGGCTTTCTGTGAGCGAACACAACTCTAAAAGCAGCAATGCTAGGAGCCCCAGCCGA